>NC_084677.1:6536150-6840862 GCF_028389875.1 Rhea pennata
ATTCAAGATCAGGTACAACATTCCTCACTTCTCTTTTGAGATGGCTGCAGCATAGTTTCTCTTAAAGAATACATGATATTGGTATTAAAGTTCCCAGACTCTTTCTCCTCCAGTGTGCTCCAGAAAAATCTGTCAGTGTAGAAGTCTGTGACCTTGAACCTGCTATAGGGTTCATAGACTTGTCCTGAAATTTTGCAAAAGCTCAGTGATTTCCTCCAAGTTCTGGATTTCTTCTCAACAAGGTCAGGTAGGGTCTGAGAAGGCTCACTGCTCTTTTCATTCTCACTAATTTGATTCCACTGTTCATCAACATATTCCTACATTCCTGATTTTCACCAGTGCATGCCATATCATGAATGAAAGAGGCTTCCAAGAAAAACTTCTCTAATACATGAGCAGAAGGTTAGATATTTAGGATGGCTTGATCGCAGGAAAGTTTGATGCAACTGTTGACTAAAAAACTTAAGCTGTTGTTTGTATCTCACAGCACCTATGAGCTGTTAATGACTGTTCTGGCAAGGAATAGAATGGGTAAAGACATGCAGGGTGAGAGTTACATGCAGATAACATAACTCCCTCAAATTACTAGTTGAAACAGGCAGGGACAAGAATTTGATTGAATCTGTTGCAGATTTACACTGTTGCACAAACTGATTCATACAATCTGCTTTATCAATGTAAATTGAAAGAATAAAAGGTTGTATTACCGCCCTCAACTGCCAGTGAAAACACATTATTGTTCCAGAGTTCTTCCTAAGCATATAAAGATGAACATTATTTTCATAATAATTACTTCCTTCATCCTCCATCGCTGGTTAACATGGGCACATCATGTTTAACAGCATTCAGAAGCTGTGATGAAAATAAGAATGGGAAGGATGGGAAGAGGTATGTACGGACATGCAAACAGCTGATTCTCCCTACACTTTCCACAGCAGATCAGCACTGCAGGTAGGGCTCTCTGATCCTAACGAATGACGTTTTGATCAATAACAAAATAGGTATGATGCTTCCAAGTATACCCATGGCCAAATGAACTCAGTAAGAACTGTTCAGTTTGTCCAGAGGACTCCCAGCACCAGCAATCCAGAATACGCTCTTCACTTGGCTCCTAGCCAAACAAACGCTTACTAAAAAGGGCTGCAGTAGAGCAAAATAACAAGAAAGTCCTGACTGTGAATAGCATGGAATGCACTGACCTGAGACCCATTTGTACATTCAATTTGTCCTTTTACATCAAAATCCTTGATGGGACTTAAGAAAGCTCATAAATTGTAGTGGCTACTTGCAAAACCAGAACCTCTTGTATACTGGCTCCAAGAGATGTTTATGGAAAGAGTATAAGGAATTGGTCTTGTTTAGACTGAGTCTTCACTTTTGGCAACTTCCTACTCTTGTCAGTTCAGAGCTAAAAGGCCCCCCCCCCTTTTTTTTTTTTTTTTTTTTTAATAATTTTGGTCTCCTTAGCCTCTTTTGGTCAAAAGTTATATCATCATCTACGTTTTGTGTGAAAATGGATTTGGTTTGGTTTGGTTTAAAATTTCTACCTGGTAATTTTATCAGGGAGTCATTGATCAAGGGCCTGAATTGTGAGTAGCAGCATATAATGCTTATCTTCTCTATAAAACTCTGTAGATTAAATTTCTAACATAAACCCATTATTATCTTGTTTCTAAGTTCAAATTGTTAGTCTGTTCAGTGTATGTGGAAGACAAGAGACTTTAACATAGATTTTACCCCTTGGATTAACTGTACATATATGAGTACAACAGCATAGCAGCAGGCAAAAAGAACGTGGGGAATTCTTAAAAAAGGAATGAGAAACAGAAGTGTTATCCTATGGCAAAATAACCACCGACAAAGTGAATATTGAATGTTGTTCTGGTTGTAGTGTGTATTCTCTGAAACCAGCTGATGGAAAAGGTAGAGAGAAGAGTGGTAAGACTGAAGTCTCTTGTCTTCAGTTTCTTTTTGAACATGAATTATTTTCCCCATAGGCATTACTTCATATTTACTGACATTTAGTGTTGCCTGTCATTTTTACTGCTCAGCTATTCAGTATTGAGAGAGTCTAATACAACTTGTAAGCAAGAAAAGAAAAAATATTGCTCATGGATAATCCATCACCTTCTGAACAGGAAACCAATCAGTGCACTTAAGAGGACAGAACTGGATGCCTTCTGATTGGAGACATGCTCTGACCAAATGATTTTCCAGCCTTTTGAGCAAATTTGATCAATCTTCAGCAATTCTTGTGGACCATCATGCAATTTTATCATCATATTTTTAGACAAAAATAGTGTTGGTGAAGCAGTTCCACAGACAATGGCTTTGATCTTGAAACAAACTTTGGGAACCCCTGGCCTAGGGGAAGTTCTTCTTCTTAGCTCTGCTAGCATCACTTCCATGAAAGCAGCTCTTTGATGGAAATGGAGGCCACTCTTAACAGCTGCACTGTATTTCAGCATGAGACATTTATGCATATCCTCTTTTTCAAAAACTACTGATGCATATTTCTGATGGTGTTTCATTATGGCACAAACATGGTTAACCTTTCTTTCATCAGGAACAACAGTTTATTCAGTGTTTAACCTTTTCTGATCATTTAGGCAGTAAGCCAGTTTATAAAAGCGACAAACATCTTGGATTAAGATGTTTATTATTAAGATGCCTGTTTAAGGCAGTCCTCTGCCTGCTAGAGGATTACAGGCATGAATGGAGGAAAAGCTCCATTACACTGAGTCATGGTCCTTCATTAGTGTTCAATACAGAAGATCAAAATACACTCAAAGTTGGACACGGCTGTTCCCACCGTCTTCAGCTTTATTTTAAATTGGTATTTGTCTTCTAGTGAACAGACTCACAGAGTTCATTCATCAGTCAGAGAACTGTTTCAGAGCAGGGACTCTATAGCTCCCTGTGGTCAGAAAGTTAAATTGATCACTGACTTAGATAAAGTCAAAATGTCATACCTCCACATACAACGCTACCTATGTTTTTTATACAAACTATCACAGAGTGATAAAAGTGTGATGAAATCGGATATATACCTCTCCATTGTCCCCAGCGTATTCTTGTATTTCTTCTAATTGTCTTCATCTACCTTTCAAGCTACATGAAGTAAAAGATTATGGAATATTAGAAAATTATCAGGAAAAAACTCTGGTGCAACCTTGTCACACAACATTCCTTTTGCTGCAGAGCAGGTGTGAGCAGTAGGCTGGGATCAGGGTAATTATACACTGCCAACCTGACTCGCTCGCCACTTCAACTAGATACGCTACTGACGCATGACAGTAGGTCATGTCATTGGTCATGTGTGCTGCTTTCTTCCCCAGAAACAGCTGCATTGAAGAGATGTGGATGAAGTGATCATTTGCTCCGCAAGTTTCACATCCTCAAATCTGGCACAAAAGGTAAGAGTTCTCAAATTACCTGTGGTTAATACTGGGTTTGCTCCCAAGAAAGGAAAGGAAGGGAGGTGGCAAGGATTTAAACAGACAACAAGCTTGATGAATAGGACAGCTGTCACTTGGTTTTTTAAATACTGACTCTTTAAGATTAAATTCTCAAACCTGACCAAGTTTGGGAAATCTGCAGGCTCCCTCTCATTTTCCTAAGATCTGGAGGTTTGTCTTAGGGTATTTTAACTGTCTCCTAGAACAGATCAGAGATGGAAAACAGGAAAATGAGCTTTCTGATAATGCGAATAGTATTAAGATAGGAATGTCAGTCTTCACAAATGCACCTTGATTCATAAAAAATTTGTAAGAGTGGCTAAACCAGCTACAGATGCTATATGACATGCTACTGAAGCTGTTCTATCAGTTTTCAATCAAAGGACAAGCTAGGGTCATTATTTTTACATAGGTTTTAGTGTAATGCTGGCTACCCATGATTTACTGCTGGTATGCTATTGGTTAAGGAATGCTAATCGCTAAAAGAATCAAATGAAAAGGTGCAAATATCAAATTTTAAAGCAATGATGAAGTGATAGAAGTAATTCTGTAAGGCTGCACTCAATTCACACAGCCAGAAGGGAAAGTGAAAGCCATTTGTGGCAGTAAAGGATAAAGGCTCAATCTAAACTTAGTATTTCCTATCTTCTGATGCTTGCTCAAGTTTTAAGATAAAAGTCAAAAACAAATTTATATGACCCACACCACTGCAGAATAATCATAGTGTCTCCTTGATAACAAACAGTGTTTCTATATACAACAGAGCTGAGCAAAACCAAGACTAATTAATTTGCTCATCATGACTGTTGCAGAACAGGAACTGAACTCATCTTTTTTCCCCCTAGTCCAGGCTAATGCACTAACTCCTGGACAATACCTCCTTTTTGTCGTTAGTCCTCTATTTTTGGAATGCTAAAGAGGGAGGGAAAAGTTCTAATGCAATCCTAGGGCCCAATCCTGCTTATCCTTCAGAAAAAAAAGGCCCTGTGAATGTGAGTGAATTTGGTCATCTGAAGGAAGCAATGGATTAAGCTACAAACAGTAAAATCAGGAATAGGGTTAAGGAGATGCATCTAGTTTGCATGAAAGGTTAATACAGGAATAAGTGACTGAAAAAACTACAGAATTGCAATAATAGAATTTTTGTATATTGTAAAACTGCAAAGCAGTGCACTTGGAAAGTAATACTAAGAATTTCAGTTATAAATTGAAAGTTCTTTAGTAGAAAATGACTTAGGAGGAGAAAGACCTAATGCTAGTTGATGACAGCATAAAACTGTCTGTGTGAAGTAGCTGTGGAAGAGGCAAATGTAACGCTGGTTTATATTAAAGATCACTTCCACTAGATATAAGAAAGTATTCATATCATTGTGCACACTGAGGAGAGAGTCCATCTGATCACTTGTCTCCAAGAAGGATGAATTCACTGTATGGCAAATGCAGAAAAAGATTGACTAGGAGAAATGAGAAGGACCCAATAAGCATGCTTAGTCACGTAAAAGAAAGGCTGCAAGGAGACAGAAAGGTTCTCTGGGCTACCTCAAGTGGAGAAGTTCAATAGAGGGACATTGCTTACATGATAACAAACAGGGATAAACTACCATGAATAAGTTTAGGCTGGGAAGCTTGTGAAGGTTTTTGTAAAGTATTTTGAACTGCCCATATAGGCAGGAGCAACAGGAGCAGCAAATTTAATCAATTATAATTGTAGACTGTTGCTCACCTCATGAAGGGATAACTTAGCACAAGTGCCTGGCCTGGAACTGGACTGGAAAATGCAGGGAGTCCCTGCCTAGCCAGCAGCCCCATGAATCCAGGTAGGCAGGGTGAAGCTGCTGATCTGCATGCGCAAGTGTTGCAGCTGTGTACGCAAGCCTGTAACCAGGCAACTGGCCCTCAGGGTGCACAATTACAGCAACCACATACTTTGTTGTGCTGGTTCTTCTTCTTCTCCTTCTTTTTCTTTTTTTTAAGGAAAAAAAGAAAAAGCTTCCAAATCTCCTTGGGCTTGTGTCACCATTCAAAAGATCATGAAGGATAAAATGTTCTCTCCAAATTAGAAAAAGCAAAGAGCTCTTTCTTTCCAAGTACAGCTCAATGTAGCAGCATTTAACTCTCCAGTGTATGCTTCCTCCTGTTTTGTGAACAGTGGTAATGTTCATTTTATTTTCCTTTACCTTACTTTACTTAAACTTCCACTTGATGAGACTTGTAATCCACTGCAAAGGAAAATGAATTACACACAAATACCTCCCTGTTCATGCAAGGAGAGGGGAAGCAGTATCTTCACAAAGACCTTCTGAGTTCTGCCCAGCCCCATGCGTCAATGGCAAAAACATGCCTATGACTTCAACACATGAACAACCCAGTTCTTCTGATTCAGTGACCTTAAAAAATGGCTAGCAAGACATTGCAGTCAATAAACAGGCCAATGGAACCAGTCGAAGAGTTTGCAATAAGAAATGCTGTTGTCATACTCGGCTGAGTCCCTCATGGCTTCATCCTGCCCACTGGAGGAAGTAAGCTGATAATCTGACACAGCCTTAAAAGCTGTAACAGCAGTAAGATCAAAATTGGAGTAAAGATCTCTTTAAAATGGCAGAGTTTGAAATTCTCTCATAAATGCGGCTAAAAAGACTAAATACCTCTCAAAACATTAAACTAACAATGACAGGAGATCAAGAACAGATTACAACACACTACAAGTCTTTCAGCTAGCATCCTGGCAGCCAATAGATCACTGGTAGAAACTGTTGTACTTTCATGTTTTCTTGAAGTCTGCAGATCGTTTGCTATAATGTTTTAATGATAATTATCCAAAATATCAAACTTCTAAATGGATTACATTTTCTTCTTCAAATACTCAAATGAGTAAAGGTTCTCTCCCAAATACCACATCCTTTTTTTCAGGCTCTGAACCACCTTTACTGAAGCTAATGGTAAATCCCTCACTGACAGCAGCTGCAGTTGGAACGGAGATTAAGTACTTTTGTTATAAGGTGATTGCTTCCTTCCTGTGCTGCCTAAAATTCTGGATGCCATATTCTCCATCTGATAGCCAAACTCTCCATATTCTGCTAGATGACATGATACTGATCCAGCCCTCACTGCCAGTTCTAGTACAGAGAGTACACACAGATGCCCCTTCGGACCTTCAAACTCTTTCTCAGATATCCCCCTCCAGTATACATTTCTGCTCCCAAGTGCTAGATTTTTGTGAACTGGGTGCTAACAGACTCATGACTGAGTCAGAGCAGCAATTCCACTGATTCAAGTGGAGTAGAGATAGGCCAGTATCAAACCCACTTGGAAACCTCTTGAAAACCTCATTTAGAGTCTGCAATGAGACCAGCTATTAATCTTCTTGCTAAAAAGCCTCAGTTAAACTTAAAAAAATATTTTGATCAATTTTTACAGATGTACTGCATCACTTTGCAACTAACTGTAACTCAATCTACTTCTGAGAAAGAACTGCAACTAAACAGAATACTGAGACAAATGAAATATTACCTGGACACACACGCACCTGCCAAATCCTGTCTGTCTTCTCTCCTTTTCGGATGATGATTTCTAAATATGAATGGAGAAGAATTAGCACTACAGTGAACTTCAATTTCTCACATGAAACCATAAATACCATTGGCACAGGCTCATAGAATTAAAACAAAGATATATCAGCTCTAAAGTAAAGAGATTTCTGAAATGGCTGTTCTGTAACTCTGAGTTTGCATTCTGCTGAGTTACACTCAGGTCCAAAGGAACACCAAGTTTCACAGGGCTTTCCATTCCCATGAATCTTTCCATTCTAAATACCATAACATCACCTTTGAAGAGATGTTTGTGGGAAAGACATATGACTGTCAAAATTGAAATCAAACTGGAAAAAATCGTTTTTGAGAGGTGAAAAATGCCTGATTTGCATGCACAAGACTGTATCTCTGCCTACAACTGCAAACATACAATGCCTGAAAAACCTTTTTGAAAATATCACCAACAGGGCAGTAAAGTCATTGCTCTCTTTGCAACTACTTGAAGCAGACATGGGAGGCCAAATGATGACTTTCCCAGGATTACTGAAAATATTATCTTGTGTGCCTTAATTTCCCTTTCATAAAGCACAAAAGTCAGTGTCTGTGCCTCTTCACAGGCACCTGGAAATACTTGTCCAACTATCCTCATCTGCAGAGTTATTTAGCAACCAGGGATGTTCAGGAAGGGACACATAAAGGACCAGTGCAGGCAGGTCCCTGCTGTGGAAATTCTCAGTTGAGCAACTTTGCTAGATGGTGGTATGGTGGTGACTGCTCTTTAGACCAGAACATGATTGCCTGGAGCAAACCCAGAGGAAGACGATGGAAACTGCCATTCTCCCAAAGGATATGTCTTGGAACGTAAAGGCTTTGCCATTTCCAATTTCCTTGCCCTACACTGGCCCTTTGCACATATGTCCCCTCCCCGTGTTTTTTTTTTTTTTTTTTTTTTTTTTTTTAAGTACTTATTTCCGTAAGACTTAAAGGAAGCTTTATTTTCCAGCGCAAACTGATTTGGCTACTATGTAGGAGAGAATAAGACTTCAGAGGAGAGAAGGCACACATTTGTTTCTGCTCCCTGGGTCTATAAATTTCTGCCTGAAAATCAAGCAGTTTGTGCCAGGTTCAAAGAGACAAGCCTGAGTGCTTCAGGTACACCAAGCCCCTGTTTCAGGGGGGGCTCTGTCCTCACTGGGAGCTCCACTTACCCAGTGGAACTGTAGATAGGAACACTTACCTCAATTCTCTAGCCATTAGGTGTAGTTCCCTTAGATGTAACTGGTTTCTGGAAGGGAGCCTATAGGATTTTTGCTACTCCTGCTCTCTTCAGAAGTTGCTGCCTGACAGCTCTCTCTACCGCTTTTTCCTACAGGGCCACTAGCACTGCCTGTTACTCTCTCCCATAGTCTTCTCTGAGAGAAGAAAGGAAAGGCTTTATTTCTCATTCATGTCAATAACATTTACACCTGTAAATGTTATAGATCACAGTTCCGAAGAGCTCTCAGACATCACAAGGCGCAGTAGCGAACAAGAACTGAAAGTCATTACTTACATGTCAACTGAGTTGCATAAAACACAGCAATAAGAGATACCCTAAGGAATGCCTTTCCTGAACCTCTGAACTTGCAATATTCAGGCCTGGAGGATGAGTGAACTCCCTGGTTCTTTTCAACCAGGCAGGCTGAAGAAGCACCTGCAAAAGCTGAGGCCCAGCTGTCCATCCAGGTCTCCAGGCTCATTCCTCTGAGGCAGGTCCTCTATCACAACACACGGAGCTACCAGTGGCATTAGCAGAATTACATAACAAGACACTGAAAGTGGAACAAATTCAGGGCACCAACTTTACTGGCAGCCTGCAGCACTGACACCCAGCTGCTGGAGCTGGAATCTAGTGGGACTCCCATTCGGTTTCTCATTCATAGGACAAGCCATGTGCTCCTTTGCTGCATCTCCTGTCCTACAATCCAGCTGGTGCTATTATACTAATACCTCACTGGGTGGAGCAAGGATTAGTCAGTGTGCTTATATTCAGCTGTCAACCTGCAATGCTCTCAGTATGTTAACCACTATCAGCACCTCATGACAAGTCGTTTGCCTGGGCCTACGGTCAGGTCATTGGATGAAATTTGAAAGCCCTTTCCTCCTTTTGCTGTTCTACAGCAAGTGGGATGACTTCAGCAGAAATGTCACCAGCACTCAGTATTTAGTACATAGTATTTATATACTAGGACTGCACTAAACCAAAAACTTGAAGGGAATCTCTATACTTTTTGCCCATCCTTGTCCCATGGAAACAGCCTTTGCTTAACACTGGCTAATCTGAGATCAATCTATTATGATACTCCTGAACCTGCAGTTACTGTTGATATATGGAGTCTTCTCCCTCTACAGCTCGTTATCCTCCCTTGGCTCTCATAGCTGTTACCTTATCTAACGTCTCTTGATTCTTAACTTTTCTTTTTTCTTCTCAGCACGATTCTCATGAAGCTTCACTGACCTGTTCAGTCTTCTGACATTCCCTTCTTAAGCAATCTGATATAATCAGCAGTTTTAACCTCTGTCTTCACATCAGTCACACTGACATGCACTTTCCTCCATCCTGCCTCTCTTATTCAGTCCATATATTAGCAATTTTCTCCAATATCCTAGGCCTTAACATGGCCAATGCTAAATTTCTGTCTTTTCTCCACACCATCCTATCTATTCTCCTTATTATTAATTCTGCTACCACTTTCCTTATCACTTCCCACTCACCAACTCTGTAAAAAAAGTCACTTTTTCTACATTGATACTTCTAAATTCCTCCTTTTCTTCCTCCCTAGAAGGATTGAGCCTTTGTTGTCATGTCATCACTATCATTTTCCCCTTTTTGGCCTCCTCCATACACACTGTCCTCCAACATGCCTTGAAAACAAAGCTGTTGAAATCACCTTGCTTTGCTCAGAAATTTCCATTGTCCTCCTGTTTGTCCTCATATTCAAGCAGCCTGTGCTGACTTGCCAAGCATTACATTTCTCAGTGCCCACTTGCTTATCCATCTTCTCTTAGTAATACAATCCCTCACTTCTGCATCACCAGTGAGGCCTATTCTGGTCACTCGTTGGGACAGGCGCCGTCCTTACGCAGAGCAGGGAAGGCGTCTGCACAGCTGAGCGTGATGCCATGCCAACACAGGACACAGAGCAGCACCGCCAGGTGCCCTGGGGAGTTCCCTAAGCCCTGTGAGCAGCCAGTAAACCTGCACCAGGCTCATCTATCAGTCCCTCACAAACACCTTTGCTCCCTTTTCCCCCAGACTGCCCTTTCTTCACTGACCTGCATGAAAGGCCACAACTTTCTCCTGCTGTGGACTCCTACCGCTACCATTAGTAGGAAATCAATCAGTTAATACTGGTTCAAGAGACAACTAAGGATAATTAACCCCATTCTATTTACAGTAATACAAACACACATCTCCAGCTGTATCTTCTTCCTCACATTTGCCTTTCCTGCCATGAACAATTCCTGCTAACACCTGCAAAACACACATCCTTTGTGGCCTAATCTTGTCAGGGCCTTAGGCAGCGCAGTCATATTTAATAATGATCTTGCCCAACACAGGTCTGTCACACTAGCGATGAGACAACAGTTTCACAGTACAAAACTGGTCGCTGTAATGATGATGGTTTTCACAATAACCAGGCAAAGGACAGACCCGAATTGCCACTGGTTGCACAGCTGCTGGTTCTGACTTAATGATACAGGACAGTTTTTCACAGCCAGTTCAAAGTGTACCCTTCCCTTCCCTGAGCAGTTTGACAATTAAAAAAAAAAAAAAAAAAAGAGTTAAGTCTCCATAAAAGTAAGTATTTCAGTCACAAATTTGAATGATTTGAATAGCATGTTTTCTGGGTGAACATTTTTAGTTTTTCAACATAAAGAAATATGTAAGGAAGGATGATACTTTTTGCTCCCCTCCTCCTGTCTTCCTCATCAAGAAGTATAATAACTCACTGCACCTTAGTCTAGTCTATAAAGAAGCCAATTTTCCTCCAAATAAAATCTGAAAGCATGAGAACTAGAAATTACAGAAGCAGGCATTGGCAAATACAGTGCACTGAAAGTCACTTACAGCTGAGTTTTATTTGTGCTATTTTTGGCAGGTAAACCACAGAGATGGCTAGTGAGAAGCAATGTACAGAAATTCCTATGATTATGTATGAACCGTACCGAGAGCGCTATGTACAAGAACCCTCTGCACCAGAATACTGCGGGCAAGAGGGTAAGCAGATTTCCTCAAAAATATTTTGGAAAGACCATGCTCTTGGTGGCTTATGTGACAAATGTTGCTGGTTTCTAGAGCAGAACTGAGCTAGGTCCAAGAGAGTCCAGCTTTGCCAGAACATGACAGTTTAGCAAGTGCCAGTGGCAGTTTACAGAACTCTGGAAACACCATTTAAAATGGCAACCCCTCCCTATTTTTTGGTGTAGTTAAAAGCACTTTACTAATAATAGGAGCTTTACTGAAAAAGGAATTGCAGTTGCATCTCTGCAATAATTTCATATTCCTAAGAAGCAAAACGTTCAGCCAGCAAACTTTATACAATGACCTGTTGTCTACGTCCTGCTTTAATTGTAGTCTAGTTTTCCAGATGATTGGCCTTTCCCCAAAAGTTCCTGCTGCCCAAAGTTGCCCTCGCTACATGAAATGGTTATGCAGCTGGGCTCCATATGGCAGAACAATCCTTCGCCAGTGCTGTCTCCTGGAGGAGCATTTTTACTGAAGTGCTGGCAATTCAGCTCAGTGACTGTAAGCAGATGCCAACAGCCGCTTTCTGCTACACTGGTTTTTTCCTCAGCAACTGGGCATTGCACAAATATCTCACTGCACTTGTTTGCCTTCCACCTCTTGGAGCCCACACTCACAAAAAGATACCCTCAGATATCAGTGGTTTTACCTGAACCACCTTCCTGCTATTGAGGAAACTGTCATTCACCAGATAGGATTAGAGTAAAACCGAGAATAGGAGGTCAGAAGGTGACTAACAGGGATAGACATGTCAATGATGGCCCTCTAAACTTGACTCATTTTCAGAGCATTTTACTCTGAGCAGCTCTCTGGGCACACATTCATGTCTTCCAAAGACCTCTCTGACTTCTTTGTAAACTCTCTGAAGAATCTACATGAGGTTAGGAAGAAAAAGTCTCACTTGTTGTAAGCTACTCAACCGAGCAAGAAACAGGCATTGAGTTGCAATGCCCTGTCCTGCCCTGTCCTTGCACAGACCGGCAAACAGGAAGCAGCCACTTCACAGAAACATACCAAACAGTATCTCCATTGCATTAAGCACTTCTGACAAGCCATTCAAGGAAATGGCTTCAACTTTGCTATTTCGTTTCACTCCCCAAAATTCCAGATTTGTATTGCATTGCCTTGGGCTTATTCCTGGGTTGTTTCTGAAAGGCTCAACAGCACAGGCTAGACTCCCACCTCAGAGCAGCTCTTCTTGGGAGTGAGGGCTTGTCTGACACTGCACCACCATGATCAGACAAGACGTCTTGGAGGGGCTATCCTACTACTGCAGATTGGTCTGGTACTTCAATCCTACATGTGCCAGCTGGCTGTATAGTTGTATACATTAATTTACTTCACTTCATGCTCAGGTACATAAGATAAGAACTAAAAAAAAAAGCATGAAATGTCTTGCCATCTTCCCTTCTCTCTTGCCCACTACAAAAGGAGAAAAGATTTTTAATGTTTTCTGGCACAAAGGACATGAGAAGATTCCTTGGCTGTTAAGCTGGATAAAATTCAGACAAGAAATAAGGCTCAAAGTATTAATAGTAAGGCTAATAATTATTGAAACAATCCAGTGTAGAGCAACTGGAAATCCTCTCTTAGAGGAGTCCTTAAATCAAGACCAAGTATCTTTCCAATGTTATGCTGAAGCACAGATAATGGCTGTCTTGGTGTTGAAACAAAGAGTCTGGTTTCCTGGCTTATGCTATACAGCAAGTGAGACTACTTAGTTACTTCTGGCTTTAAAAACCCATGAATCAAATTAGTAGAGCTTGCTCCCTGACCTCTACTTCATGGAGTCATGTCAGGCCTCTCCTGTGAGGCATTTCCACTTGCAGCTGCTCTTCAGACTTCAAACACGACTTTTGGGATGCATGATGTGTATCTTTTCTTTATGTATTACTCTGCTTTTCCTTTCACAGGAGGTTATGAATATCCTTCTCCACCACCTTACTCCTACCGAGAAACAGTCAACCTTGAGCAACCAGGTAAGTGCCAAGTTTCCAACAATGCTCATAGCTCAACATACTAACAAAATGAAAATGTCCCTGGTTTTAAAATCTACAGAGAAGATAGTGTATTCTGATCTAGTCACAACCTTGGAGGATGGAGTATTTCCCTAGAAATATGGGGGGGGGGGGAAGAAAGATTAAGAAGAGATGCTCATTTTTCCAGCATTAACCAAGCTATAGAAGCAACCATTTTTTTCAGTGAGCCCATGAGCTAAGAACAAGGACTTTCCGAACAACTAGTTTTAAGTTTAAATATATTCTTTTCCTCCTAGTCACCTTTTTATAAGTGGAAAAGTCCAAAGGAGAGATTGAAGAAAGGCTTCAAAGAATAGTTAAATTTGGGAGAGAAGAAGATTCACAGATAAAAAAAAAAATAAAATAAAGTAAACCTAAGATATCCTCTATCCTATCTATCTTATGGGCACTACCTCTCCACTGCTGCGGTTTTGTTTCAGGCTGTAGTTTGAATGTACTGTAAACTTACTTTAGGCTACTTAAAATAGTATTTTTCATTTAATACATTTTTGCAAAAAAATCTTCATGCATCTACAAGGGGTATTCACTACATCCTTCCAAGAGTATGACAGAGTCAAGTTCAGAATGAAAACACATCAGGGAAGTTGCAGAATTTCCTAACTGTGGACAGCAGTGGCATGACATTTTTATGTTCAAACAGCTTATTTGATGAATTTCTTCTACTTACTGGAAAGCTGATTCAGAAAGCCACTATATGTCCTTGAAATCTCCTCCTATTCAGGGAAAATATGCACTTTCATATTATTTTAAAATATCAGAAGGTTAACACTAACATGCCAGAGTACATCCACCACTGGACTACCTAATTGTGGAGATGATCCCATAAGAAATTTCCTGTATATGTCCTTATCTAAGTATACATTAGCTATTGGTTAAGCCAGCACAGTGGGCTACACGGAACAAGCAATGTAATGTTTCTTATGAATATTCTTGAAGAAGTCAATAACTATAATATCGGGTGGTCTAGACTGGCCTGTTCAAGAACCAGTATTCTACAGCCATTTATAACTCATAAAAGACTTCCAGTGCTTCTAATTTTGCTGCTTCTTGTTTCCTTTTGAACTCAGTTTACTTGGTGTCTCAGCCTCCAATCATTGTAGCTGGGATTTTCTCAAGCAAACCAACATCCACCATATGCCCTTCCTGCCGCCAGCACATTACCACACAAGTCACTTACAGAGTGGGCAGACTGTCTTATCTTCTATGCACCAGCTTATGTATGGTTGGGTAAGCTCTCATGCAGGCTTCCAAGATTCTTCATAGCACAAGGTTAAAGAAAAGACAGATCTATCCAAAAACAAAGTTCTATCTAATGGTTACGTAGACAGCCTCTTTCCTCGTTGCTAAGAAGTCAGTCTGTTCTTACTAGATATAGCCATCATGGCTGATGGCTGCAGGGAATGTGAATCAGTACTATATTTAACCAGTATGTTATTGCCTTTTGTTAGACAAAAAAAAAAAAAAAAAAAAAAAAAAAAAAAAAAAAAAAAAAAAACACTATCCACTTCCCTACCAAAATTTAGAATTGGTCCCAGAATCAGACTAATGCATAAGATGTTAGGAGTGAAGGCAATTAATCACTGGAAAGATACTTTGTATTAACAGATTCAGGAGAGAGATGGATTCATGGCAAACAAAAGTGGGTAATGCAAACAGAATAAGACAGGGAAAGAATAGATGTAACCAGCAGAAAGAAAAACTAGTAAATCACGCATGTTCATGTCTTCTTTCACTACAGGTGCTGTTTTGGATGCTGCTTTGTACCTCTGTTCATGAGGGTCTTCAAGGATGCAGACCATTACTGCCCATTTTGCAAATTTCGTATTTATAGATACAAAAGACTATAAGAACAAAGTTTATACAACCGTATGATACCACGTCTCTCTGTTTCCTAACAGTGTAAGATTTCACAGGTAAAAATACTGCTAGGAAACATACAGAAGTAGGCTTAAATACAAAAACTTCCTCACTGACCAATCCATCTGAATTCATCGTCATATAGTTGGACGGACTGAAAAAAGAAAATCTCAAGACTAGTTTATATTGTCACTTGAATTTATACTCTATTTGGATAGTTTTCTTGAGCTATTAAGTGATATGAAGTGACCAACTAGCGAATACTTCGGTGCTCTTATTGCTCTGTTGAAATCGTTAATCCAGCTGGGACACAAGCTCTTCTGGACTTTTCAAAACATGAGGAAGTGAGGGGTCGGGAAATGCACTTAGTTTTTATGCACCAAAACTGACTGGTCAGGATTTTTCTCTCTGTGCTCTTCTTTATATGGGGCCAACCCCTTCAGGGCTGTGGGTGGTATAGCTAATTATTTATTAACAGAATACTAAGTTATGAGATTGTCATGTCCACTATATATGAGGTAAAGAAATAAACCTTTCATCATTACTGCTTTTAGTGGAACATCTCTTCTCTCTATTGCTTCTGAGACATACTGCAGAGGTCCAAGGGCAGACTGCAGCACCCCATTTACAACCACCACCCACCCAAGAACTAGAAGGCACATATATGAAGGAAAAAAAGTTCTTTAAAAAAGGGTTTAAAAAAAAAAAACCAAAAAACAAAGCCCTCAATTTTACCTCCGCCTTCTCGCTACAGTGCGTCATCTCCCAAACAGCGATTTACTAGGCTTTCCGCGTTGACTCCTCACAGCTCTCATCCGAAGTCACCTACGCTGTAAACTCAGATCTTCACACCGCAGCTACTTGCCCAGAAGCTGCCTAGACCCAGCTCAACGCTGACAGCAGCAGCTGCTGTTTACTGCTGGCGGAAGATGAGGACAGGGGAGAGGAATAAAACTCGTCATTTCAATGGTTGAGCAACGCAAATACTTTCACGTTAGCCAACTACTAGGGGCGAGCGGTCCAACAGCGCGTTTCTGCCTCCAGCCGTCCCGGCGCTCGGGTGAAGCCGGCGGCCGCGCTGGCCGCCCACCAGCGGCCGCGGAGGGCGGCGCTGAAGGAGAAACCGCAAAGCCCAGGTCTGAGCGGGACCTTCGCGCGCGGCGCACCCGACGGCTCTGGTTTCTCGCTGCTTTAGCGCCGCTCCGGCAGACTCGCGACGGGGAAAAGCCCCCCAGGCAGGACGCGTGCAGCCGCGGCACCGCCCGCTGAGTCGCCACCGCCCCTCAGCGCCGCGCCCGACGGGGACAACGGCCGCGCGGCGCCCGCCCTTCGCGCCCCCCAGCACCGCCCCCGCGCCGGCCCTCAGCGCCTCTCAGCACCGCCCCCGCGCGCCCCCTGGCGGCTCCGCAGCGCCCGCCCTGCGCGCCCCTCAGCACCGCCCCCGCGCGCCCCCTGGCGGCCCCGGGGGGAACCGTCCTCGGCCCCACTTCGGAGACGGGAAGAGGCGGGAGCGGCGCCCGCGCCGGCCTTACCTGAGCGCGGCGCGGGGCTGGGCCGGGCGAGCTGGCTTCCTTCCTCCTCCTCTCCTGACCTCTCCTCGGGAGCCCTTTTCCCTCCTTTTCCCGCCTCTAGGGAGCCGCGCGCCGCAGGTGACCCGGGCACGGGCACAGGCAGGACCAGCGGCGCGACTCGGGCTCAAAGGAGTCCGTTAAAATAGAGGAGCCTCTTCTCGCTTCAAGCACGGAGTAGGCTGTTAGCAATTGCTTTCAAGTGCTTTTTGACATGCACGTCAAAAACATACAGGTCCTTTAATGCTTCTGAAGAAAGCGAACGGCACAGCTTTCCTCAGCCGAGCCTTTTCCCGCCGATCACAGCGTTCACCCACTTCTGGGGTCCTTTCAGCTCAGCAGGCCGCACCTTTACACGCTGCGACGGGACGGAGGCAGGGTTTGCCGAAGGCGCCGTTTGTGAGCACAAGTAACAGCAGTTTCTCTGATTACTTTTAGGTATTCTTTTCCTGGTAAGTTAGGGAACTCGGGAGGTGGTCCTGGAGCACCACTGTGCTCACTGACCAGCTCTGTTCATTTCACGTTCTCTCTCCTACAGGAAATTAAATTAGTTTCGGTGTCCCCGTAAGAACTGCTGCACAAGCCAAAAGCTTCCATTGCTATACAGTTCAACTAACCAAAAAAGCCGAGTGTGTAAGTCTTAGAGTTACCAGAATCACAGAATAGTTGGGGTTAGAACACCCCATTCCTCCCCACACAAAAAAATGAAAAAAAAAAACCCTTTTTTTTTGCATCTCCTGTCTTTCTGCTAGTAAAAAAGGCACCTCTTTCCTGCCAAGAAAGAGGCGTTTTTACACTGAGTTTAAACATATTGTTGATTCTTATTTCACACAGATCAGCCTTTAGGTCTGATCTAACTAGGGGACCTAAGCACCATTCCTATGAAACCGCTTGTCACTCTCAATTTCCTAAAGATCATATAAATGAAGATTTCTTTTACACATCTATCCACAATTTTTGTCCAACAACTACATGCAGAAGCCTGTACTTTGTTGCAATGAAGCAGAAAGAAACCCTTGAAGGGTGAATGCGCAACTTGGAGCAATCCACACTTGCTTTTGGGAAATAGCACCTTTCTTCTCTCTGTAAAGATTTTTTTTTTAAATAATTTTTTAACTAACTGTGTAACTGCAGCTGCTTTTGAAAAGGCTGAACAAAATCCTAGCTAGAAACTGAGGCTTTAATTATTGATTTGCTCTCAAAAAATACAGTAATTAAAACCAAACCTACTCATGCAACCTGTATTTGCTTACAGCCTTAACATCCAAACAAATGCTTACTAAAGAAAGCCAGGAAAAGATTTAATTGTAGCTACCAGAAAGATATTACCACCATTAGGGGGGGAAAAAATTAAAAATGGGTGCTGTGATTTATTTCCTATTTCTAGACTTCCCTACACCCTAGATTTTCATACAGTAATTGCCTCATTTACAACCTCTACATACTTTCAACAAACACTTGCAGGGAGACGTTGTTTTAAACCTCCCCCCCCAAAAAAAAAAAAAAAAAAAAAAAAAAAAAAAACTCTACCCAAAATCCCATAAGAAAACATAAAAACATTTTTTTTTTTTACCAACAGTCATTCAGCATTTATGCAAAACTGATGAAAAAAACAGGCTTCTCCCCTCTCCCCCTTCTTTTTCTCAGGGATGGTCACCAGTAACACAGACACAGGTCATACTTGACTATGTACTTGCATTGGCAGGGCTGCTTATTAAATGCTCTTTGCACTACTGATCATCACAAATTCTAGATAGCACCACTGTCTCCAGATGTTTCCTGCATTTGTTCCTGTTCAAGTCAAATACTGCCTGAATTCAATACAGCACACATTTCCCAGCAGATGTAACTTGTATGATAAACAGACACACACGTACCATAACGTCCATGCAATGCTACTTGATTTCCATTGGATGGCACTGTTTTAAGTAAGATCACAATTCTGAAAAGGGGAAATTATGGATATTAAAACCTAGCTTTTTAAAAAACATAACTTTGAAAAATGCAGTAGAAAGGAGTTTCCAGAAGAGCATGTCTCAGTGTGTGGTAACTTCAAATTATTTGGAGCTTGTCTTTGTTACCAATAGTAGCTATTTTAGCTAATAGCACTTTTAAAAATGGCTTTAACTAAACTAGCACAGATTTGTCCATTTGGACTTTCGTTTTGGTTCAAGAAATAGCAAAACTCCAGTGCTTAAAATATGGAGAATAATATGATGGAAAAAAGTACATTTGGATCAATGGATGTAAAGTCTGTTTAGCAACTACTTTTTGGGCATATCAAAGCTACATGAACGGACCAAGCTCGCATTTTTGCTAGGGTAGCAGGGTGAATTTCAGGCTGCTGTAGACACTACAAATTGAAGAAGATGTATTCCTTGTCTGAACAGCAAAAAAGAAAATGTATTGTATAAGAAAACTACATTACTAGCAGCAAAGCTAACAGTGAGCACGGTATGATTCAGTGCTCCAAAGGCCTTTAGCTATAACACTCAAATGCTGAACAGAAAAGTCCGTGCAACATCAATTAGCCTGAACTGAGATCTACTGCCAGAGTGGTCCCATCCAACACATCCTTTTCAATACGTCTTCCTCAGGACTTGAAGAAAATCTTACAAAAGGCTGCGCCTAGGTCTTACGCTACTGTATTTAACATATATACCACTGCTTAATTAGCAGATCCCTTGTTGGCCCAATCCAAAACAAAGTAGGCAGTGGACTTAAGCTGCTTGGGAACAAGCTGTCCATTATCTGCATTTGAATGTTCATACTAAACAGATTTATCTATAGGCTGGCTGTAATAGAAATGTTCAGCACCACTTTCAAGGAAGCTGAATACCTCGACCCCAACTGAGTTCTGTTGGATTAAGAATAAATGCTATTAATAATCTTACCCGTCCATCCACACCAGCTCCCTGTCCACAGAATCATCTCTCTCAATCTCAACAGGCTTTGCACCTTGCTATGGTAGTACCTCCACAGAATAGCACGGGGCTTGCCTTCCTTCTGGCAGTCTTCACTAATATAGCTAAAAAATGAGATTTAGACCACAAAAGATTTTAAATGACTTGAAGATTTTCTCCTCTAAGTTGAGATACTGCACAGAATGCCCTTGCCTCCCCCTCCCCCCCCCCCCCCCCCAAAAAAAAAGGGAATACAGAGCTATTAACTAGGTGCACATAGGGAGATTTTGATTGAAGAGTTCATGGACTCTTACAATATTCACATTATTTAAAACTCAGGACCTATGAGAGGAGCATAACCTTGGGGACGAAATTTCTCAAGTGAGATACTTCTATCAAGGGACTTTTCTGACTTTTCCATGGATCTGCAGGAAGACCAGAGTCGACCCCTGATAGAGCTCTCAACCCAAGTGGCAGAAGTAATGATGAAATGAAGGCAATTCAAAGAGTGACTGACCTGGTTCTCACTTGGTAACAAGGTCAATAAACTCCTCATGCTCCAGTGACCCAAAAAACTTATCACTTTGACCTAAAGGGAAATACCATCCCAGTGAAGTAAAGATGCAGCCAAGCAGATCTCAGTCAACAGATTTCACATTGTATTAGAGATTTAAAAAATGTTATGATTTGTCTCCTTCTTTAAAATTTGGCTGTAAAACAGGAAACCACTCTGTAAATATACATCAAAGTTGGATACCATTTAAGGGGAAAGATGTGTATATGCACAAAGAAACATGAATAAATATATAATTTTTCTGATATGTATATAAGACGTGCCGTAGCCATTGACCAGAGGTAGTTAGATCCTTTTTGCACCAAATGTGGAATGACAATAGTTTACACAAAGTATTTTATGAGAAAGAAAAGCTTCAAGCTACAGCTTCATAGGTAACAAATTTAATTTCCTGCTCTGCTTGGTACAGACTTAACCTTAAAATCACCTAGGACAGAAATTAAGTGGAGCACAGATTTGAATCCAGATTCAGGCACATCAGACTTCAGCATTTTTCCCCTCTTCCTAACCTCAAAGGTCAGGCTTCTTTTAAAGAAAACAATGAAATATGCATGCAGGCGCACACACACATAGCGCTGACAAATAGTTCAAATATTTCTGTTTAGTTCCTCTGAGAGAGAAAACAACGTAAGTTAAAAACATGGAGCTCTGTGTTTACCTTCTGGCCTGCTCTATTTACATTATAAATGTCATTTCTGACATACAATTTGGTTAAATTTTGCAAAAATTATCTCCTTAGATAAAAATCACCTTGATCTCAGAGTAATGCATTAGCTTTTCAATTCAGATCTTATCTAAAATGAATCAGCAAGACACAAATCCAGCGTTTATCCTAGTCTATTTTATTTACAATATATACAGTTCCTACAGAAAATGTTTTTTCACAAGGATATTAAATAGCAAAAACACAGCATAGCTTAGATCTACGTACTGACATCTGCAGCCAGCATACAACCCACAGGACAGACAGTGGTCCAAGCTTCAGGTCTGCAACAGGCTCTCGGGAACCGGCGGTTAGGATCCCAGCGTGCCAGCTCCGCGGGGCAGTAGCTGAGGTAGATACACGGTCCTGCACACTCTGCGCGTCTTTCACTACAACAGCCGCCCGATCCCTGTGACTCGCAGCAGCACAAATTCGTCCCGGTGTTGCTAACCAAGCCTTCTTGTATAAAGGGTGTTTGTTGGCTGTTACTCTCTAGTCGGAAACTATTTCACTGGTATGATTTGCTTAGATTTCATAGAATGCTTTGGAATCCTTTAGAATAAAAGGCACTATGTAAATTTACAGGAACAATTCTTGCTATTCTCATAGTAAGAATTCAGATGGGCCATTAGCATCATGTTGCTGTTATCCTGTGTACCATGTAATTACATCCTTATTGCTTAACACTTACTATCATTAAGTTAATTTAATGCATTGTCTATTGTTCAGATAATTCCAAAATATGAAGAAATGGAAAGCACAGTATTTAAGATTATACTCTTGCAAATTCTTAAATGAACTACACAGATACTGCACCTGAGATAACATCCTGTCTTCCTCTGCTGAGCTGTTTCTGTATTTGAATAACAAGTTATTTGCACTCAAAAAAAAAAAAAAAATCTCATAAAAAAACTCAAGTTACTGAAAACAGTGCATACGGAATGCCTTAATATATTCATTTTCTTTTCAAAATTTGTGTGGGAAAAGCACAATATTGAAGCATGTAAAAGATAGTCATCCAAAAATCAAAAGGCACCCAAATTTTACTTTGTTAGCAGTATTTTCTTCTGAAACATGAAGTATTGTGATTTCTTAAGATATTCCCTAAAATCCATCAACATCCCAAGTATTATGTGAATACTTAGTGACATTCAGAAACAAGCTCGATTTTCTATTGGTCTACCATAACATTAAATTCACAAAATATAATTAGGGCATACTACTGCTGATCAGAATATCTAATTCTATAGAAATATTTTGAATACAAATCCTGGTATTTATTGAAAACCTGTAGGGATAATCCAAGTACTAGTAAAAACACCAGTTACCTTGGATTATTTTATAATTCACACCAGTTCAATGTAAGTACAGACCAAAGGAAAATTTTCTCTCTTTAAGGCATGCCATTTAAACACTTCCCTCTACCTGTAACCTACATACTCAGATTTTTTTTTTTTTTAATGTAAACTATTAGTTTGTCTTGATTGGAAATAAGAAACAGTTAAATGCACCACAAATATAAATTAAAAGAAATCCAAACATATCTAAAACTTGAGAGATTAAACTATTTTTTAAAGATAAAAGAATGAAATCTATCTTAAAATTTAATTAAAAACAAACAAACAAAAAAAAAAACTTGCTGGTGTTTTCAGTAATCACCAGAACCCATCTCAGGAAAAAGTATAAAGGCCATCACATGTATATAACCCCTATTAAATTTTTATTTGTAGGTCTGACAAAAGGAAGCTTCTAAGAACTTTTTGATTTGGTTATGCATACAAGGAACACATTACAATGGGAATCTATTACTCTGTTATGAGAGCTTACCTTTAGAGACTCCAGATTTTACTTTACACCATTTATAATATTAGACTTGAGAATCTGGACCACAAAATTTTGTACAGGCAGGCAGAGTCAAGTCTACCACAACGACTCTACTACAAGCTTTACAAACAAACTAGTAAAATAATTTTCCATTCATCTTATTTGTACATGGTATGGTTCCCTCCTGGAAAACCTTGTATATCATAAGCTCAAATGTGACTAGTTAGAAGGTCAAAACAAAATGAAAACTCCAAAACCCAAAACAATTGAACAAAAAATCCCCATAAATTCCCCCAAAACTCCAAAAACAACCAAGGTGAGGGTATACAGTTGTCAAACTGAAAAAAGAAAACACACGGTTAGCATAACCTCACAAATGAAAAAACATTTCCCAAACCCAAGGAGAGGAGAATTCTTCTTCAACGTCCATGTCATCACTCACTGAAGAAAAATTTTATAGAAAATTTTATTCAACATACAACATTTTCCAGCAAAAAAAGGCAATATACAGGAAGAGTTGTTGTACACTGCGGCTACAGAAACAAAATAAAATACTGGAAAAGAATGTAAAATTAAGTGTGAATTGCTGATTCTATTTTTACTGCACTCAAAACTAGACACGTGGCTGGCATTAGCTCCAGGAGGGAAAAGAAAAAAAAAAAAAAAAAAAAAAAGGAAAGGAGAAAAAGGAAAAGGAAAAAAAAAAGGAAGCAGTCTGGAGACTGAAATAAAACTACACACAATGAGTATCAACATCAATGAAATTCACTTGCAGACTCACCCAACAAAATTAACCTCCAAATGTTAAATTGTACATGTTCATTCATTAAATATACAATTTCATTTTTTCTTTTTTTGTTCTTTTTCCCCTCCTTTTTTATACAAAGTCAACAGCTTACTAAACGCTAGTGAGCATGCCCTCTGTGCTAAAAGGCTATTTCTTGTGTTTTCCCCATCTCTTCCCATGTTAACTAAATTAATGATATTTATAATCCTTTCACTTGCTTTTGCCAACTTTGAGTGTCATTCTATTTGTCAGAAGATGGCATAATAAATCTCAACTGTATTTTCAATGGTTGAAAATTTAATAAAAAGACCCAAATATCTCTTTTTAGGATTCAGGGCATCCACTTGGCAAAATGGGATGCAAAGTAGTGACTAAATTAAATGAAAACTAGTTTATTAAAAAATATTCTATGTAGCTGGAGGAGACAAAAATCCCGAATAAGTGCCAACAATGTACACAATGAAGTAGAGATTGCTATTTATTGATGTGAGTTTTTTGCATTTACAAATGCACAAAAATGTCATTTAAAGTATAACTGAAGGAAATAAATCTGATGTGAGTCTAAACATAAGACTTACTAGCTGCAGTGATGGTGAATACCACACCAAGAAGGGCAGCCAGCCAGCTTATGCCATCTATAAACGTACTACAGACAAATATTTTGCCAATGTCAACTGTTCTACTAAACTCTTCCCTCATTATGCTGACAATTGCCTTGCATTACGTTTACCATAAAATAACTCTCATTGGCATCCAAGCTTTATAAAAACACCTTCATTTTGCTCAAAAAGGGCAGTCAATAGATACAGAGAAGCCAAACTGAACAGCCTCAACAAAATAAAATTAACATCAGCAGCAAATCCTCTTGCTGAAGACTTCAGATATAGTGCACGTGTACCAAAGTTCTACAGTTGTTAAAAAGGTGCACACACACACTTATGTTTGTCCCTTGCCTTGACAATCTGGTTAAGTAAGTCAGTTATGGATTTTAATAGCTTTTTCAAGGTAAGTGTAGCGACTTCTCTTTGGGGCTTTATTGAAATGGTCAAGCCCTAGCCATGGCCTTGGATGAGACATGTTGCCTAGAAAAGAGAAGAGAGAGAAAAAAAATGAAGTTTTAAGACTAAGTTGCAAACTTTCCTTTAGACAAACTACTCATGTGTGCCCTGTTTATGGTTTGCTATGTATCTTACAGCACGGAAGCCATAGGGCTGCTTTCACCACTACTGCTTTACTTTCAGTAATACATCCTACAACTACTTCTGGATCAGCTAGCTGGTTTTCATCCTCTTCAGTCACTTACAGGAGTTCACAGCAGTGCAGTGTGTGCTACAGTAAAAAAGTTGTGGTTATAATGTATCACCTCATTTAAACGGGAATATTCTTTAAATACATGTAAAATGCAAACAGTCAGTTAACTAGGAACTCATGTAACTGACATTTTTTGAAAAAAATACAGTCATATTTAGAGTATAAGGAAAATATACAGAATTTTTCACTTGTTCAACTCAGTATTATTTTATCTATTGCTAATTTTTAATCAGTAAACAGAATCCACATACTTCTTGCAAATGGGAGAAACTCCCTTTTAAGATGTTCTCAGTGCAGAGCATCAAATGTTCTTTGAAGTGAAATGATAAAGGCAGAAACTAAAAGGCCCTACAGCAAGAAATGTACACGCCTACATTCAAACTCATCAACTACAATGACTAAAGTATAAAATACATGACCTTTTTATTTGCATGCATCTGTATTTTTGGATGCATTTTCCTTGATCAAAATGATTTTTCTTTTTGTTTAACATAATGGTCAATGTGAAATATAAAAGAACTGACAACCTCGCTGAGATAACTTTAACAGCTTTTAAAGACAGACATGAAGTCCCACACTGTTAGCACCAGCAAAGTTAGCTAGAGGAGTATTTTTAAAAAAAATGGATTTCCAGATTAGAATTTAGGGATACAATACTGTTAAAGTGTATCTTTTTAAAAGGAGACAGGGAGCTACTGTCATGCACTACTTTGATCAAATTAGAGTGCTAAAAGTTTAATTCAATCAGTTTAATATGTTAAAATTTGACACTTTAAAAACCTATGAGCCTTGTATCTTCAAATATTATTTACATAAGAAGGCATAAGAGTATCATATTATCACCCCAACTGAGAATTTCAATAGGAATGAATTCTATCAAAGTGCATATCAAAAGAGCAACTTCCTGTAAACTCTCAAATTAAAATCCATTAGTTTCAGATGCCCTAAAATTTCTTCTTCTAGCAGCTGAAGTTTTCTCTTTTTCAATGTTCTGCCATGTTCTGTACTTTTGACCCACTTGGCTAATATTTCACATTGCTTTGACAATATTGCCCCTAGCTTTACACACAGAGTCCAAGAGTCTGTTTTGGATTCCCCTTCCCAGGTCTCAAAGATGACTTACAGAGCAAAATCGGGACTCTGCCTGCTCTGAACAAACAGGAGCGGGCTTAGCTGTCCATGTGGAGATGCACATCTCCAAGTTAGTCATCCAGAGACTCCTCACAGCTAGAGCAGAAAAACAGGCCCACCAGCGGGGGTAAGTTACACTTTTCTTCTGAACAGAATTGCACAGCATCACACAGAATGGTTGAGGTTGGAAGGGACCTCTGGAGATCGAGTCCAACCCCTCTGCTCAAGCAGAGTCACCTAGAGCACGTTGCACAGGATCTCGTCCAGACAGGTTTTGAATATCTCCAGAGAAGAAGATTCTACAACCTATCTGGGCAACCTGTTCCAGAGCTCTGTCACCCTCATAGGAAGGAAGCTTTTCCTCACATTCAGGTGTTCCTATGTTTCAGTTTGTGCCTGTTGCCTCTTGTCCTGTCACTGGGCACCACTGAAAAGAGTCTGCCTCTGCTCATAGATGACTTGTTCAGATGCAAACACTCAGAATTAGGCAAGTCACCTCATATTCCCAGCTGTAAGCCCTAAACCTAGCCACATAAAATGCCATTATGTGACGACTTTTTGCTAGGTTCCTGGAAAGTACTCATCAATGGTACAAGGCCTAAGAGTCTGAAGATTTTAAATTAAATGGATAGTTAAAGGATTTCTTTACAATTGTTAGATAAACCAAAAGCAGAGCTTTGGGGGGGGGGCAGCAAAGTATGATTGATGTTTGACCCTAACATACCCCATCAACAAAGAACAGAGTTCAAAACTGCCAGAAAAATAGAACTGCAAAGAGCAAGGTGTCCTCAATTTCATTTCTAGGAGACAGAGCAGCCCACAAGAACAAAAACAGGCAGTTCCCCTCTCCCCGCAAAAAAAAAACAGGCAGGGCTCTGTTGAACCCCAGTTGCCTGCAAATGCAAAAGGTGTTATTCCCAATTGGAACTCTGCATGACTATGGAGGAACTCTGGAAGATTAACTTGCTTTCTCCTCTGTATAAGTTCCCAAGAGAATGGAGCTTTAAACATAAGTCAAGTAAACAAGATGGTGGACCACCTCCACAGACAAATTCAGGACAAAGTTGCATTTGTAGCCTGGTGAATCACTGAAGAATATCTAAATAGTATCCTATTCATGTATGTAGTATTTTTGTCAGATTCTTCATATTCATTGGAGATGCAAAAAAAGAACAAGAATGTCTTCAATGAATATGAGACTTCAAATACCTCTTCACAGCACACTTAAAATACTTATGAGAATGCAACTTATTATTTTTTTTTAAGGAATAATATGAGCATATATTCCAATAGCAATGTGAGAACCAAGTGTACAAAGCATCAGATGGTCTAGTGCAAAAGTCTAGTGCAACTGACATGGTAATTCCCTTCTTGTGTAAAACATGTTCTACTGATATACGAGCCATCTGGTCACTCAAATGCAAACTTTTAAGCGATAATGTGTTTCTCTGTGAGTTAAGTAATTTATATGTATAAAATATATGTATTCTCAGACTAAGATACACACTTAACACTAAGCATGCATATAAATAGCGAATATAAATACCTGCTTAATTATCACATGACATATTTCATGTACAAAGAACAATTAATCTATTTCTGAATCCAGAGTTAAGGACAACCACATCGTAACCACTGGCAGAGTAATTTCAGGATCTCAAAAGAATAGTCAGGTTGGCTAACAACTCACCAGGTTGGGGCTCAAAATCTTTCAAGTTCACTTCATACTCATCTTCATTGAGATATTGGTGTCGGCCCATCATTACAATGGCAAATTTAAACTACAAACAGGAAGAAAACTGTTAAGATAGAGCATGAAAATAAAGCCTACAAGTCTAACTTCAGAATCTAACTTGCAGCTGGTTATGAGTGGTATTCCTCAGGGAAACTTGATACTAACGCCAAGCCTGTTCAAAAATTTTCATCAACAACCTGGACAACAGGACAGAATGAATGCTCAGGAAACTTGGACACCACCACACTGGGGGAAGTGGCTGACACATGGGAAAGCAAAGTTGCCAGTCATGCGAGCCTTGAGAATCCAAAGAAATGGGCTGACTGAAACCTTACCAAGTTCAACAGTGACAAACGCAAAGTCCTGCATACGGCGAAAACAAACACAGAACAGGCAGTAAACCCACTGCCTGGGGACAGCTGTGCAGAAGACGACCTGGGGCTCCTGGTGGACAACAAGTTTGTATGGACAGTGTCCCTGGGGGTGATGAAAGATAACCACATACCAGTCTGTATCAACAAAGGTGTAGCCAGCAGGTCAAGGAAAGTGATTATTTTCCTCTAAGCAACACTCTGGTGCAAAATAGATGGCAACAAACTGCTAGCACAGGTCCAGTAAGACAGAGGGTTAGAGCACATGCCATACTAAAAACTAAGGGAAATGGGATTCTTTAGCCCAGAGAAAAAAGACTACTTGAGACTTTCAGTCTTCGAGTGACTGAAGGGTGTTAAAGAACATAAGATAGCAGACTTTTCTCAGAGGTGCACAGCAAAAGAGCCAGCTATCACAACTTGCAGCAAATGGATAATTCTGATTGCATATGGGGTGAGGGGGAGAGTCTTCACAATGATAGTTGTAAAGGTCTGAAATATGTTGTCCAGAATGTGGCAGAATTCCCATTCATGTCTATTTTCAAAATGCAACTAGGGAAGGCCCTGAGCAAACTGATTCAACTTTGAAGTAAGCTTTGCTCTGAGCAGGAGGCTGGGGCAGATGACCTCTAGAGGTCCTGTTCCCTCCAGGCTTTTCTAAGTCACTTTACAGTCTTGCAGAAAAGAGTTTGATGACAAGACAGAAGTGTTACTACCACACATCCTGCCTAATTTTTCACATAAAAAAGGCACCGTTTAAGTCAACCAACTGTTCTATTAATCAAAATCTATGCTTGTATCAAATTTATGGTATCACAGCTTTTTAAAATAAACTTAAGAGTCTACAAGCAGCAATAAAAATTCTTACAAACGTCATTACCTTTTCAAATTCTTTTTCTTGTATGTCCAGCATTGTCTGAATCCGCTTCATAACCTCTCTGAAGTGTTCACCCTAATGATTTCAATAAGATTTTTAGTATCAAAAAGCTTATGAAAAAGATGCTGTTTATACTTCCTACTTCAAGCTATATTGAAATACACTGCATATCTTAATCTCAGTTATTTTCAAAATTACAGAAATGTCAACATCATCCACTGTGACATGAAATGCCATACAACTTGCTATAAACTTAATAACTCTTATAGATTCCTCATCACACTAATTGTCTCATAAGGTGACCAAGCACTTGTAATTGCATAGCACTGATATGTGTAAGTCAGATTAAAGTCAAGAAACAAAATTTAGAAAATTAGCAGCAAGACAGAATAATAATTAAAAAAAAAAAAAAAAAAAAAAAAAAAACTTTCCAAACATACTGCTTTTAAAAAAACTCTAAACTTGTAATTTTGCCCCCTCAATTAATAATCTCTCTCTCTCTCTTTTTTTTTTAAATTAGTTTTCACTCTTGTATTAGTTTGCAGCCCTGGAAGATAAAGCATGTCAAATTTTAAAAATAAGCTGAGTTACGAAATACAAAGTCATTCCAGAAAATGTTCAAGAAGGCAAACTCACTCATAAATTCATAGTCACATATGTCTCAAAAAGCAGCCCAGTAAAAATGGCCTAAACGCTTTTCTTCATTTTTGGCAACAATTTACACTGTATAACTAGGAATGTATTAGAAATAAGGATTCTGGTTTGTTTGTTTAATATTACAGTTATAGGATTTTCAGTCCCTAGTTGCTCCTGAAGCCCTGCTTTCTAGACATTTCACATACTCATTGAAAGACAGTCTTAGCCTTGAAGACTGAACAATCTGCATATGCAAAAGAGAACTGATGTGTGATTTAATCACTTTAATTGCTAAAACATATGTGGGGCAGAAACTTTTCTACAGGAGTTGTATTTTCCCATACACTTTTTATACTAATATTTCCCTGTACATAACTAAGAAAAATGTCAAAAATAATCCCATGGGGAAAAAGGGAGACATACTGTACCTGGTGTATCCTTAGCAAGAATGGAATTCCAAATGTCCCAAAAACCTCTTTGTGGAAATGTGCCACTGTGATTAGCATCTCATTTTCTTTATCTATATCTACCTGGTCCAGAGGAATTTCCTAGATTCAGACACAAAATTATGACTAAAAACAGCTAAAACATCCACAGAGGAAAAAAAATATTTAGCTGAAAGCATAAATAGTGTATTGCTACTGATGTGAAACAATTCAATTAAAAAAAAAAAAATCAAAAGAACGACACTATCTGACAAAGCCTCTTCATATGAATCATCTCCAACGTGCTACATTTCGGCTTCCCCTACTCAATAAAACAGTCTCCTGGCTTTCCTGGAAGGTCTTTCTAACATAGAATCTTCCATAAGCTGTGATTGATTAATAACAATAATAAAACCACAAATCTACTCATCTTTTCATTATAGCTTTACATTGAAAACTTTTCTTCCCCGTGATCTTTGGGGAAAGTAAAAAGGTATGCAAGATAACATGCTTAGAATAATCACACAATAAGCAACAAACTGCCCTAGAAAGCCAAATCTTAGTTGAAAAGAAAACAAACTCTTTTAGAACAACTAAGTCTACAGAGTAGAAGTGAATTATAAGCATAAAAATTTAAATCATGGGTCCCCAGACAAACCTTTGAACTACTGCTAAGCAGGCAAATGTCCTATGCACAGGAACCCTGCCAAGTGTTCACATACTGTTATAAAAACCACATATAAAAATGAAAGAGTGGAATCATACAGGGAAGCAGAGGAAACAAAATGTTTGCAGACTGCTGTAAATATCCTGGTAGTTGAAAATCAGAATACAGAACAAGGTATTTACCACTTGAAAGACTTTCTTCTCTCAAAGCTAAAGTTTCTTAGCATTTTAAAGAAAGTAGCATTTACCTCTATTCGAAACGTTCGACTTGTTGCAGGTGACAAACACTCTAACAGCTCATCTTCCTGATGGACGCCAATTATTTTGTAACTTACAATTTCTAGCAGCCTTAAAAATAAACGAACAGGGAAAGTATTAAAAAGTCAAGCCAACATTTGTTTCTTAAACCTCAGGGAAGATTAATACAGTCAGAATGTAACAGACAAATTTTCAGCTTTACTAAAAATTAAGCTGCAGACTTAGAGATAAAATTTTCTGGCTTACTGCAAAAAAGAAGTCAGTACATGCAATTATAGGACAATGGATTTATAATTTAAATGACTTTTTAAATTATTTTCAAAATGACCACTCTTTAATCCCTGAGAAATGAATAGCATGAAATATTTGCATTGAAAACAATTGTTTCACTGCGAGTTTACAATTGCCATTGACGAATCCTGTGTGTCTCTAGAATAAAACTTCATGTAATGCTAAATAATTGCATAAAATGTGAATCCGTATTTAAAAACATTCTAACAACAAGAATCCCGAGGCTCTCATCATCTTTCTTAAAATAATAACTAGTTTCCACAGCATTTAAACTGAAACGATACTCGTCCACATTAAATTCACGATTACAGTAAAGGTAACCCAGAACCTTCCAGCTTTACCTTAATTTCCCTGAACCTTTTTCAGAGAGTTCTACAGCTTTTTTACATTCTTCTAACAGGTCCCGTACACACCCATGCTTGTCTGGATATAGTGTTATTTCCTATGTAGTGTTTAGAACAAAATAATCATTAGAAATGCTGAAAAATCTAAATAATATTAGAGCACAGAATACAGAGGATTTTTGTTTTTAGTACAAGCTCGTCTTTAAAAGCCAATAATTACTAAACTGAACAACAACTTTAACTTCAAAATTTTTGTTAAGATTTTTTTTTTTAAGTTACAACTCTGTTCTAATTCCATGTTGTCCAAAGACAATAGACTATATAAACTGTAGTATTATCACAACTGTACTGGCTTTGAAAAAGAAATGGTGACAAATAGAGTACAGTCAATCTCACTCACCTCTTCCCTAAACTGGCTATTTAGCCATATGCATTTAAAACTTCTTCTGTTTTCAAAATCAGTTATTTTCATTTTGAGCTTAAAGAAGAAAAAGAGATACACTTTAGGCATGTTTTTTACAAAGCAGAATTATTATTTTATTCACATTATAAAAAACAAAGACTCTTACTTGTTGATAGTAAAGTTTCTTAGGTTGCCTAGGCTTGAAGAACTGGAGAAGATCTCTTAAAGTACCTTCATAATTATGTCTAAGAGGATTACCAGGGCCATCCCTATAACTGCAAAAGAAAAAAGGAAAACCGAAATGTCTCTCTACAATCCATCACTGCACAGTAAATCAAAATATTAAGTACATTTTTATTTCTGGCTACCAGTTGCCAGAAATTAAATGCCTGTACAACCAAAGCAGCATTATACTCAGCACTTCAATGATTTTTAAAAATATATGCAAGTGTATGGGAACATAAATACCATAGCCTGTATGTTAACTCTTTTGATGTTTACAAGCTCACCTTTAATCCTTCAGGGTGGCAGATCTACATTCTTCTGAAACTACTACTACGGGAGCACTAAAATGACATGCTTTAGATTGTGAAAGGTTAATTTGTGGATTTGCCATATGGTTTTGTCATATGGCAAAACAAAATTCCAGCCTGACCACAGTACAGCAACCTATAGAGAGTTACTCATATTGGGACAGGCTTATTAATGAAAGGAGATATCTACAGGTTAACAAAGAGCACCCTACATTTGCATGAATATAAAAGCTGATATAAAATTTTTGTGTGCATTATTCCTGCAATATATTCAGAGCATAACTCCTAATATACTATTTTCTACTACCTTTTCAATTTTCTATAGATTCATTCCAGTTTTACACAGCTGTGCCAGGGTACACCACTCTAACCAGAACTGCCCCTTTTAGCAGTAGTAAACTTGTTAGATCAGCTCAGCCATCTCTGAAAACCCTCATATGCAGACTTTCAGAAAAAGAATAATTAAAAAAGTCAAATAGCTCTTCCATTTAAACTTATAATACGTAACAACAGCAAAAAACACTATTCTTATGTATATTTGTTCACGGTTTCCTCCATTCTACAGAGCTGTATTCACTGAAATAGCACTTCCTGACAGCTTAATAATTTAACAGCTTTGCCCTGTAGAGAAAGGCTTAAAAGTAATGAACAGTTTTAGAAATTTAGTGTAAATAATGATTTTAAATTTATCTTTTTTCAATGATGCTTACTGAATTTATTACAAAATTTCAAAAACCTGGAGCCCCTAGAGTCAGCCACTCTATTTCTTTAAACTGTCTATGCCATTCATTGTATATGACAAAATGCTAATATTTTACTAGTGAAGAATTAATTTGTAATGTGGAAGAAGCTATGAAATAACTGTAACATACATATTTTTGGTCAAAATATTTTAAAGAATATTTCAAACACAGAACACTATACTTACAAAATTCTACTTACCCTTGGGACTTGAAAAACTGTAATAGCATTGGATCTGTATTAAGTCTTTGCGCAACTGTCTTTGCAACCTGTGAAATAATTTTTTTTCTTTTAAGTTCTAGATTATTTCAAACAGCTGATATTGCTCTATGATGATTCACAATACTACTTACAGAACATTAGGCTATAGTAATTCTGAAAAAAAGCTCCTTATGCCCACTTTCCCAAGGCAACTGTAGGAAAACTACAGAGATCAAAATCTACTCAGTTGCTAAATACATCAGCCAAATTATTACTTTTTACAGTTTCATTGTCCCTTTTTCTTCTAATTATCTCATCGTCACCTTTTACCTTTATGCATACAACAGAATAAATCTAGTGCCACTGAGCCTTGAACAACATTGTGCAAGGGAAAAAACAATGCAGTTTGGTCTACAAATTTTGTTTTTTGGTGAAACTAAAACCATAAAATAGATTTGGCTGACCAGTCTTTTAATAGCTAAATAAACTGAGTAAGTTTTACAAGTCACTCAGAAAGCAATCCTGTAATTTCATTATTAAAATAACATTTTCCAGGGCAGAATAGCATGTCAAGAAAAAGTAGCTCTTATTAATAAAAATAAAATAATCCTGTGCAGAAGTCACTTAAGTAATATTACTATAATGTTAAATAAAAATATTGAAATAATTAAAATTAATACTAATGTATTAATTAAAAATAATTTTTTGCAGAAATTTTTTTCTCAACTGGAAGCAAAGCTGTCTTCAATAATATTAAAATTATTAAATATTTATTCTCACAAACATCAGCATCTTAAGTTTTTCATGACACAATGCAAAAAAAACTTAAAAACTTAATAGAATTACTCTTTCAAAAACTAGGTGTAATGTGCTGGTGAACTAATGCAGAAGTAACTTTTGTAACAAGGAAACAAATGCATAGAAACAAATAGGATACATACCTGAAAGTAATTCATCCTATTGGATAAAGTAACAACAAATCCAGGGTCATTGGGGATGGTTTTATCACAGAAAATGACATCCACACGATGATATAGGTCTCTGAAGTATTCTTTAGCTGTTGGTAGCTCACTGTTATCATTTTCTGGGTCATCCCTATAAGAGCAGACAAATGGAATCATTACATACTATACTGTTACACATACAAATGGCTAGGGCTTTATAAAATATCTTCTACAGTAAGTCAGCAACAGTTCAGAAATACAGAAATGCAGTTAAGAAACCTTTTTAAAGAGCTGCCACTCATACACAATAGGTCTAATATAGTCAGTAGCGATCCACACCCTTGTATATATCTGTGCTGTGCAAGAGCAAATGTACTTACACAGTATGGTCACTTATTTGATAGTTCAGCAATAAATTGATCCTACTTGTTTCACAGAAGTATTCTAGCAGTATTCTTGCCCTCCCTCATCACCCCTGGCACATTAGTGCATGCCTCTGCAGTGTAATCCCTGCCAAAACTTTATGTAAACTCCCGCATTCGTGACTTTGCACAGTGTTCAGATGCACAATAGCACCCCTTGAAGGACAGAAGCAAAACATCTGCACAGATGTTGGTTTGGGTCACTACTGACTGGTACCCTATCTTCTCAGCAGAGAAATAGCACCAGGGTACAAGCTGTGCACTTACCCAAAAGTCAGCAGCCAGCCAAAGGTGCATAACACCAACTGGGTCAACAGGGAATGCGAGTTCCAAGGCATGACATGAGAAATACATTCATCTCACATAATCTGGGGTAAGAGTGCTGAAGATAGACTAGCTCGCTTCCACCCACTGTCAGCCCATGGAGAGAAACAGAGCAACACAGTTGGGTGTGACCATCAGGAGTGAGAGCATAGAAATGCTGATTTATAACCCTGACAAGCTTAAGAAAGATCCCTTTAATGGATATAAGATATAGGAGTTCTCCTTCTGCCTTGGAGAAAGCTCCAGTTGAAGGACCAGTACACCTGAGTCGCGTATGCTCAGGTGAATCAGGAGCGTCTCATCACTGTAGATCAATATGGAACTTATTGTGAGCATGAATAAAAAGAAAAAAGAAAGCAGTTTAGTTCTAGGCTGAAAGGACCTCAAAGTCAAGAGCCTTGTCATGGTACAGAGCCTAACAACTGAAATGCAGGTAGGCTCTTCAGTGTCTGATTTATGGTGGCTCCAGGTAAAAAGCCGCAGGACATGGATGTATTGCTGAATCATACCCTTTGATAATAATAAGACCTATTTTAGTAATTATGAGTACTAAGTCTTCTACACTATGATGAAGACTTCTTTTCCTTAAATAATATGTTGTGATAATTACAATACTAAGAAGATTTATTCATTTTCCCTTTGAACAATCAAATGAGAAACACTGCGAATTTGTCTGTTGTTAGAAAACTATACTTGGTCTTATTAGAACTGCTAAATTGAAAGAAATTCTGCACTCAAAGTGAACCAGGTGATTTAACTGCAATAAGTTGGCTCCTTAAAATACATACTTCTGAAACACTATGATGTCACCATCCATGAGTTCATCAAGAGCCTTATCAAGAGATACATCATAGTCTTGAATCCTTTCTGTTAAATTGGGTTTAACTTCCTGCAATAATAATAATAAAAAAAAATGTTGATCTCATAGAACAACTGAAAAGACAAAATAAATAAAATAAAGTCACAACAGTAAAGAAAACATAAAGCAAGGTAACTGGTATCTTATTTGTATATTAATCTTAACTAAGGTCCAGATAAATGTCTTTTTCTGATACAGCCAACTACTTTTTTGTTAATCGTTTACTTTAAGATTCTCTTTCAAGTTGTCTTAATTTATGAAGCATTTTAGCATTCAGTATTATCTTGTCACTATTCAAGATTTTTCAAACTTCAGAGATTTTTACTGATGCAGCTTTCAGAATGATGGAGAAAACTGATTACAGTTGCTTATTTAGATAGCACAGAATTCTTGCACAGTAATACATTTTTATTTTTAAAAAAGGAAAGACAGATTAAATACTTTCACACTAGAAAATATGTACATTTAGATTATGTACTTATATTTGTAGGTTAACTTCTTGGGATAAAAGCACTCCTGTCTAAACAAACTGGAATCAAACTGCAACCTTCACCTATACAGGGTAAAAAGTGTTTTGCATATTGTAAGAGGCATGCGATTTTTGAAACCAAATATATACAGAAGTACCTGACAGTTCTGCTTTTTAGCATGAAACTGTGTGCGCACCCCTGAAACCACCAGAAAGTAGCATGACTGCTAACAAAAAGCACAATAAAAGCAATTCCTTATTTTTACTATAGCAAGGACTTTGCTTTGGCAAGATCTGCACCATCAGCACTCAATAAATACAGGAATTATAAAGGTTTACTATTTCTGTATTTGGGCAGAAATATGTTAACAGACTTTTGTCTGCTAACTTCTAACTTAGGGAAGGAAACAGCAGATGCAGTATTTTCTCAACTCAGTTGTCTAAGACGGACAGTGGAAATATAATGGCTAATAATGTTAGCAGCATTAGCTCCTCTAAGCGACTCAGAGGACATGCACATGCTCAGTTAACTTCAAAACAGATTTTAAATTAAGTAACTTAAATGTGCAATTTTTTAAAACAAAAAATTTCTACATGAAGTCCTCCATGAACAACTTTGCTGCTAATACTAACTGCTCACACTCCCTTGCAGCACTGTAGACTTCAAAGCTACAAAATTGAGAGTGCTTATGATTTTAAATTACTGTTACGAGCAACCTCCTCTTAACCATTTTTTTCTGAACTACAGAATACAGAAAACAAAAATATTGCTTTAGAATACCGTTACCTTTGAGTCATAATACCAAGGGAACTCAATTCTTTGGCTCTTGAGGAGAAGGGACTAGTTTGTCAGTGTCGTATTAACAATTCCATGGCTCAAACGGTATCATAACATATATATAACTTATTATTAGCTCTTATGAACCTTTCAGATTCTGGCCTTTCATTTGCAAACAAACCATCACCACTTGGTTTCTTTTAAACTGACTGAAAGGCAAGAACTCCAGAAAGATACCTAGGTATATATTTTACAAGAGAATACAGTAAAACAGATGTAAAATTTCAAAAGTTCAGAAATATGCAATTTTAGTTTTGCACAGAATCACAGAATAATTTCTGTTTGAAGGGACCACTGGAGGGCTTTAGTCTGACCTCCTGTTCAAAAGCAGGGCCAACTTCCAAGTCAGAACAGGTTGCTCAGGACCCTGCTCCCTCAATTTCTGAAAGCGTCTATGGATGGAGATTCCATGTCTCTGAACCACCTGCTCCAGCACTAAGTGTCCCCTATTCAAGAGTTCCCTTCAGGGTGAGGGACTGTATTTTTAAGACTGACACAACATTGGGTTTAACCACTGTGTCTGTTTTAGAGGAGACAGTTAAGTCACACCTGCCATATTAGGCTTTGCAGTTCTACCTACTTGTATATTCAAAGTGTTACCTAGAGAATGCTTTCCTTGTAATTCTTTTAAGTTTAGAATGTTCTGAACATAGCAATTTATCCTTAAAGAAAAATATCTACTGGTACACTGATTATAACTGTTCTAATAAATAATCCAAACCTCATAGAGGATAAGGTTAGTTTCTTGTGGAAATCCTGCTCTCTCACACATAACTGGAAGCAAGTCACCTATTGGAAAAGAAAAAAAGTGTGAAATGCATTGCAGCTTTGGCTGCTAGAGAGAGTTGTTTGCAGGAAAAAGTGAATTTTTTTTTTCAACTCCGGTTAAGCAGTTTAAAAACAGCTGAGAAAGGGAACTACTAGGTTAAAGCTTCCCATACTTTGATTCAACTCAAACACAGGCTTTAAGTTTCCTTCCATTTCACCTGAACAAAACAAAACAGATAGACATGCAAGACCATCCAAGAACATACAGATTAAATAACACTACTCTTCCTCTTAGAGGCATTTTCATCTCTCTTAAAAAGAAAAAAAAAATCACACAGTTAAAATACAAAAATTGAAAGCATGTGCAAGTTATCAGAATAAGACTTTTGAAATGACAAATCAAAGCATTTCTACTCAGTGGCCATTTGCTAAATTTATTAAACGCATCCATGTGAAAACTCACATCAAACTCTCAGGCTGCTATTTTGAAAAGTGTACAAAGAGCGTTACCTAAACCTTTTAAAGTACATGTCACAAAATAACCTAACTGAAATTAAAGAAGAAGGAAAAACAGGGAACAATAGCATAATCCCAAATTGGTCAGTAAGTTTGAAACAGGCCCATTATGTTCAGCAATACATAGTTGACACTGTAAACCTGGAACAAAATTTAACTGACAGCCAACACCACTGGGTAAAGGCTATGTCTCAGCCTTGCAGGTGGTTTCACTGACACATTGTGAGGGAGAGAATTTCATCAGAGCACAAGCATTAGTGTTGGGAGAAACTTAAATTTCAGCCTGTGACCTATCTTTCAGGCTGCAATTTACCTGGAGACCATCTGTGTTCATGCACCAGCATTTGATAACATTGAATTGTTTCTGGTTTGGAAGGGTAGAAGGGAAGGAAGTCCCTTCCCTGCTCCTTTTTTTTTTTACCCCCACCTCAACAGATGAGTTATTTCATTGATGCAACTTACACCAAGGACCACAGAGAGACCAGGAAAACTGAGGGCTGCCCTAACTGCAGAAGTGAAGATGGGGAGAAAGGGGTTGTACAGGGCTGAGAATCTTCTGAAATGATATTCTCACCATTCTTCAATCCCAAACTTCTCAAAAACATATACGAACTTTAAAGCCAAGCTAGACCCTCAAACTCTATCCTCATTACATACAGGTGACCTCCTTTTTATTGTAACATCACATGTAACAGTGAGAAAACACAGTGCAAGGAAAAGAGAAGAAGTAGGTAAAGCTTTAGCAATGTGGTAAATCTTGCATATCTTCTGACCTACAAAAATACACCTAAAATATATTACATAGTTAATTTTAAAATAAAAGGTGTACTTGTACAGAACGGCCAGACAGAAGCACTATTTGTCTCCAAATTGCAGCACTTGATTTTGATGATAGAATTAGTATTAAAAAAAAAAAAATCTATTATATTAAAAAATTTCAGCTACAATAATGAAATTGAATTTTAGAACTCACGTATTTTACAGGATATAGGTGTGTAGATATGTCCACAATAATTCAAACTCCGAGTTTTCGGATCATACATCTTCAGAAACAACATTACGTCATCTACAAATTAAGAAGCCAGAATTAATTTTAAGTAAGGCTTATTTGAGCACACCTAGATAAAATAATCTTTTTTCTTTAAAATATTACAAAAATATGTCTTTGATTTACAACTGATGTTCTTAGAATATTATTATGTACTAAATTTATATATATACACCTATATATATAAACTCTATTCAATGATTCTAAAACCATTTGAAACATGTTGAGGGAGGAAAAAAGAACATGAGAAAAGCAACAGCACTGCAATTCGATGAATACATCGATGACATCATACAAGCAAAATAAGAGTATTTTGTATTTACTCAAGTTTTAGCATATACGCTTACGGTCTTTATCGAACTTGGGTAATGTTGCTCCAGTAGCAGCCATCTCTGGATCTACTGTTTCCAAAAATATTGTCCATGGATTTTCATTGTCACTGAGTTCAATCATCTAGTTAGAAATATGTGGAAAAAAGAAGAAAAAACACTGTAGAATATAGTAGAATTTGGTATCTGCATTTTGATCAGACACACAAGAATTTTATGATATATTTTATTATTTTTTCTGATATTTAAGTGCAACATTCTATTTTAAGCAATACACCTGACTAAACTGAGCATTTTTGCCCAAATACTGGAAGGACTCAAGAGACATTTATGTCTAAAAACTAACACACAAATTGTGATCATGTGTTCTCTTTATGGAAGTAAAAGCATCCACCAAATTCTCTCCCCTCCTCCACATAATATCAGTCCACTGAATCTCAAATCTTCTCAAAAACCAAACTTTTAGTGGGAACTGAGACTCATGGATGACATACAGAAATAACGTCCTCTGTCAGTGGATAGTTACCGTTTTATTGCCGTCTGCTTCATTATCTAACATCGCAGGTCTTTTTGTTCCATTACTTCTAGCTTGCATTGGCCATAATCTGATTTGATCCTGTGGAAATCCCTACAATATATAATAATTGTGACAGAGAAAAGAAAAAAAAAAAAAGAAGATTAAGTTCATTTACTAAACTCAGTCGAAACTAATCCATTTTAAAAAGCTCTAAATAATGACTGAATGCTGATGATACCTGGAGAAAATAAAGACTATTAAGTGAACATAATGTAATAAAATACAGATAGTGCACTACAGAAAACTCACCATTGTTTGAGAAAGATTTTGAACAAATTCCGTAAGCGTGGAGTTTTTTAATACTTTGAAAACAGTGTATTTCACTTTTTCTTCATCATACATATCATTGCCTTGGTGACCACAGAACTGATCCTCTGCCACTATCTGAAAATTTACATTTAAAGGTTACTATTCATATTAACTCAGCTGCAGAATATTATACCTTTTTTGATGACGCTTTGCTATGTAACATCACTGGCTTACTGGATAGCGTTACACTGTATATACAAATTGCATTCTTCTGAAGGAAAATTTGCAAGAATGTAGGATATAATGAAATCAGAAAATCATGATAGTCCCATCAATGTAAATAATTAAAATACACCAATTCTGACAAATCCCCAAAAATAAAAAGCCAGTGACACTTCGATCCCTACCGAAGTGTCCCTATCATGGAAACATGTACACAAACAATCCTGGCATTTGAAAAAGGCTATGTAATTATTTCACTAGTGTAATGCAAGGAAGACACACTAAAAGGTTTCTTGTATCCATCACAGTCCTCATGCAGTCTCTGCCTACAGAAGAAAAGACTGCACAACTCTGCCAATTTTTCTATTGACAACAGCTCTACTGTAAATCTCCTGTAGAATAAGCTGAACTTTACTGGTGTTTCTCCTTATGAACACCAGAAAGGACACACCAAGGAAACAGCAGAAAATGAGTTTTCTGGGGCAGCAGAAAATGAGTTTTTTTCTTCAGCCAGATGGGCTCTGGAAAGAACCATAAACAGGGTTCCTTAAGGCAATTCCTAACAATCTAGTCCATCTGGCTTTTCCAAAAAGAAATTATTGGAAATATAAGCATTCTTCTCCTCAAACTTGATGAGCTCCTTTTGGCAGAAGTCCAGGAATGTAACATATGGCTAGATATATTCTAATTTTAGAAAATAATTCCTGAAGGAGATAAAAGTGTAGTGGCAGCACAGCCATTTAATATAATCTAGTACCTTTCTTTTCACCTGAATTTACTATTTTTACTTATAAGCACATAGTTTTTCCCACACTTCTACAGAAAACAGAAATGACCCAAAAAACTGTCAATCCCAGTGGTATACCGCTTGTTTCATTGGGACTTAGTGCAGGGGTGAATACACGTATAAGCACTAAAATTCCACTCAGTTTCACTTCAAATACTAGTTACAAACAAATACAAAAACTGAAAATCAAGTTTTGTCTTGGGTGGCTCAAAAATTTTAATAGTAAGTTACTTGCAACTCAATCCAGTTCAAAAGCTGACCTGCACTTGCATATAGAGGTGAGCTTCCTGCCTTTCTTTCCTCTTCTGAGCCTCTATTCTTTTTTCTTCTTGTAGCCTTTCTACGAGTTGTTGAGGAATATCATGGTCCGTGACAGGCTGCAAAACCTCACCTACAACGCAGATTTTGTGACGTCATTTCAAATTTATATCAGAGTTTTCATATACACTTGACACTCCACTGATCTGAAGTCAAAGACAGTTATCTTCATCTTTTAATTAAAAACACTATATGATATCATCATGCTTTGGCAAAAGCACCACTTACTATCCTGAGCCAAAAAGCTCTACTTCCATGAAACATGTATCATGTCCCCTTGAATTAAACATTCATTTTATGATTAAAAAATTATCCACTACTGCTCAACTTTCTGAAATACACATATTTGCATCTATCAGTTGGATCTAGTTTCCATCACTCCAGTTAAAAGTCACTGTAATTTTTCAATTCTATAAAACATTCCAAGCTAAAGGACTCTGCAGACACACACACTTGCCTTACTGTGCTGAGACAAGGCAATGATCAATTAGATCAGTCTTTCCAGATTGAGAGAGAAGCTAGTTGATCCCCCAGAATCTGTAAATTCTAGCTATGCCTAATGAAACTATTCTTATACCAAATAGACCTTTGCATAGGAAGGTTGTCAACAACTCAAAAGTAAAATATGACCCTGAACTCCTGTATTTCTGCACATCAATCTAACCTGGAACACACGCAGACAGAGTATACATACTTAATTTTGATTCCCTGATGTAAACCAACATGTACGCATTAGTACAATGCCGTACAGACAAGTCGTCGTCATGACCTCCATAATTGTGTTCAATTGCTTCTTCCTTTGTACATCTTGATACAACATCGTCATCAAATTTACACCACTAGGGAGAAAATTTTATATAAATATAATTTTACACACAAAAATATGTTCTTGAATCATAACTTAATTCTATTTCTGGCTTGTCTTTCAGCTCATTGAAGTGCCTAAAATTTCTCTTAAAGTAACATGTTAAAAAAAAAAAAACAAAAAGACACGAACATCTAGTTCAGTACAACTTTTGCAGCCTGCTAAATTCAACTCAGCATAAGGAAGGCAATGAATCACCAAGACATTACTAAAATATTTGAACATTTTTACACAGAATATCAGAAGACTTCAGCCACATAATTATTCAGATAATTTATCTTAAGGTTATTATTCAAATATACTGCATTTCTGTATGAAGTTCAGATAATTGACCTCATCTGTTGTAAAAGAAAATACAAGCAGTGATGCATAAGATATGCAATTAATATTTGTAAATTTAAAGTATTTTACAGCAAATTGAAATAAAACCATTCCAAACAGCAACTTCATTAGTATAGAATCTGCTATGGAATTAAGAATGAAAGATGGACAGCAACAAATTAATAGAAAAATCTGACCACTAATTTTACTACTGAGTCATGTACACACAAAAATAGGAAACTCGAGAAAACAGGCATCTGACTTAAAAACATCCAATCCATTCAAGTCACCTAAAGCTGCAACAGTGGGACATGCAAGAAAAGCGGACTCTGCAGTCACAGAACTGTTAGAAACATTCATGTTTGCTTCAGTGTAAAGGCATTCTAACAAAATACTGGATAGAATTTGCCTGCCAATAGGTATAAGCACACATGATTGAAGGGATTCCCTTAGTTAATGCCTTTGGCCAAAAGCCAACCGTAAATATGAATCTGCTCCTCTTAAGAAGGCATGTGACTCTAATGCTTCCAACTGACAGCTCCTCCTTCAAGAACAAAAATTATAAATGAGGGCTGCTGGTTTGGCTTCTTTTTTAGAATACAAACCAAGTTTCCCAAATGCATTAGAATAAGTGCCGTAAAAAAAAAATTGTCAAACTAAGAACTGCATCAAACATGGATTTCATTCGCCCATGAAGTGAGTGTACCAGCATGCTATCTCTTCTGTTAGGAAACAAAAATTCCAAAGATGTGACCATTACGAAAATTACAAGGATATATTTGCAAAACACAAATACATTCAGTTGGTTTTCAATACTCACTTTGCCATCCCCCTTTGGATTTAAGTAAACAACATAATGTCCACCATGGTTATCTCCACTGTGTACTAGAACTGCATGAAGAATGTAATTAGCAGGATCTTTAGGATCTGTTTTTTGCAAAAATTCATCTAGTGGCAACTGTTCAGGAAATTCAAACCTAGTTTGGAAAAGAATTAAGACAGTTTTATTTGTACTTGAGACAAGAAACATCCTATTATTATGCTGAAGGACATCAATACTTACCCTCAAAGCAAGCTAAGAGAATAAACAAGCTACAATTATAATGCCATTTCTGTCTGAGATATATTGCATATAGTGGCAGATTTCATATTATCTTAACAGGGAAAAAGATGATCTTTATAGGCACATGACAAAAATTATGCCCTCAGTAACAACAATGAAAATGCAAGGGTATTTTAACCAAAATAAAGGTACTGTGTCAAGAGGAAAGAGCATCTATAGCTCAAAAACTATTATTCGCTAGCACACAAGTGCAGCTCTTCCAGCACAGATGCCACTGACTGGAATGTTAGTTTTAAACATCTTCCAAGTGCTGAAGTCTCACTTTCCTTTTTATTGCTGAAATTGTTTAATTCTTCTTATTATTAAATTCTTATTTAATTCCCAAACAAAAGCACATCATCTTGGGTAATTATCAATCTTCAGAGATAATGAGTGGGCATGGAAATATATGGAGGAAAAGTGAAGGACTACTTATTCATCCTACTTATTCTTGGGGCAGCCTATAGGAACATACCAACTTTCCACAGATGGCACAAAGAACGTTCAACAGATCACATATATATGTATGTATGTGTATATATATATATATATATGTATATACAAAAAAAAACTCCACACGCATTTATTTACCTCATATCCTAGATAACGGCTATAAATGACTACCAAGGTACTGCATTTGTCATTTTTGTCATTCAGCACCTGAACATTCAATCAGTGCATCTTTTAGGGACCTCTAACATATGCCCTTGCGCTTTCCTGTTGGAGCTGATTCAAAACCAGGATTTTGATTATTTTATAAAACATATCAACAAGTCTAAATTCTATAGTGGAAAAACTTACCTATCATTTATCTTGATATTTTGGTCAGTTTGAGGATCATACATAAATCTCATAAGTTGGAGGTGTAATACTGGTGGCAATGTTAGGAACTTCACACCTTTCTCTGCCTCCTGGACATTGGAAGAGAAATAGAAGTTTGATATTAAAATATTTTTAGCAACTCAAAATACCTTGCTGTGGACCTATCTCCTATGGACTTGTATTTTACAGACTTGACACTACAATATGCACCAAAGAGTTCAAACTGGGCTGGAGGTTAACTATTTTGATGTAGCACCAGCCTTCCTATAAACTACTCAATAACATTTAGGAGGAGTCTGTTCATTTAAATGTAGGCCATTCATACAAGCAAACGTGAACATCTGACTGCATGAAGAGCAAGTTAATGGCACAAATGAAAGTAAAGGAGAATGTAGAGGCTAAGATACTCATTTCTTATCAATTAAAAACTACATGCTCACTGTATTCTGCCAACAAATATTTGGTTACTATGCTCCACCCTCCTAAGAAAAGCTAAACTCCATGGGTCCATTAGGCACTCCTGATGACCAGCAATGACCTCTCTAAAGTAACATTCAGAACTATACTACTGTAGCTTTTACTAGATGCACACAAAAATAGGGTAATTTTAAAAGAAGCATTTGAATCGATTTTTGGTTGTGTAAATTTGTAAAAAAAGTTAACCATAAAATTATTTTGGTCACTAAAACAGTTATAGACATAAAAGCAAAATTCACTGTTCGTTTTAAAGTTCAAGTTCCATTTTAAGAAATCTAACAGGAATTAGGGAAGAGCTATATAAAAGCTTGCCTAAAGGGGAGGGAGAGGGAAGAAGGGGGGGGAATCAGTTGACATTTTTGTTATTTTATCAAAGATATGGAAAGAAAATTTAAAATGAAATTAAAAAAAGAAAGATACCTGCAAGCCATGTTCTCCTGCATCATATTTGTTATCACCATCCAACTGCTCCACTGCAACATAGTCAATGAAGGACTCAAATACTACGTGAAAAAAAGATTTGGGAATAAACAGGGAAGGAGGAAGAAAAAAACCCAGAAGTTTACGAAGCACGAAGGCTTACCAATATCTTCAGCAAACAACATACTAAACCTTCAGAGATCATATTTGAATATTTCTGTCTTTATACAGAGAAAAAGAGAGCTGTACATTGCTTAAGAACAATATGAAACTAATCAAAATCGGAGGGGGTATACAATAATATTAATAGATTTCAAAATCAAATAGTTGCAGTAGTATGTCAAATTTCCTATTCTTAGTGCTCAATTGTTAAATACCAAGCTAGATAATTTTGTCTGCTGGAGTCCTGAATGTCCTTTTTCATGTCTTATATGCCAAATACTTGCTAAAGTGATGATAAAGAACTACCACTACGTTGTTCTGATTAGTTACCTCTTTATTTGCTTATAACTACAATCAGCCTAATTTAGAATCTATTTCCTACAAGTTTACTTTCATATAAAAGTTACAATCTACTGTGACAACATGGCAGAACATAGTATGCACTTTCATGATATCATGAAAACTCCTAAAATTGAGAGTTTCTTGAAAAGTTCTCAGTAAGAGAATTGAGGGGAAAGGGCAAGGAAGGGAAACAGGAACGGAAAAGGGAGAAAAAGGCAATGCAAGCAGAAATATTTGCTGCAGAAAATATTTTCAATGAGGTGTCAAAAATAAGGACTTCTCTGAAATAAAAGTAAGGACCTTTCTAGGTACTGAGCACCCACAAATCCATTTCAAATCAAGAAGCACTACACATCTGATAAAAAAAGAAAAGCTCAACATGTTGAGGCATTCGATTTGTACACATCACAATGTATTACTTACTATTTTTCTTTCCCTTTATACTTAGCTGGATGTCATAATAATCTTCTATTCGTTCAGATCGATAGTCTACATGTTTGCATTGGATGTAAGACTGTAAACAAAAATAAAAAGGGGATTTCAAAATATGCAAGTATATACAATGTACACAAGAATTAATTAAAAAAATATTAACAAATACATACCACCATCTTCCCTCTGAACAATTTAGGAATAGTGCCTTCTACACATGTGCCTTTCATTTTATTCTCCACATTATCAAGAAGCTGAAAGAAAGATTAGTTTTTAAACGGGATAAACTTGCATATTTCTTGAATTTATTCAACACACAGGTAATTCGACTTCAATGATTGAAGAAGGTTCCCCCTTCTAGTCTTTTAAAATCCTCCTCTGCCCTCCAAAAACTGTTCTGAGGACTATCCCAACCCTTTGACTCTGAAAAACCTTGCAAGCGCATTGATATATTCATACCTTCAAAATAGCATTTCCCTCTATGGCTCTTAAGGACCACCAGCATACACTCTATCTCTTTTCAATCTTCCCTGTCCTCTATACATTATCCCTCCATTCTTCATCCCCAAAAGCCTACAATCAACCCTTTCTGAAAAAAAAAGGAGGGGGGGGGAGGCAGGGAGCGCGCGCATAAAAACTCTAAAGCCTTGAGGCCTGATTTATATTAGTCAGTGCCATTATTACTAGGAGTGTACTAAATTGTATAATATATACAGTATTAAGAGACAACATTATGCAATGCACATATATTTGCTAGCATTAATAAGAAATGCCAAAAACGTACCACTCGACATAATTCCTGGACATCATGTTGCATGAAGCTGTCTAAAGTTTCCCACCTTTGTAAGACAAATAAATACAAAATTACTATATTAAGCAGCAGATTTACAGCATAAAAGACATTTTCATGGTATCCTTCAGAAGAATTTAATACACAGTAAGACATAAAGACTGAGATTTAGTGCTGTCTAATGCATTAAAAAAAAAAAAAAAAAAAAAAAAGACTTCTCTAGCATTTACTTGGCCTACCACCAGCTTCAAGATACATTTCTGCCGTAAATATCTAAGTCAAAAAGGGAGACTGGGTTGAGTTGTGGATTATTTTGGTGGCCAGTCTGTGCCCACCTGCCTTTTCCTTCTGGGGGCCTGGGACAGGTCCCAGGAATGCAGCCAGAGGCAGCGTCTCACTGTGGCTAGCAGAACAGCTCTTTGACTCCCCGAAACATCAAAACACTCTTATGGATAACCCTGTGAGCAATTCCACATTATCAGAAAAGTTTCTGCAACATGCTCCTAACTGCATCTTTTCTGAGGGCTCATCAGGTGCAGTTAAACAGCATTCAGGAATTATTCGTGCACAAGGAAGGAAGGAAATGGACTTATAGGAAATAGTGGCCCTTTTGTGCTCCTCCGAACACTTCATCTCCACACGTACCGTACCTCCACCTTCACTGTGCGCGTGCAAACGCAATCATGTGAATGGTGAGGTCAGTGCAGCAGAAAGTCTCTAAATGCCTGCAATAGTCAAGGTGGCACCTGCAACAGGGATATTCAACACCACTGCTTTAAATGAAAGAGAGGAAGTATAATGGAACTGTTATGTTTTCAATGTGAAATACTATCCTCCTCTGAACTCTCCAATTTAAAATTTAAGAAGCACTCCTTAGATCAAGTCTCTGAGAGCTCTGTTCGTAACTGTCACTACTCCCATTAATGAAAATCAGCTGTTCACTGCAGGCACCTAACCTCAGTGTGAACTAGAGGTCCAACCCAGGTACTCAAAGCCACAGTGCCAACAGTACCAGTTAATCTTCCCCTCACACCCTCTACTCAGTGATTCTTGGTCACCGCCACGCTGCAGCATACGACTGCCAAAGCTGTGCCAAAACAACAACGTGTGGGGCCACACTTACACCACATCAGTGAAGTAATCTGTACAACAATTAAGAATGGCAAATAATCTCCTGACTCCCTAGACATTAAACACTAGCCATCCTAAAGGACAAAATAACAGAGAAAGATTACACGCTAATATTAGTGATAAAAAGGGCTCCTCTGGACAACGATGGCACTTTCTACTGAATGAAGCCAAAATCAGATTCTACGGAAACTCGTGATATCCTACAAAACATTATGCCAAACCTACTGCATAGAGTTACGTCTCGCAAGGACAGAAACTCCTCTCTGATTTAATGGAGGAAAAAGACCAACTCCTCAATCATATTCAAAAATACCTTCCCAATAAAAAAGGCAGATATGAACACATTTTTAAAACCTTGCTCTTAGATATAAAATTATGCTTCCTGCAACACCCGCAGGAAAGATCTCATCTTGCTACTCATGATGATAGATGATACTAACTCAAGACAAAATATTTATATTAGCAAATCTTTTTAATCTAACAGGACAGTGGGAGTGCTGATAAACTACATACACAGTGTGCCAGAAAGAGAGGATACCACCAGAGACACTAGATAAAGACACAGCCCTGAGGTTATCAATTTCATTTTAAAATTTCCTCCAAAGGTGAAAAAGAAGAGGAAGACAGATATAAAACTGCAAATAATCTTATCAGGCCAGAGCACTTAAAACAAGTGTTAGCAGAAGATCTGGGATAAGAGACCTCAGAAATGCGACAGATGAAGCACTAGTGCAACTGAAGATTGTAAAAACATTTAAAACTATTTTCAAAAAAATTATTGAAAATATCATTAAAAAACTAGCCTACAAATACAAAGTAATTTACATCACATGAACTACAATCTTTTAGAACCATTTTTGATTAAAAAACACAATGTGCAAAGAGAAAGCATAAAGCTTATTCTAATCTTAATCTTCTATCCTAATTTGTGCACTGTGCTAATTTAAAAAAAACTTAATGCAGCTATACTGTATACTTTTATGTCTTAATCCCCCAAATTAAAAAATACATTTTAACACTACCTCAAAAACCACAAATAATAGACTGAAAAAGATAACAGGGAGTGAACTGGATAGTGGCAAAAAATAAAAATAAAAGGCAAGTCTTCTTATCAAAGTTTTATGAAAGAGAAGAGAGTGCTAGAATGAGGTAAATACCTCGCAGTATTTTGTGCACGCACTATGATACCTTTACTTCATTCAAAAGATACACCTGTTAAGCTTTAAATCATGAAACAGAATACAGCAATAAATGTTTCTAAATGGTAGAAATTAAAAATGCACACATTTTTTGCCTATGTCATAAGAAAGCATTGCAACAGTCATCAGTGTAGAACTAGCAACAGGGAAATATATATTACTTGTACTTCTCTAGATTTAACACAGAAACAAAAAAGACAGTAGCAACACATGTACTTGAATGTTTCAGTTATGTACTTTGTTCCAGATTTTATTTATTTAAGTGCATCACACACTATCCAATTAACAAGTAAATTCTAATTCAGCTATTAATTGTGTCTGATTACTGTGTACAGAAAAAAAAATCCAACTTTTGGATAAGCCAACTATAAATACTTATCCATGTAAACTAAGAAAAATCAACAATTAATAATGCGGTATTAAGAGTTTTCTGCACTCCTTTAAAAAACAGTCTAATTTAAATAAAATCTTCTCAAAGAAAAATTTGTGAAGCCTGTAACAGCCCAATACATATTCCAAATACCTGAAACTTACCCAAAAGATTTTGTTAACTTTTTAGTTCCAACTGGTTTGTCACTATGCTGCAGCTCATAAAATACTCGTTGCAATGCTAAAGGAACACTTTTAGATGAATCATCTCCTTCTGTGGGCATCATGTACACAGCCTGAAAAAAGCATTTAGTTCAATTAGTACCTAAGGAAAAGTTTATTGCTCATATTTCTTAAACACATTCTTTCCTCTTCAATGACTTGCTTCATAGAACTACAAACCACTATTCATATAAACCACTCCTACTGCAGTGTAAAAAAATTATCTGGACTCCCTCTTCTCAGAGCACAGCGGTTTGAAAACCTGAACAACCGATTCCATTCATGACAACTGTATCTAAATAGCTCCCTTCTTCCACCCTAGATAAGAAAATACACCAAAGAATTTAACACCTTTACGCAACTTATCACATCTGGTATGTCTACGCAATCTTCACAGTAGGACCCGAAATACTAAACAATACTACAGACTTTTCAAAAGAACTTCATCTTATTTTGCTTCAGCTTGTCTCTACATGTATATTGGTAGCCATACTGAAGAAAAAACAGAAAAATGTGAAAGCATGAAGGGCCACGAATGAAGGGAAGCAGAAGAGTGGAAGAGTGCACAGGTTTGTGAGAGAAGCCCCAAACTGGATCCCAGCAGTTCTCACTCAGTGTCTGTGAGAGTCCAAATTTCAGCGTTGGCCAGTACATCTAACTTACCATGCACTTTAGTTCCTCGTAGAGAAAACGAGGGCATTTCCAATAGGTAGTTGAATTGCTTGGGGACACGCATTCATTGTGCTGTGAATGCTCAATACAGAGGTAGTGGGACCAGATGAGACAGATATTAGACACAGATGAGGCTGATACAAATATAAAATAAGGAGATTTCAAAAGGGGGGCGGCGGGGAAGGAAAGAACTTAAGAAGTTGAGAGGCCAGTTTGGAAGATTATAAAAACCTGATCATCTAACAAAATGAATTTTCAAATGTACAGAAATATAAACACTTAAAGGATAATATGATAAGAAAGTATCAGCAGAAATACTACAGTAAGAGGACGAAATACAATCTGAAATTTTGAGATTTTTTTTTTTTTTTTTTATGAATTATTGACTAGTTTCCAAAAGGAAGAGAAAATTCTTATGGAGATAGAAAAAATGGTTAGTTATGCAACAGTAACATGATGTAATAGCTCGTATCATTCTCCTTTTAATTTTGCTTAGTTTCGAAAATGGAACAGCAAACAGATGCTATAAAGCAGAATCATGACCGAACATGAGTAGCCTCCAAATTTTAATGTTTCTACTTAGTTGCTAGATGCATATTTAATATTAATATTTATACATATAAAAGAGAAAACATGAGCAGATAAAAGAAACTGAATAGAAAATAGCTGAAATTTATCATTATCCTCTTGATTAAGAACAGCCAGCAGAACCCTTATTGTGTAAGGATAATTTTAAGAAAAACAGCCCAAGCCTAAAGGCAACAAACAACACAACCTTCCTTTACTCTGCTTCTTCAAGACTTCAAAATTTGCTTAAACTGCTTTTTCAAATTTCACAAGTTAGAGGGAAAAAATACTTCAGAACTGGTTGAAGATTAACTTAACCATTGAAGCCCAATAATCCTTCATGCAATTATTTCTGCGGATTCATGAGGCTAACCACCCCTACGAAACAGGCTGGATCCTTTCTAGCTGAGACCATTTGAGACCACAGCCTAATACATTCTCATGCAGTTGCATCAGTCACTTTTTCAATGAGCTAAGCACTGTTTCAAGAATTTAGCACTGACAGCCATTTAGCTTGGAAGAGAACGCTGGAGGTCTCCTGGTGCTGCTCACAGCGGGGTCAGGCTGCTCAGGGCTGCATCCAGTTGAGTTCTGAGCACCTCCAAGACCAGAGGTCCCACAGCCTCCCCAGGCAACCCATTCTAAAGTTGGACCACCTGCCTTTGAAAGTGTTTTCCTAGTATTGAAACACACAGTTTCAAAACAATTCCAATAAGCTAATAAAAATCCCTATATAACCAGTGCTGGCACATTTTTATAAAGTATTTTTTGTATAGACTTATAAATAATAAATGTTTAGATGCTAAAAATTGTTCATGATAAACCAACATGACACTGTAACAAGCTAAAACTCAACATAGAGGTTGTCACTATAGTTACTTCCTTCCAAATTCAGTAAATGGGAGTTCAGGTATTTTGATAATTAAACAAAATTGGATTCTTTGCATTTAGTTCTTGTATTCTTTCCTCATGTAGCATCTGGACAATTAGGTCCATTCAAATATCTTCCAAATAATATTAAAATAGTAGTTTAAATACTTATTTAAAATGACTACATTCTAGCTACCATTGAATGCAAACACTAGTTTTTTTTCTTCTGATGTTCTAAATGTGTTACTACAAGCTAACATTTAACACAGAGCCTTTATTTCTTCCTTCTGTTTGTGTATATAAGCACAACTCAAAGCTTAAGCATTTCCCCAACTTAAAATAACCTTTCGAATATGATCCTTTACTAACCCAATTTTTATTCCTTGTCTTCCTAAATTTCAAAATTTGGCCTCAAGATCAAGAAGTTGGGCATTTTGATCCATTTGAAGAAAAGCAGAATCTCCAATTTAACACTTGAAAAGTTCCCTCAGGAAATGAATACAGAAAGAATGAGATGGACATGGACAGCCAATGACTGAAAACAACAGACAAAGAAATGAGGTGAAAAAAAAAAAGAGATTTACATGGTAAAAGAATGCTACAGACAAGGTTAAAAACACTGCTTAAAGTAATAACTATTACTTTAAAAAAGTGAAGAAAAAATTGTATATGAAATTCCAAGGTATAAAATACATTACATAGAGTAAGGAGAGCCAGCTCACAAGGAAGTGTGTTGGACCAACATTTATACATATTTATATAAACATTCTTCAACTTTCTGTTGAATGGCAGGGAATTGTTCAAGGCAATGGGCAAAGAGTTTTAAAATTGCTTGGATAAAGCCATAAACGCTGACTGGCTGGAGGCACTCCTGATGGACATAAGTACCATGGTCATAACGAGTACTACAAACCCACGTAACGTGGCCCACAATAAGCTGGACCTTGTTTGGGAAGCTGTCACTGCCCCTTGCCTGGGTGCACTACATTTAAGCATGCCTTTACAGCAGTAAAATCAATTATTTCCTCTAAGTAAGACAAACTAATAGAAATAAAAGAATTGGTGACATTCAAGTTGAAGATACCACACATTCTATTTAACTCAGTTTTATGAGGAACGTATCCGCTTTAAGTAAAACAAAAATGTAGAAAGGTAGAACATTTTAGACCAGATTACTACTGATTCTTTCTGATCTGCAGTAATTGCAAATGGTATTAAAACTGTCTAAAAGTACTATAGTCTGCTCTGCTTAAAACAGCTTTGAAAATCTTGAAGAAGCAGAAAATTAGGCATTTCAATTGATGACCAGTATCCTTTTCATAAAGGGAGCTGCTATTAACAGCCAGTAAATTAAGCTTTGTCAGAGTCACTACCCAAATTATGAACACCCCTACAAACTGATACTTACTGCAGACTGGAGGGGAGGTGCAGGGGGAGTGCCTGAAAAGATGCATTTAGCTTATACAAATCTATACTACAAAAAGAATTTCTTCTTCACAGAACAGTATTACTTCATGGTACATATCAATATACTGACTACAAGGCATTCTTGAAAAGAAATACTCAACTGGATTAGACGTAACTATTACAAAAACGCATTTTTATTTCAAGAATGATATAAAGTTGTCCGAAAACATGAAATGCACAAACATTGAGTGCTGAGCAAAAAGGACAGACATTATAATGAATGATAAACTGCATGAGTAAATTATACCTCTTGCAAAAAAGAAACAGGTGCAATATGTAAAACAAGACAGGTAGTTTCTTTCTTGCACATGGCACTGGAAAGATCTCAATTACAGGTCTATGGGAGTTCCATGTGCTGTATTTTTTTGCAATACTTCACAATAAGTAGCACATTGCAAAAACAGAAAAACAAAAATCCCACTGGGACCACTTGCAGGCCACAGTGATAAAAGTAATAGTGATAAGCTAGTGGAAAATAGGTATATTAGAAAGAAAAATTTCAACCTGCTCATTTTGGAGAAAAGAAAGCTTAAAGGAAATGTAACAGCTTATACATAAAGCAGAGGTCAGAAGAGTTCATTTTCACTAAGAAATACACAGTAGGTGCAAGTGGTAAGATTGCAAACGTGAAATACTTAGGTAAAAAGAATGAACTATAATAACTAGAGTCAACTGAAGAAAACGAAGAATGACAACAGAATCTTCAAAATATCTGAGGTTCAAGTAGTCACTTTTTTGGATTATTAAAGGGTAATAATCAGTAACAACAGAGTGGAACAAGAATTAGAATCAGTAGGAGACTTCTGTAAGCTAAATGACCTTTTTTCATGTATATCCTTCTTCCAACTAAACATTTCCAATCTCATTTCTTTCAAGATTCATTTTTTTTTTCAAACTCCATCAAGGCTATCATACTACTTTTAAATTACATATTACTTACTACATTCCATTCTGTTTTTCAGTGAAATATTTATTAAATCCATATTATAAGTTTAATTCCTTCCAGCAAAGAAATAACACTTGTATAAAACATGCAAATGAAGCAAATATAAATTGTGTAAGACACTGAAATTACAATGCTCTCCATCATAAAGATGCTATCTGTAATAACACAGGATTCAACTACGTAATATAAATTAAAAGATAAAATAAATTAACTATACAGGTCATACTTTTTATGTTGTTTACAGCCCAAAAAGTTACAATTGACTTTTCTATTTTAACTATTTCAAGAAAGGAAAATTACTTCCCTCTCTCATCTGCAAGAAGTAGAATCAGCATTCTTTTTCCTGCAACAATTCATAGCAAAATTAACAAGTAAGACGGTCTAAAAAAAAAAAACACGCCTTAAGTTAGGTCTTCACCATGTATTTTGCCTACTTTCACAAAAAATAAAAGGTTGTGTTTAACAAACTATGAAAGGAAGCTTCCTCTACTTGGCCTCATTTAAGATATGCATCATGTAAGTTGCAACCTTTTTTATGATGAGGAAGGAAGCAAAAGAAATAGACAGCTCTGTATCTAATATAGTACTTTGGATATTCACTTTCATATATTAATTACCTTTCGTAGCTGATTTGTGAAAAATAAAGTCTGTAACAAACTGTTCATGTAACAAGTTGCTCCCTGGTTCTTTAACCCAACATATCCTGTGTGCTTCTTTGAATCCCACCTAGAAAACAGTGGTTAAAAACAAGTTAGATCTGAATCAAGTATAATAAAGAGCATCTGTTCTAATGTACCGTTGCTGTTAGAAATAATCTACTCTTCAGTATTACTTAAGGTTCATATAACAGATTACTCTCCACTACTGTGTGCCAGTAACAACAGTTTGAAATTAAATACTTCTACAAACAAACAATTGAAAAATTCTTAGCTTTAAAGACTCATATGGCAGAAAAACTATTTATTATTAAAAATGTACCAGAACCCAAAGCTATACTTTTAAAAGCAAGTTTGCATTTCAGTTCAGTCAATTTAAGTGGCATAAAGTAGAACAACTCAGATAAGGCATCTTTAAAACAGGGGTAACCTAAGGCAAACTAGGCAGAGCCATCTGATTGCGTCTAAAAAACTTATCAGGTCTAAGATCAGAAGTGGTGAGACAAGATTTGCAGAGGTATTAAACCACAAATAAATTTATATAGGATTAAAGAGTTCTACAACATTATATTGAGAAAAAGCAAATGGAAATTTAACCTCGAAAAAAATCCCTACACAACTGAAGAAAAATTGTGAGAATCCATCAATTAAAGGTGACAGAGTAACTATGTCTGAGACATCTACATTAATAATGCAAAAATACTCGAACAAGCTCAAGTGATGTTAAAACATTAGAGTTATAATTTTTATCTTTAAGTAATGATACTTACGCCACTCCGTGTGGAGCATCTGCTTGAACATAGACTTCAAAAGTAACTTTGTCCTCTTCTATAAAACCTTTTTCAGGATCGGTAACTTCCTGTAAAACAGGAGTCGCACAAGAAATGAAAACTGCAAAACTTCTGGATCTTACAGCATGATTGTAGTGAAGCATCCAATTACATAGTGCTTCATTTCCAAGCCTGAGCTATCAGTAGACTTCTTGTCAATGAACTGAAGAAATCAGTGGAAACTGATTGTTTTCCAGCTTCATGTACTTAATTCTTTTTAATGTCTCAATCTAGGAAACTTGCTACTGGCTGTTAAGGTTTTGCAATACTATTTCAATTTTCTATGGATAATAGAAAGAGTAATCAGAAGTTTTGCTTCTACTTGAAGGACACTGTTCTAGACAGATGAAAGACTATGGGACCAACCATGAAAAATACTTAATAAGCTATCTCAATTTAAAATGAGCCTTAGGAGTATTATTAATGCATTAAAGTATCTGTGCACACAAAAAAACCACCTGGAAATGCAAGAAAATCTAGGTTGCTTCAGAATAACTGACAATGACACAGCGAAAACGAAAATAAAGCATTCAGATATGCAGAAAGTAATAGCGAGGGAATATTCACAATATAAGTAAAAGCAATCTACAATAATTAAATCCAGGAATTCATAAGAAATTGAAAGAGAATATTCAGAAATGACACAAAAAAGAAAATACCATCTTTTAAAAAATAATCATTGTTCTACAGGTTTCAGTATTCAAAAGTACAAGTTCAAAACTACTCCTATCCAGTGAAGAACTATTACATATACCCAATTACTTACACTCCAGGCCATAAAGTTGGAAAAGCCCCAGTCATTTTCCTTATGAAAGAACAAATGACTAATACGACGACTGAATGATTTTTCATCATCCTTGTAGTTTATTATCTTGAGAACTGCTTGTGCGTGACAAGACCATGACCTATAAATACAAAAGGAACATTTGAACCTCATTAAAAATTATCTTTTTATAGTCATTACAACATTTTTGTAAGGGTTCTTTAACATTATTTTAACATACAAGGTGGCACTTTTTTTTTTAATCTTATTTGATATTAATGCTTGCTTAATAATTGTCGAGGACATGAATCCCTAAGGCTTTCTGAAGCCACATTATGAATGTGAGGCTGGAACAGTGTTTCCCTTAGGGAACCTGCACAGTACTGTCAGGCAATCAAAAGCAACAGAGTTAAAGGTTTAAGTTAACCATTCTCTAAGATGAGCTACTAATTCTTCCCACTTTAGCGCAGATGGGTAATTCAGTGGACCAACTGAAAGTGGTGTTCTTGGTGCCTCCAGAAAGTGGTATTTCAGCCTTTGGTGAAATAAAGCAGAAAGTTCTTTCCTCTACCTTCTTTCTCTCCAACCCTCCAGTTTTATCAGTAGCACTTTGTTATGATCATTCCTGTTCAAATTCATCCTACTCGCACAAGATGATCAGACTGAGTATCAGTTCAAACAAGGTCTCGGCACTGTCTCATACAACAGCATTACTACCTAGCTCCACTAGTAACCTTCAGTTTGATACTCTGAAGTATCACATATTTTTTCCTGTGACTACACGTGTGGATCACATCTTCAGTGACTAATTAGTACACTTACGACTTTCTTCTTTGCCTTTTGCTGCTCCTGAGAGCTCACCTTTTAGGTTACAAAAAGCACAGGGAACAGCAGCTACCAACATTTTCACTACGATTCAGAGTGAACAGCAAGTTTTGTTAGATTTCATGCAAGAATAAAGTCACCTTAGGGAAAGGATACCTGACAGATACCTGTATCCTAGCCGGATAATCTCCAGTAATTCCCCAGAAACTTGTATTTATCTTGTTAGTATGCTGTATCATTACAAAAGTGGTCAAAGGTGGCTAATTTTCTTTTGCATGCAGGAATCTAAGAACACACACATGTTCATTTACTGTACCTTGGTGGATGAGTGATAAATTTCATTTAAAATGACAACTAGCTTTTGTACTTGTCTGCCTCTGTTGCTAGCAATTACCTACTCATGCTCTTTCCAGGATAGGATTTAAGGCTCAGGTGGGTTATTGGCCCTCCAAGCAGCACTTCAACATGAAATAAGCCTAGAATTTTTCCCATGCCAAGAAAACTGTCTGTCAAAGGCTTCACCCCAGCATTCAAAGAAAATATATTCAAAATACTCAAAAAATATACTCAAAAATATACTCAAATTCTATCACAAACTTCTAGCCTCCTAGCCTAAAGAGAAGATTACTCTTATGCTCTGAGATCTTGAAGGGTGGGAGGAAAGGAGACTCAAAACCTTGCAAGAATTCTTTCCCTTCTTAAAGAAAGTTGGTTAAAATAATTTTGTTAGGTATTTGTCTTTCTTGCAATATTGGTTAACTAGTAACAAACGGAGACCTATGTATTAATTAAGAGGGTCTTACGTGGAATCAGATTCAGCATTGCATTGAAGGAAAAATCCTACACTTTTTTGGTGTGGTCTGTCTGGGTAAAGCCGTGGCATAACCATGATCTTCCATGGTAAATTCCGTACAAAGCAGGGAGGGCTGAGGACTGACTCACTCAACCTGTTGAAGCGTTCAACTGTAAACTGAAATGTTGCTTCTGACCGCCAACTTGTGTCTGTAAAACATACACATACATGCAAAGGGTATTTGTGAAGAAAAAACAAAAACAACAACAAAAAATAGAGGACATTTTTTACTCCAAAATGCAATTTTCAAAATTATGCAGTATGAGCTGCAAAAAATAGCTTTATGTAGTAGGACAACATTTGAAGCAACCAAAAAAGTGCTTTGACAGGTACTTAACTCCTTAGCAACTGAAGTCCCAATTTTTATTTAGAACAACACACTCCAAAACTATCCAGGAAAAACGAGTACTAAAAGGTAATATGCACTCCTTTTGTGCTGCAATTTCTTAAAGTAATTTTTTATTACTAAAATGTATTATCACTCAAGTTTCTTCTGAAGTAGCAGGAACAGTAAGACCGAAATATCAAAAGCTTTACAACACCAATCACAGTCCACTAACTATTCCTACTGTGCACTGACTTCTCAAATCAGTTTAAATTTGCTGTTTGCATGAACCAAAACCCACAGAAGATTTCAAAATCTGTTACCTGATCCACTGAAACTAAGTCACCATGCATTTTGCTGCTTGCAACAGTATCATTTGAAGTAAGTAATCACATTATCAGAGTCCAAAACAGATCAATCTGATAGGTTTTTTTTTTTCCTCCCCTTAATCACATATTACCTAACTGATTATTCAAGAGTTCAGTCCTGTGTTCTTTGCAGTATGTGAAAAATTTGGAGATTTTTACTGGTCTAAATACAAAGATAACTAAGATATAACTTATATTGCTTTTTTTTTTAATCTATACTATAAAGTTAATTTTGTCTTTTTCCCACAACCACACACAGTTCTTCATATACCAAAATATTTTCTGCTTCTGTTGTATGAGACTGTAACAGGATGCTGAAGACTGAGAGCTTCAGGAAGATTCTTTTTAATGTGAAATGTCTTACTCTGCATATGGAACGAAAACAACTTACAACTTTTCTGAACAATTTTACGGGGCAGTAGTGGTACAGAGTATGTACAAGACACTCCCTTTTTTGTGGTTCAAATTTCTCACCTGCGTAACATGGGAAGATTTGCTATTGGATGCAACTAAGCTAGAACAGCATATAGGGTGGCACAAAGCCTCATGCTCACACTGCTATTCTCACAACGCTCACAAGTGATGCAGAACTGAAGCAGAGAAACTCATGGAATATATATGTATGTATGTAAACATCCAAGCCCAATGCATTGAGATACAATGACACTAAGCCAGAGATTTGATCTTGACATTAGGTGATAAGGTATACGAGCATATAATAAACATATTCTCGTTGTACACACAAAGCCTTCAGAGTACTTTTCGTGACACCAAAGACAATGTTGAATGATTCTTCAATCAACGATCACACAATAACTCAGACTAGTTGCTATCTGAGGACATAACAAACCAAACTCTTGATAAAAGACACCTAACAGTGTAAGGATTGAATACTTCACATAAAGTGAAAAGTTTTGTTCACACTGTGCAGGAGCTTCCATAGACTTCATTCTTCACCGGGCTAACTGTTTTCTTTTCAAGACGTTGTCCTACTTTTAACTTTGAGCTATACAACATGGTTGTTCTTGTATATAGCCTGACAGCCCTGAGCTTTCCTAATCATCTCCTGAAAGTAACACAATGCAATAGAAACCACCCAACCAACTTGCCTTCTCTCTCCTCTGTACCCGAAATGACCCTCATTCTTAAATTATGCCATCAGCTTCTCAAGCAACGGAAAAGTTCAAAGCGTTATTCCATTTCCATTATATTTTTCCTACATGTAAACGTAGCTAACCAGTAGTTTATCATCCACTTAAGAGCTTTTTCCTAGGCATTTTATATATTTGTTATCTGCTGATGGAATGTAGGCAGCTGGTATTCTATGACCAGAAATGTCACATGCTCTGCAGCCAAAGGAGTTCTGGACTTTCAAACTTCTCTGCTGACAGAATCAAAGAAAAACACTTAATAGAATTGATTCAAAAATCAGTCTTCCATCAGATGTATTTTAAAATTGCTCAAGAATGCCTCTCTATTCATAATCAAGATCAGTACCTCTGGGTTTGATCTAACCTTCTGAAAAAGCGTGCTTTCTACCTCCTTTGATTTAGGTTTCAGAGCACTTCAGTACAAAGACATAGCAGTGCTGCTACTTTATTGGCTAAAAAAGGCAGCCCACGCAGACCTGCAGACACTTCAGAGAAAGTTTGATGGTATTTTCTCAATCTCTCTTCAGGAAATCAACCCTCAAAACTCACAAGGGAACAGTACTCTTTTCAGCAGAACACTGGAGCAATCACTAGAAGCTACTAAAATTCAACCTTGTAACAAAGGTCAACCCTGAAATAGGAGTTTCTTTAAAAATACAAACACCACCTCCAGGAATAACCACCTACCTTCTTCCTTTTCTTCTAAAATGTTCCTATTTTCAGCAAGCTTAATCCATCAAAACAAGAATTACATTAAAGAAGTAAAATTTTAATAAGTAAATCTGAAGAATAATTTGAGTATGCAGATAGAAACTTTATTCACCATCACAAACGTGTCCATCATCTTCCAATAAAAGGCTGCAATGGCAGTATAATAATTTGACAGAATTAAGGCTTTTATAAACCTTTGAACTACAAATATGACACGTGGTCCTAAACACCTGGCTAAAAACAGTCACAGCTGACAAAGCTTGATGAAATTACACGCAATGGATTACACTTGCTGTGAGGAAAATAATCGTTCAGTGATGAGGTGAACATCATACTTAGCATCCAGTGACATGGATATCATGTCAAAGATCCTTCTTTGACAGGTATGACAAAGATCCTTCAAATCTGAGATCCAAGTACAGAAAGTGATCCATTCTACAACTGAAGTATATATTTAAGTTTTTTATACATTTGAGAAAAGTAAATTTCTTTATTCTTTTCTAAATGTTGCTACCTTTGCAGTACACTAAGGTTATTTAAAATATTCTGAACATTAATTACTAATAGAGAAACTGGCTGAATATTCTATGAATGTTTAAACAGTGATCTAAGTACAGGATGGAATACTAGCATATGGCTAAAACTGATGCTTTTGAAATCCTCCTAGCCTCTGTGATTAGGCTGAAATAAGGCTTCAAACAGGTAATGACAAAAAAAAAAAAAAAAAAAAAAAAAAAAAAAAAAAAAAAAAAAACCCACCCTATGAGTTTATGTTTAGTTAGGGACCTTTTGTTTGAATTTCAAGTTCTGAGGGAATTTATTCCATCTGCTATTTGGAATACTGATGCATTTAATTCTTTTCATAACTTCATTTAGGGAGGTTTTTTCATAACCTCATTCTTGTGAGCCTGTTGTTCCATCTCACAAAACTTGGCCAAGTCATTTTCCACAAAAGCACAGTGCATTCCTTCAGCCAGCTCCTTTTAATTGCTAAGCCATCACAGAGCAGTAATGGGATATAGTCAAACTGTTTGTGAAAACATGCCCTTGTCTGAAAGTCTACTTGATGGAGCACTGCTGCCTCTGTTACATGTAAATCACAATGTCTATGGATTTTGCTTCTAAATGCAGATGAAAGCTGTGCTGCTTCTTCTCCATCTTATCATTTTTGTTGTGCTAACCAGAAAGATGAACAAACCCACCTCAACTATTTCTTGTAGTGAACTCAGAAGTTCACCAGAAAGTTGTGTTTCTACAATCCAGCTGCAAGCATCAGCCTTTTCATCTCTTTTGCAAAAAGCATTAAAGCCATTATGTTAAGATTTTCCACTGAAGGAGTATCTAAATTCTCTTCATGCATTCTTCTTCAACTCAGATCAGTCCCATTTGCCATGAATAAAAAGCAAAGGTAGATACAGTATTTTTTATCAAAGAGGCCAGTGCCTTTCCACTTCTTTACCTTGCTAACCTTTAAGCTCTCCTTTACAGATGTGTACCATGCTGCAAACCAGAATAGCAGGAGAACAGCGAGAGCGCTATTGCACTGGCGTGTAAATAATGCAACATCAAGGAACTGATCTTATTTACAAGGCTTAAAAGAGCATCATCCACTTATGTGAGGCAAGTCTTAGGGAATGTTTTTATAATTATAACATTGCTCAATAACACTAGTATAGACTATCTGTGTCAATGTAAAAGTATCATAACACCAAGATGCAGCCAGACACTCCTTATTCAAATACGATAATGAGGAACTATTAGTGTTGCTTAATAACAACATTTTAATCCTAAACTAAAGTTGTCCCACAGCAGAGCGGACCAAAGCTTCTGACCATACTGAAAGTCCCCCAAGACACTAGCATGACCACAGACAAAAAAAGCTTTCCCAAACCTTTTGCTGAATACCTTCAGAGACTTCTTTTCCCTACAGCAGCACTTTGATATGCTCTCTGAGATGATTCAAGTATTTGCTAAATAACCAGAACTATTTTATAGAAGCTTTTTGATTAAAAAGTTGAAGTTATTCTGAATAAAGAGGAAGTAAAAGGTTCATCAGATTGCTTGCCAACATTGATAAAACCTGGACTTACTCAGCTGCTTCTGCAGCTTAACTCTTTCCTGCTTAATTTATACAAGTGTACACAGTCTAACTTCTGGACATACTTTTGTAATAACTGACCAATAATGTTATTAGTCTTCCTTTGACAAACAATACAATCAGATACTCTACCTACGAATACTGTAAGAGAACAAGAGATCAACAAAGTTATCTGCTAATCTGTATCAACCTAGGTGATCTCCTGTTGCCACCCTGCAAATACCACAGCCCAACAAAGAAATTTAACTCAAAGCAAAATTCCCTGTTTTAGTCTTGGCTAATTCCTTGAGGCAAAAAAATCAAAACCTCTTGAACAACATCAACACCCCAAAAAATCATAAGCTAAGTAGACCTCATTTTTATCTATTTTATTGAGAAGTTGCTATTAGGAAATTTTCTTTGTCAATGCTATTAAGGTAATTCAACTATGAGCTGTTTTTGACCTGGTACTTAAGCCATATTCTCTCACTGGAACATTCCCATTTTGTATCAGTATTCTGACTAATATTAGGACCCCTAAATACATGAAAGCAAGCATTTTGATGACCTTTAACCTCAAACCCTTACTTTTCTCAAACAAAAAATCACTGAATATTTCTGACAAATTACATAAATTCGAACGCAACTCTAAATCTAAGACTTTCTACCCCCTCCAGACAGCATGAGATGAGGAATCAGAGTGGAACAAATCCCACTTACGGCTTGTCTCCCTTCTCTCAATTTAAATTTACGTAGTTCTTAGAAATAAAAGTTTTCCTTTTCTCGTACACTCTCAAAAAAAAAAAAAAAAAAAGGCCTAGATCGCTACTTAAAAATTATTTCATCATCTGTAATGAAAAAGAATGTGCACCCCAATTTTAATTTATTAACCCAACAGAAAAATACTTCATAAACATTTTTTGTCCCTTTTTATTACCACAACATCAACATCCACTTTTCCCCTTGTATTCTCAGGTGAAAGGGCTTCAGAGTTTAGGGGATGGGAGGACACCCTCAACACAATAGTGTTGAGTCAGTTACCACTGACTTATCATACAAAGATAAAACTTCTTAAAATCATAGCTTCTACCTGACAACATAGTAGGACAAACAAAGACTCTAAATTCCTAAAGTAATAGCATAAGTGACAAAGATTACTCTTCCACAAAGCACCAGATGCAGTATATTTAAAGGGGCATATTACAAAATATAACAATGGGCAATATCACAGCAATTTTTAAATGGGTATCTAGAGAGAGTAAAAGGAAAAAAATCCCAAATCTTGAGATGCCTAATCCTACTGCATAGCTATGTTAACAGGATTCCTACATGGAAATCAAGCAGTTACAAATATAGAGCGGTTTGAGTCCTTCATGAACTGCTGTTCAGGGGACCCAGATAAGACATGGACCATTTTGTCTTCAAATCCATAAAAATAAAGAAGTCAGAAAGCCATATATTTTCATCAAGTATTTACTCACCATCTTCCATGTCTTCTTCAGTGTTGTTATGTCCATCAGCCATTGCTACATTCCCATTAATGACAGGATTTGGAGTAATTCTTGGAGGATCATCTGTATCTCCAGCTAACAGGAAAAAAAAGGGGGGGGAAGAATTAGTCAGCTGTATTAACATTTCTTTCTTCATGTAAGCCTTAAGGCACACTGAAATTTTTAAAGACCTACTCCTGAAAAACAGAATCCATTGAAATTATCCTAGCACAACAAAGCCCAACAATTCTACTGGTATATATCTAATTGTAAAGTTCCTGAAATAGATGGTTCTATATGCAATATTAACAAGTGAGTTTCATTAAATAAAAATGACCTTTAAATTCTTAAAACATTTCACAGTTTTATACAGATACCTGGTTCTAGTAACTTATTTGTAAGTTAACAGTTTAAGACTTCTTGAATGTTACTGCTTTTTAAAGGAAAAGCAAGCATTTCATCAAATGTAAAGGTAAGTTTTTAAATTTTACTAGGGAGAACTTGGAAAAGAAAATCCTCTGCCATTTCAGGAACATTTTTAGAGGAAGTATTTTCCTATTTGTATTCACTTCTGCTTCTAAATTTTACTACGATGACTGTTCAAAATGTATGTAAATACAACAGAGAGAGAGGCATGAAATTACTGTGTGAAATAAAAAGCCTATTTTAAAGATGCATTTGATTACACAAGTATTTTCTAGATTACTTTAAGATTAATGTAAGATTTATTTTCTGGATTAATGAAAGACACCTCTTTCTATCTCCTGTCCATCAAACAGTGATGGATCATTTCAGTAGATTATGGAGTTGATGAATTTTTTACTTCTGGATGTATTTTTGAATAAACTCTCTTTTGTCAAACTCTAAAGCCTATGCCATCACTGCAATCATTACAGGGACAAGCAGCATATAAAAAAACATTTTAAAAATAACTGGTATTTTTTTTTCCTTGATGCAACTACATATATTTTCATATTGGAATGCAGGTATTAAAAAAGCCTCCTTAAGAAATGCGGTTATTGCCTTTCACCTCCACCTATATCAGTTCTGATTTATATTAACTTTTTAATAACTCCAACACCAAACTCAGAAACTCCAGGTGATTTTTCCATCTATAAAAACGTGAGTTTTGTACCCCAAAGCTACAGCGCCGCCGCGGCGCCCGGCTCCGCGCTGCGCTGGCCGCCGGTCAGCACCCTGGACAGAGCCGCGCCCGCCGCGCCGCGCCGCGCCGCGCCGCCGCGGGCAGCACCGCCCACGGCCCCTCCCCGCCGCGGGCCGGCCCACGCCCACGCCCACTGGAGTTTCAGGACAGCAAGGCCTGGCTGTTTGCAAGGGCGTTTGGGAAGGCTGGGAACAGCTTGTTTAGACAACTGCTTGCTGGGTTCCTATCTAAAAACAGCCGAATTTCTCCCACGCAGTAATTAAGGACAGAAACCTGTGACCAAAGGCGGGCGAGCTGCGGTGCGGTGGTCGCTGCAGGACACAATAAGCCACTGAAGGCTGTTAAAGGCCAGAGAACTGAGGGCGAGGCTACCGCTAGGCGCACTAGGTGTGAGAAAGCATCAGCTCGCAGCTGCCTGAATGCCTTCTCCTCTCGATCCTTAGCACTGCAGGCACCGCAGGCATTTGCAGCCTCACTCCAGCTGCGGGCACACAGGAAAAGATGCTTTCACAAGCAGCATTCCAACCTGGATTGCTTTATTAAAGCCACAATTCTCCAAGTAAATTCACAGAACTAATAACCTCTACCCTAAACAGGGGCAGAAACAGATCAGGTTTGAGATTTATTTCTAGATTAGAGCTGTAAGAGACCATGAACAAGCTTGTTCAAAAACCGCAACATCCATATCCTCAACACAGCCCTTTCACATACTCACACACGCAAAGTCACTAACCTCCCCTCACCCCAAACATAATTTCAAACAACCTGAACAAGTTTGTTATAGATGATACGATCCAAGTGGTAAGGTGCCCTGCCTGGAGACTTCAGACAGGAGGCTTGTAGGATCCTAACTTCCCATGATGAAGGTATAATCAGTCACTGCAACCTCACCAGAAAACCAAGATATTTAACCTTGCTGGTTTTGTCAAACATTTTCAAAACTACAAATATCTAATTTAATTGATCTCTTAATTCACAAAACAGGTTTTGCTCTCTTTCTTTGAAATGGCTGCTTAGTTCAAAACCACTCTCGTACAGGCACAGGCTTAAGCAGCTTACTAAACTGCAGCAAATCTCATTGAGGTGGGAGTGAAATTTATATGCTGAAAAATACAGTATGAAATTCCTGCATAACCCTTTTTAAATTTTCATTAAAATAATGATACCAAAAACAAATATGATTCAAAATTTTGGTTTTATAAAGAAAGATTTGCAAAAGACTAGCTCCCGGGTAATGCTGTTTGTGAAGAAGCCCACACATGCAGGAACAGCACTAGCAACATAGCACTGCAGGAGAGTAAGTTAAATGAACAGAAACTAACTGAAATAAAATAAAGAGCGACAGATCTAAAAATAGCTGCAATTGAAGAACAGGAAAAGTTGCAAAGAGTGAGAAGGAAAAATATCACTACAATTATTTCTACAGCTTGCCCTTTTCTCCCTCCTTACAGCATCCTTATGGATTACAACAATCACTTGTATGCGAATACTAGTTTAAAAAAAAAAAAAAAAAAGTTATCAAGCAAAGAAGAAAGCAGCTCAGGAACAATTATTCTTTACTAACTGCTCATCCAAAATTGCCTTTTAACAAACAATTTTTAAGTGTTGTTATCATGTCTTACAGGGAAAAAATTGTCCTAAAAAATAGTTTCCTTTGAGATACTGCTCTATATGCCTCAAAAGTATGAGCAGTTTGCAGAGGAGAGAGCATACAGAAGAAATTATAGCTGTGATCAACTTAAAAGATAAACAAGGCTTCTGAAAAGCTTCTGAGAGATACTATATGGTGATAAGATAAATTGAATTATGATGTATGCAACTGTTGCTTTTTCTTCTGACATACTGACATACATTTTGCACAAAGAACAGTAGCATAGCTTTTAGATATGGAACCCAGAAAATACTGTTTTTGGCTTGTAGGGAAGGAAATCAAGAAATTTTTAACTTCTAATAAAAAACAACCATCATAGTAAATGCTTAGCACAAATGAAACACAGTCCTCGTTTAAAAGATCTTACTAGCAAACAGTATGACAACGTTTATTGTCAACTAAAGCACTGAAAGTGTATTTTTCTCTGTTGTCTGTAACAGCTCACAGGAAAGAACTGTCAAATCATAACAAGATTTAATTGAGAAACGTGTTTTCCTTAGCCTCAAGCAGAACAAGGCTAAAGAGTTATTAAAATTGTACAAATTGTACTCCTAACAATACAGGATGAAGGAATAAAAAAGGGAAAAAAAAAAAAAAAAAAAAAAAAAACCACTTGTCCAGACCAGCCAGGAAAACCTTACTGACAACCACACTGCTTCAAACACTGCTGTTTCTAATGCAGCTTAAACTACACCATGTCAACATCCCTAATCACTTTATGTCAACTCCTAGACCAGGAATACTCAGCTTCGACAGTATTCTTAGAATAAATTAAAGGTACAATATATTAATCAACCAAAAGTTAATGTAAATGACAAAAATATACAACAAAACAGAAAGTGAGTCAGTAAGTATCAGTCTAACTTTTGAAATGAGGCACTGCAAAATATTAAATTCATGTATCTTCCATTACCAGTATTTTAGATAAATACCATCAGACTACTATGTAAAGGGCAGTTAAATTGTTTTATGCCTCCAAAAAATGTAATACCTAAAACCATGCAGACATATTATTGGTTCATTAGAAACAGGAACACAAGGCAACATGATAAACTGTGGTAATTATTTCTTTTTTTTTTGGGGGGGGGGGGAGGGCAAGGGTTTAGGGTTATATACAGCTTTCTATCCACCCAAATCACTGTATAAAAAATAAAAAGAGAAGAAGTGCCACACAACCAACCATCTCCAGTTTTAAGTGTCTAAAGAAGGTGCTCTGCGGTTTGAAGGTTCTGTTACATAGCATCCAAAGAGGAGCCACTTCTTACTAAGTTAGAGCAAAAAAAAGTTTTCGTTTCACAGAAACACAGAATGGGTAAGGTTGGAAGGGACCTCTGGAGATCATCGAGTCCAACCTCCCTGCTCAGCAGGGTCACCTAGAGTATGTTAGGCAGGATCACATCCCTGCAGGTTTTGAATATCTCCAGAGAAGGAGACTCCACAACCTCTCTGGGCAACCTCTTCCAGTGCTGTTTATTTACTGAAAGATCCTGAATACTGAAATGAAATCAAGTTTAAGATAAATTCCTATATGTAACCAGAAAGATACTGGAGCACAAAGGAAGGAAAATATCATCAATGATTTTTAAAAAGTGCACTCAAAAAAGCTGTTCAGTTAGGCTCACCTGGTTTAGTAAGATACACTTAATGTTACTAAAAGACATATTGCTAGTTCTATTGTTTGGGATGCTTCAGACCTACACAGAGTGAATCTCAAAGTTTGCCACCATTAACAACAAAGCAGGAAATACTTCATCTGCAATCACGTGGTCTTTGGAGCGATGCAAGTCCTGTTGCAAGATAGGACTGCTGAAGAATTTAATATCTGCAAGATTTAAGATAAGTTGTTCGTTCAAACAGTAAACATATGCTTGTGGTCATGCACTGAAAACAGCTACAGAATGACTTGATCACTGCAGCAATTCAATTACGGCAGAATACTGACACTAGCTCAAAAATGAAGACAGTGAGCTACTGGCTTTATAGATTTCAGCCACTATTCACATCATAACAATTATTCAAAATTTAAAAGATTACAGTGTTGCTCGTTAACTTTTGGATCTAGTAGCCACAGAGGAGAATCTAAAGCAGTCTCCTCAGTAGACTCTGAAAAGTTTCTGTTTCATTTGAGGTAGAGAGACCACAACAGAGTTAATAGGGACGCTAAAGTCTTACTTACATTTTATCACAAAGAACAGCTTTATGACGGAAATTACCAGTACTGCAGACTTTTACATGATGCTACAGAAGGTTTGCCTAAACTTCCACGTAGAACTTCCATAGCTATCCCAGAAAACAACAACTGAATTGTACTAACTGTAGTGATAACAGGCCCAAGAAAAGTCACATCACTGCTAGCAGCAACTTGAAGACTTTGACGTGCCAAACTTCCTATCTAGGACTCTGCCTTTAGGGGGGAGAAAACTGATAGCACAAGTCTTTGTCCCCTGCTGCTGGACTGGGTGGGCGTTCCAGAACCAAAGCCTTTGTAACTTCATAGAAGTTTTCAAAAGGTTTCTTGGGGGTCTTTTTTTTTTTTTTTTTTTTTTTTTATTGAATAATATGTCCAGTGATGATTAAAAAACCCAGAGTGTTAGATCAGTTTTTTTATCACCCATCTTATGTTAGTTCTTATGACTTCATGGAGGATAGGCTTCACAATATTATATTCACAATAACGCAATCCTCAACTCAGGAGGGGGAGAGGATTCCAATAGCTGAATCAAGCTTCAGAAAACACTGAGAAAAGGAACTTACTGAGTCAAAGTATGAGGTGCTAACAGATAAAAATAAAGGCAGGCTACATAAATCTCACTGGGAAAAGTGACTGAAATCAGTCTTCGAACAGTTAAATTACACTGGCATCAAAGGATATCAATTATACACTGAACAAACACTACAAGTTAAGTTTTACATCTTACTCTTAGAATTCAGTGAATTACTTTGAAGCAGATAAAACTATACCGAGTCTGTCAGCCCAGCTGAACCACTAGTCTCCACTATGCTTAAGCATCTAACTCAGTTTTGGAATATATTCCAATCACTGAAGAAGAGCTTTAAAAATATTAAAATTACATGGTGATTTCAAACACTGTTTTAAACATCTATGACCCCTCATCCCACTAAGTAGAGCTTTGCTATTGTAACTATTAGGGAGTACAATCAAAATAAAAAAATGAAAAATCCTAAAGCAAACAGTAAATGCAATGCTTTCTGAAGCAGTTAACTGTGGTGATACAAAGAAGGACAGATCAACTTCATTCAGTAAACCTTACAGCAGGAGGATTCTTGAAAGCAAAGCAAACAGGCAACTCAGAACAATGCAAATGAGAGTAAATACCTGTGTCTAACTAGAAAAAACAACACAGAAAGATTCTTTCACAACTCTCTGTGGCAAAGATTCCCCAGACTATGGTCTGTAAGTGGCCTGCAGGAAGTCCATTGCATAAAAGAATGGTTCACTAGTTCAATTATACGAGTAGCTCACATGAAAATCTGCCTGTTTCCAGTGACTTATTTCTCTGAAAGTCTGGAAACCTTTGCTCTGAATGCCAGAATAATAAGCATTATTCCCAGGACACAGGAGTTTAAAAATGCAACAAAAATAACCAAGTAAGTTTCCAACTCTATGACCTGAACAAAGTTAATTTACAATATTAAATTTTAAACTAGAATTGTTCAAAACAGAAGTTTCCGAAGTTTCCAGAGTTATTTCTCTGATGCAAAGAAAGAGTCCAGACTTGCTTGCTCTGAAAAAACTCAGTCTTTTCAAAGTAACAGAAGATCTTGCTTCCAATTCCTATCTGCACTTAGGATAGGAACACTACTTCACAACTGCACACAGGGACATAGGAGAAAGGGAATTAAATGAAGAGTGTGCTATAGTTTCATTTAAGGCAGTCTTAGATTACTGTAATGAAAATCCAAAGTAGTATCCAAAAAAAATCTGTAGTATGATTCTTTTGAACAACATCTGAGAATAAAGCAATCCACCTAAAATATTCTTAAAAGAGAAAATAGTAACAGAGAAAGAGATGGAGATCAAGCTGGCCAACGCAAAGGAGAGGATGGGAAAGGGAAGCAGATACAATCATAGCAATGTAAAAACTGATGTCAAGGTGTAGACTCACTGCTGCCACAGCTTCCCTGACTTGTAGAATCATGTTATTTGCATTCATAATAAAAAGTTATTTCTCATATTAGACAAATGACAGACAATTTGCTTTCATTTCATTTATTCTTTTTTTAAATAGCTCATTACCTTTTCTTTATTTGATTTGGTGTTGAAAAGTACTTGCAACTTGACATAAACCTCTGAACAAGAAAGGTGTAAAGGACAAAGACTGCGATTTATGGGGATGAGGCTTCCAGAGAAGTATCAAGAGGCAAGCTTGCAAATTAAGGAAGAAAGGTGTCATGAGCATAGGAAGTCAGATCACCCTGAGCTAGGCAAACATACTTTACGGTTCCTCAAACCTTTTAACTTGCTTTAGCAAATTTAGAAGAAAAAAGGTAGAAAGCCAATACAGATAAATAAAGACAAAAAGGCAAGTAACTAACGTCAGTCCTTTAAAAGAAAGAAAAGAAAAAAAGAAAAAGAAGGGTTAGAAACTATTACACAGATTTGCCCTCTAATTGTCATCTGAAACAAATAATTACTACTCTATTGGCTGTGAACTGCAAATCCTCCTCAGCAGGAACCAATGCTATACAAGACAGCAAATGAAGAGGAAAACATCACTGGGATGTGACAACTTCCTAGAAGCAGACTCATCGTTTCTGCCATGCCTGCAAAATACACAACAATGACTAGACAGACAGTAATGCTGCAGCCACCACTTACACTGCTCCATCGTCACACTGTTGTTGCCTTGCATTCCTATCATTATGTCTACCTGTCCAAAGAGAACAATTTGACAAAATGGGAGATAGGGAGAGTGTTTTTACACTGTGACAATGCATCTAACGAATCCAGTAAGTATGACCATATTAAGTTATATCACTATTAAATTATCAGACCAAACAAAGAAGTTATTACTCTGAATAAAATGTTTCTCAACCTTAAACAACATATACCATGAAAGATACACGTCTGTAAGGCAAATAGTATCTGAAACTTTATCCTGGGGAGAAGTTATCTTTATTTGAAAAGAAAAAGGAGGTACAATGTAACTTCATGGACAAAATAATATTTTAGAGCAAACAGCTTAGACAGAACTTGTTCTGTAAATCTGGCAATTTGCTGGAGTAACTTATTAATCTGCTTATCTTTAAAAAGATAACAATACTGATCGCACTCTACAAAACAAAATTTTAGGTATTAAAAAGGTGACTAACTTCTTATAGACATGTATAAAGCATTTAAGGTAGTATAAGCAATTTAGTGGACTAAAAGCTGCAACTTAAGAACTCAACCCCCCTAAATCTACCAAAACAAACAGCAACTAAATTACTGCCAGCTTTCAGCAGTTTAACTCATTGCTTTATGAATAATTCAGTGTTAAATGAAAGACTGCCTGAACCAAAGTTCAGCTTGGACACTAACAACACACGTATAATTACCTGGCATATTTACGACTTTATACTCTTGCTGAAGCAGTTGCTATTGACAGCATTCTCATTTACTTGTATGAAATTCTTCATATACTTTAAGCTCTAGGTGTATAATAACTTGGGGCAGGCAACAGCACAGTATGCATTTTTCTTCAATATAGTGATATTATTATTTTTAGAAAGACCAATTCATCCACCTCACTAACCTGTTTTTACCCATTCTACAGTGTCATAAGCTCCTCCGCAGTCATCAGGGCAAGAGAAGGTCTGCTGAAAACCATTCCACAGTTCATTTTCTTAGTCTGATGAGCTTTGTTAGCTTAGGTTACACTTCTAAAAACTACCAGACCAGTAAGGAAAATGGAAGGAAGACCTGTTCCAACTCCTAATACTGGAAAAATGGTAAATAGAACCGTTGACAAGATAGATTATTTTCTTCCATGATAAGGAAAGGCTGAAACATCAAAAGTGTCATGGCCTATTATGGCAACTACAGGGCTTGCACTACGTTCTCCTCTTAGTTTACCTACCAGAGCAAGGCTATTGAAGCAACGCTCCTAACTTGTTAGGTCTTGTTTCTGCACATTCCAGAGATGGTAATATGATTACATCTCTGCTGAAGACAGGGCACTTGGTCCCAACCTAGTAAACACACCCTAAACAATGTATTTTTCCAGCATCACACCCGTCTATGTTTTACTGCTCTACTGAGTAATTGTCTTATCTCTGAAACAACAAAAACTAAGCTCTTCTGCAATCATCACTAGAAAGGCTGCAAAACTACTCAAAGGAAAGGAAAAAAAAAAAAAAGAAAGAAAAAACAAAACTTCTGACACATGGATAAAATGATACACCCAACTAGAAGCAAGTACTACAGGAACACCCATGTTTATAGGAGATACTATTCTCATTCCGATTCAATGCAGTGATCACGTTTTTTGTGTTTTTTTTAAAAAGACAACTGAACAATAACTAAGCAAGTCTATTTGGATAGTAGTATCAGTGTGTTATAAACCTGCCAATCATGCTCCCACTAGCCTACCTCACCTCCCTCCATTTTTTCCTGAGAATATAGAAAAAGTAAACATCTTCAGCATCTGAAACAGCAAAAGTTTTAGTAATTGGCCAGCTACATACATTTTCAGAACTCATTTCTGTATCATTTTGGATGACTATACTTACCAGTTTCAGAAAGTTTGGGGGTATATCTGTTAAGATAAACATTATAACTTAAGGCTTGCTATATACTTAGGCAGCAAAACATTCTCTCTTGTGACAGTAACATAAGATACCGCACTGTTCTTGAAGAAAAGGTTAATATGATTATATGTATGGCTTGCCCAAAATAGCTTCAAAAGCAGAATGATTCTGTGTACGTACTTGGTCAAAAAGTTAAAACATTATTCACCATTACCCTAGATTCTAAAATTCTGTTTTAGTATGAACTCATATTTACATCAAATGCTAATTTCATTGACTGCTTCAAAACTGTCTTAAAATATGCTGAGCTTTGCTCACACTAGCAGTAGCACAAAACGGTAGCACAGACACGCTGGATCTTTTATTCCAACACCAACACATTTTTCTGAAACTGTTGGAATGCAGTTGATCTGCCCATGTTAAGAGTTTAAATGCAAAAGTAATTTTCCATCAGAGAACAAGATAGTATAACAATACAGGCTTTGCATTGCACCGAAGTTTACACTGACACTAAGAAAACCTGCTTTTCACCTCATTTCTTATCTTTCAATAGGGTTAACAGTATCTTCCTACCAAGGCTCTGTAAGAAAAAAGTATTAACAGAACACTCAGAACCAGCAAAACTAGAGAAACCGTAAAATACACCCATCAGACACCTTACACCTAAGATCTAACATCCCAGCATTGCTTTCTGTTATCTTCAGTAACCTTTTATCATTGGAGTGCTGACCTTGTATTACCTCTTTTTTGTTACACATTTTGAAGTGCATAAAAATGCATACGTAAAGCACTGTTCCAGGTGACTTGGTTGTTACAGGTAAGTTAGTAGTTCTGGGCACTAGCCTTTTGTGAGAAGAAGGAAAGGCAAACAAAAACAGATTCAGATGAATAACTTTAAATCATGTGAATCAATTGTGGGAAAAAAAAGTGGAATTAACAGCATTTCCTTACAACACAAACAAGTTTAAATTCAGGCTTCTTTGCCAAATAGTAAGTAAATATACTAACAAAAAATAACTCCTGATAGTGTAACTATTAAAATGTATTTGGTAGTTGCAAGATGGCTAATACAGCAAAGCAGCATGAAATCATAAACAACATTTCCTACAGGCTTGATCTGGTAGTCCTACCTTTTACTGCATAAAAACATTGTGTGGGTACACAACAGTGACAATCTATGCTGTGCCACATCATGCAAATATACTGCTCAGTTTAGATGTGTAAGTGGAAGATCTTGGGCCCCACTAACCGCAGTCGCTGACTATACTGTTCCTGAAGTGGCGCTTTTACAAAGGAGTCGCTACTACGGATTCTAATTAATGCAGTGCACTGAATACAACAATCCAAATTATAACAGAAAAGCAGAAAGATACTGTTTACTTTTGTAAAGCATGTTGTAAAAGATGCTCTGTGTGCTGATTTGGTATTTTTACATTTTGACATTTTGAATTTTTTTCAACAGATGCATTTCAGTTAAAACAGGTTATATATGAGAACAGAGAAAATAGATTATATATAATCAGCTTAGAGAAAAGACTATGTGGAGAGGAAAAGCTATGACAGAAAACTAAATTCTAAGTGGCATGAAAAAACATTGAACAATTATTTTCTATTCACAATATAAGGAGCAGTAAATGAAACAAAACCCCAGAACACGGGTTTAAAGCAAACAAATGAAAATCTGTTTTCATGCAGCACGCACAGCATTTGAAACATTTTGTCAAAGGATGCTCTGGATGCCAAGACACGTTACCAGCCCCTTAAAGCTCAAAGACAGTTATACCAGTTAAAAATAAAAAGCCCACATCACACAGCATGCTGTGTTTGACACTAACCAAGAAAGGAAGCGGAGGCCAAGGCCAGGGAAGGGAAATGGGAACAAGGAGAGTAAGTATTAAAGCAGTGTCACTCAGGCCCCAGCAACTTCTGGTCCTGGGATTTCAGGTGCTGTGATGGGTGTTTCCGCATTTCACCATGCCCTACGACTAAGGTCCCCACTTTTCAAACTAAAGTAAATCCTCAGTATTTGCAACATCCCAGGCAAGGAGTGCCTCAGTTTAACGGTGATATACAAAGTATCTCTTTTGCTCTTTATTTTCAACCTATCCTTTGATCACTGCATTTGATGGACTTTAGTTCTCAAATTGGAAGAGAGATCTCTAATTGCTTCTATTTCGCTTTCTCATGTCACTTCTGCTCTCCAGACTTCTATCCTATCTTTCCTCAGTTTTCCTCAGTTATCAGGGAAGCCAAGGCCAGGCAGAAGCACCCTAATCTACTAACTCATTATTCCTATAGCAGCCATCTGGGGTCTGATGATCTTTAGTTTCCTCTCTGTACCTTCTTACTTCTACCATACCTTTTCACAATGAAGGAAAGAAGGCTGTTAACTGGACTGCACTCGGTATTCAAGATGCAGAAGCAAAATGAACTAGTCCAAAGCACATATTATTACCCGTTCACTCCCAAAAGCAAAGAAGCGAATGTAAGAGTAGCCCATCAAAAGCTATTAAAACACAAGGAAGTAGACTACTAAGGCTCAGAAATCCTTCAGGGAGAGCAGAGCAGGGAAATGAACACTCCACTTCTACCCTGTTTTAATGCTCTTGCCATAGGCATCTGCAACTGGCAAAGTACAAGACACAGGGTTAAACAAAATTTTTGCGTGACTCAGTACGGCTGTTCTCATAAAGACATGCGGTTTTCATAAGAGCCTTTTGACCATTAATACTGAAAAATCCACTACCAGCCTAAATTTTGTAAAGAATGGAGTAAAATAAAAAATCCAAGATTCATAACTCAGAAATTTTAGATTGTCTACAAACTTTACGGTGAAAAAAAAATCCTATTACATGAGTATTTAGCACTTCATACTCAAAATAACCAAATATCAAAGTCAACTTTCTCTTCAATAAAAAGAAGCACCCATGACAACATGGCACATCTTCAGGGAGCTGGGCCTCAGGCCCCAAGTCGAGCCCTGCATCCAGATCGGGACTGCTCTGCCCTGCAACAAAACGAAACGTCTGCGTTCCCCACAATTCGCTTCTCATGCGAGCGCTACACACAGAACTGCATCACAGACCAGCTGTGGTAGAAAAGCAGCAGGCAGAGCTGAACTCTTGCATCTGTCCAGTACTGATAAATCTTAACCTCATTTCAGGGTCAATTTTACAAGTCTAGATTCACCGTAGAGAAAATGGCAACAAAGAGAACATGAAGAATGGTTTAATTAAGTGCTGTACGTGAACTCATGTGTGTGTGTTGTGTTAACAGAGGATCATTTAAGAAGTTTCCTCATACTGATGCAATAAGCACTGCTGGTAAAGTCATTATTTTTATTTTCTGCTGCAATTCAGTTTTCACCACTTTGTAAGTTTATTAGCACCCAGCTTTCAGACTGAATGATAAATACTGATTTTAGGAGAGTCTCACTACAGAAATATACATTTTGGGTTAATTCTACCATCACTTTTCACTGTAATTAACAGAAACTAATTATGCTCTCATCCAAAATTAACAACCTGAGAGGGAGCAAAACAAGAAAAAACACATTCAAACTGTAAATTAGAATGCCTCAGAATGAGCTGGGCAAGAAACTGCTTTTTTGTTCTGTAAGACACAGATTTCAGTTTTCTATTCTCCATCAGTCTCCCAAATTCCTGAAAGACAATAGTTCCCAGGAGTTTTTCAGGTTGTTATTTAACAAGCTAAATCTTTTATTCTCTCCTGTTAGTACTCCTCAGTATTCTACAAAAATTTCACTGAGCCAAACATGAGAAATAGCAAATGATTTCACACTGGCAGAGCGCCCACCTACAATACCGCACTTCACTGACACCCCTGGTCTTGTATTTTGCAGTCCAAAGCCTGGCAATCGTTAAAATGATTTGAACAGCCTGACACAGGACTGAACCAAGCATCTTCCTTAGTCTTCACAACAGACTCATTAGCTTTCAAAACAGTCTAGGCTTTCCTCTTTTTAAACAAGACTTAACCTTCATTTTCCCTTTCCATTATGATAGTAACATTTTCTTCCAAGTGCTAATACCGACTGATAATTATTTAGCCTCTGAGAAAAAGGTAGCTGATGTCGTAAAGTATTTTTTAAGATGAGCTTCTCTCTACTGTCTTGAAAATGTAAGTTACTATACTGAAAATGTTCTAATGAGCAGAAACCAAACTGGTAGTAAACTGTGTTAATTATTTGATACTGTCTATACAAAGAACATTTTTGCTCAAAAGAAGAATCACAGCTGAAGACCTGTAACATATAGGAAACAAGGAATCTCATATATTAGCTTCCATTATTTACAAAGGAATTCTTAGAAGAACAGGAATTTTGTAATCCTCAGGTAAACACTCCACTGACAATTTTATCACTTTTCCTGTCAGCAATTTTAAGTCTTTTTTAATGAAAACAAAATAAAAGATTCAAGAAATAATAAAAAGGCTTTTCTTATTAGACCTATTCAAGTTTTAAATATCCAGCTTACAAGTTTGGTGCCAAAAAAGGTCGCCACAGGACCAGGTAGTCAAATCCTCACATTTGTTAAACACAATCAGAAGTCTACTCTGATATATACACAAAAAAGACACAACAGTACACACACTTTGAGGTTAGCTTTATCTTTTGAAACATAGAGAGAAATGCACTGAAATAAATCAAACTACTGTGTAACCCTCCAAATTCGTATTAGCTGAGAACAACTAAATTCAAGACTCCAAAATCATGCTATTTGGAATACAAACACGAGTAAAAAATATCTACCGATAAAACACAAAATCTTGTAAAGCAGCAATCACTTTTAACACAATTCTTCATCACAGATCCAGCATCTTGAACCACACACATCACACAGTAACATTTGCAGCTGCAAACTTCAAAAATATGTGGTTTATGCAAATAATGCAAACAACTATTTTAAAAACAGTAACTTCAGAGTCACATTCAAAAAAACCAAGACCTTCCACCAATGTAATTTTGATTTCATCTTACAGTGCAACCAAGCAGAGGCCAAGTGGAGGGATGCTGCTTCAGATGGCGTTTGTTTTATCTGCTGGGGCTCCTGCGTATTTCAGCTCTCTCATCAGCTCCCATGTGTGTCACCATCCCAAGTAATTATTTCACCATAACCCTCTTTCCAACTCGTTCCTGCGCTAAAGCACTTTATGTCCTCCACATTTTTCCCCCCCAAAGGCATTCAATTTCCTCCTGACTTTGTAAGAGCCACTGCTTCTACCTGCTGTACTCTCACCTTACCTCAACATGACTGGATGTAGCACATAAAAACGGTCATGCCATATACAGCGAAATACAGTTAGCTCCTTACCTCGGGACATTCATGTTAAAGCTTTAATTTTAAAAAGGCTTTAGCTTTTTACCCTGAAATGGTAAGGAAAAACTAAATTGGTAGAAAAATTGTGTTTCAATAGCATTCTGGGTAACTGCTCTCAGAGCCTAAATGCAACAAAACAGACTTGAAATGTCTTTTATACAGCTGACTACTGCATGTCATCCAGTGAATTAAATATTTGTATGCTCTGCAAAACATCCTAATTCCACAAATATACTCCCAATCTCAATATTCTATTCTTTCTGGAAAATCTCGATGACTATTTCTGTTTTTGCTCTATTGCTAGCATCACTCATCTGAAGAAAATTCTGAAGACTTCCAAGATTAACTACCATCTTCCTGCTTTGCCTCTGGCTAGAAGATGACATAAACATTGCCACTGAACTGAGTTTTATCTCAAATTCCTTATTCCACTAATGATAACTGATTCTTCCTTTGTCTCAGGAAACCTGTAAGTCCCGTAAGTTCTCTCGAATAATATACATCATTTGTGGCTGGTGTCGTCATCACAAAGTAGGTGGCTGCTTGCACACAGCTGCAACACAACCCTTAACAACTCACACTCTTCTTTTGATCTACCTGGTCCATTTACATTTCCTGCTGTACCTTTCGTGCCACAGCTGCTGTCAATGTTTTGGGCACACCTTCCCTCTATTTTTCCTGGACCACTTTTGAGTGAATTTGAAACTGCACACAAAGAGTTTTCCTTGGCAGACCAGGGTGGAGAGAGATTATGCATGGCATCAGGTCAGAGGAGAGAAGAGAGAAATAAATCTAAAGATAGAGACATACCAAAAACTGTCCAGTATCTAATTCCTGGCCCTCTATAAACTCTAGATTCTTTTCTCAAAATATTTTTCCGTTAAGAAAGAAGAATCTATATGGGTATACTTCTTTCAGAAACAGAATTTATTTAAGAGATATTGCTCAAGAAACAGAAGTATATACAACAAAAAAATAATCTGCAATCAGTGTGAATCATCTGAAAACTTTTCATCTAAAAGTCACTATTCAGTAGCCTAAACTGACCAGAACTTAAGCCAAGAGCTCCAGTTTAAATGTCATTATTTTCAGGTTTGATCCAAACTTTAAATGAGCCCCAGATGTTGCCACTCAAAGACAGAATAAGACAAAGATTTAAGAATGGTTAGAGACAGTCAATTCACAGAAACAGTAATAACTTAGCTGCAACTTTTATTCGTACAAGAATACTAGAGTATATACAGAGGAAACTTTCAGGAAAAAAAGGAAAAAGTGTGTCGTCCTTTTGCAAAAAGGATAATAAGAGATACAAAAACAATAAAGAATTTAGACAAAACAGACTTGAAAATGAAAAGAGAATGCTTTTCTTCCCCTCCTTCCCCTCCCCAAGATTATCAAGAAAGAGAAGTTGCACTCAAGGATCAGAAAAAGAGCAATAAAAGAAAATCCACTTTGATACAGTATTCAGTTATTTCACTTACCACTACCACCAACAAAAAAACACAAAATCAGAAAAAAAAACAGGTGCCTGTAAGTGGCAGTATGTTGAGTTTATCAGGGTAGGAATAACACTGGCATACTTTTTGCAGTTAAGATGCACAAAAGGAAATTTTATCTCCTTACATATAATAGGAGAGTCTTTACTAGTTTCAGCTTGTTCACAAACCCAATCAAACATAATACATTGTCTATATTTTTAACCAGCAGGTACACTTTCTTCTTCCTATTACGCTCTTTGATCATAAAAACACAAAAATAAAGAAATTAAACATGCACGTCTTGATTTGTTCTAGTTCATAAGGCCAAGCTCAGGTGTTTTATGTTCCTGTGGCTCTTTACTCTTGACACATTTTCAGCACCCTTCTAAGACCAAAGAAGCTCACAAAAGCAGAGAGATAAACACACACAAAAGGTACAGTGGGTATACATCTGCCTAGCTTTGGCTTGGATAGCCTAGAAAAACAGGAGACTGCTTTAAACATCCAGATGATAATCTGCAGGATGCTATTTTGCTAGGGATCTTCTACAAGGCTGTAGGATTCCCCTCTCAAGGCAAGGCCATGGGATTTAACGGATACTCAGCTGTATGGCAGGAGTGAGGAAGCCACTGCAAGAACCAGACTGCAGGACCAGGGCAGAAACAGTATGCCAACGACTTGTAATGGATTGCACAACCCAACACGAAAGCTGTTGCTTCATCATACTAACCACTGCACACCCTCTGTTCTGTTAAAATATTTGCTTCAAAGTGTTGACACAGAATTATGATTGCAGAACAAAGCAAAACACCTTTCAATAAGTATTTTGGGTTTAGATTCTGTTATTGTTTCTGCCATCATAGCTGCCGAGAGATGCAGTGCTCAGAGCCAAATTTGTATTTTTAAGAAGTTTCTGGAAAAAAATGTATTTTATTTTGATTCTTTTCCACAATGATACTAGCATACAGTTTCTCATCACAGATAGACAGGAACATTATACATGTAAAAATTATAATGCCAAAAGTGTTTATTCCTTAGCACCTAATACAACTCAGATCTTGCTGGGTAGCATTCTTGTAGTCTGACCACATTTCAAATTACTGAAACTATAATCTATCTTCTAAGGCCCAGTAGTTCTGGGCTCATTCTGTACTTTGAGTTGTCCATGGAGCATTCATCTGAATACTGAATTCCCTACTAGGGAAAGAAAGGAATTTATCCCAGATCTATTCACTAAATGCCTCAAAAACAAACCGACAAAACAAACAAACAAACAAAAAAACCAAAAAAACATTTGCACATATGCAAACTAAAACCTTGTAATACAAAGCACTCTAGAAAAATTATAAGATCTGTGTATGGGATCCTGAAGAACCCTGTTACACAGACTGCTAAATGATAGCACTGCCTAAGCTGTATTTTCAGTGGTGCCCTGCGACAGGACGAGAGGCAACAGGCACAAACTGAAACACACCAAGTCCTGTCTAAACACAAGGAAAACACTTCTTTCCCGTGAGAGTGACAGAGCACTGGAACAGGTTGGCCAGAGAGGTTGTGGCACCTCTGTCCTTGGAGATATTCGAGAGCTGTCTGGACACAGTCCTGCGCAGCCTGCCGTGGGTGACCCTGCTCGAGCAGGGGCACTGGAGCAGACGATCTCCAGGTCCCTGCTAACCTCAACCAGTCTGTGAGTCTGTACTAACTGCATGTTATAATTACTGCTCTAGGGATATATATACACACTTTACTTACCTGGAAAAGAACATATTTTTTAATGCAGAAATATTTAATATTTGTGTAGAATGTCATTTTGAGCATGAAGAAGATTGCTGGACATGCAAAGTTTTAATTTAATTTGTTACATTATCAATTTTAACCAATATGTAAATAAATACAAAACGGAGTCAAATAAAAAAGCAGCTTTTAACTTTCTGTGCTACAAGTAAAGAATAATGCCAGACTCACCAGAAATTTTTATTTTAGCAGAGCAGTCATTTTACAGGAATGCTTTTCTTAGGATGAAAGAAATGACCACTACACTACTACTAGTCACATGCTAGTACACTTGATATAGGCAGATTTTGGCTGGAGACCTATCCAGCAGCAACCTGAATACCAGCAATATAGTTTTTCAACACCTATCAATCAGAATCCCTGCCTATGCAGGTTCATAACCTTTGTGATGCTTTATCTTAAGGTAGAAACAGAAAAATCAGTGGACAACATTTCTTTCTGAAGCACATGTCCTAGGCCATCATGCATTTTCAAGACTAGAATGGCATTTTTGAGTTTTGTTCAGAAATAAATGGAGGATCAGGGGAAATCATAGCATATATGGGATGTACACAGGCAAGCCACTATTGCCAGTGGCACATATTGCTGTCTACACTATCACTTTCTTACTTTTTGTAATAATAACACGCATTTCAACATAGTTCTGACAGCCTAGCTCTAATCCTTATATTTGATCATCATTGCCTGAAAAATATATCTAAAAACCGGTTTAAAAAAAAATATCTGGAGAAAGGAGAAGATACCTCTCACCATTAAGACAAGCCACATATCTACAGTTATTTTTATTTTCTCCTAAACCTTACAAGAGAGCAAGTGGTTAAAACATACGCATAGGTCAATAGCCAAAGTATTGAATTAACATTAAAATATCATCTTAAAATCTCTTTTGCTCCTAGCAACTAGAAGAGGGACAAATCAAACTAGCAAACAGCAGAGGGACAGATCAAACTTCTGTACAGATCCTGGCAGGCACCCTGCATATATTCAACCACAACATATGACCTACACTTACAGACCTCAGTGAGTGAATTTAAATGGGGGAGAAATGTGTTAGGGCAAGATAAGTGCTCCAGCTCCCAGAAAATTCATGCCCAAATCAATATAATCAATTACATAGTTATCCTTTGAATATAAACTGAACATCTGACTTTTGTACAGTGTTAAAAATTCTGTGTTACCCCTTTGAGCACTGGTACTACTCCTTGCCTAGCCAGAAGTTAGATGTCTTCGCAGTGGCAACAGATAGGAAAAAAACAGCCTCTTCCCTGTTCAGATCTAAAGAGCATCTAGGCATGGCTTCAACTAAGCATAAGCTATTCTACTAGAAAAATAACTGCAGGCCATTCACAGTTGCCTACTTCTCCAGGCTCTCTTCTGAGCTGGACCAGGATGGAGGCCAGACAAATTATTTTGGAAGTAGGGAGCTCTTTCTAGGAGCTCTTTTTTTCCCCCAACAGCACACCTTCCACCACCTTTAGTTCACTCTCACTTTGGAAATACAATGGCATAAAGCTGACTTGTATCACCTGCATCATTGCCTTAACTAGCATTAACTAGCAGCTCACACTATGAAACGGTGGGGGTAGAAATGACCCGTAAATTACTCAACAATTCCAGTTACTTCAAAAATGTTCTTAGATCAGAAAGCACAAACACAAATCTTTATTTACAAAAGTTGTATCCTGTCAAAACTTCAAATACCTTTACTGTACACCTATCCTTTGATTTAATAAAGCATACATCTCAGGTGGTTAATATGCATCTCAAGGTACATTAGAGATCAAAAATTAACATTTACCCACTTATCTTAATCTCTGACAATACTTTCCTCAAGCTATACTAACTAGACTTATTTACTATTTAGCTTCAGCATTAAGCCAGCTTTATATTCCCGAGTCTAACCTATGACCATAATGCTAACAACACAAGGTATAGTTAAACTGAATTTAAAATAACCAAATTTGCACATATTTTCCTATAAATTTTGCCAATAACAAAACAAGTTAACTTGAAATTTCTTCCAACAGGTCTACTGCAAACTGTTCTGTGTCCAATTACATTTCATAAACCAGTAGCTCCTGTTTAAATTAGAACCATTCAGCTGGCCAGGCAGTTAGCTGTCTGAATGTGACTTTGAAATTTTTATCACTGTGCTGATGAGGACTGAAAATACCAAAAAAAAAAAAAAAAAAAAAAGCTATTTTGGACAAGGGCTTGGAAAAACCCACTAAATAAATTTAGCTTATAATTGGAGGTAACTGTTTGATATTTTAGTACATACAGAAATCAGAAAACAGTAGCCCACTTAGTCTGTGAGAGAAAGCTGAAGGATCCTTTGGATGCATCTTCAAGTGAGAGACTATTTTTAGGTACATGGAGTAGCTGAGGAAGAGGATACTGAGAATGAGGCCTGCAGTGGGAGAAGACCACCCCCAGAAGTGGTCTGCATCTGATCAACACACAATTTTTGTGATATTAAGACCAGGCACTGCACCAGCACTGAAAGTTCTGTAGGGTTTGATTACATGCATTTCCTTCAAGTTTTGCTAGATCCCTGTCTTCTAATGCATTTCTTGGGAAGACAAGACCCAGCATCAAATAGAATACAAGGGTGTGGGGAGAAGAGGAAGAAAAGCAAAGAAACATTATTAAAGGCGTTAGAGTTTTCAATCCCTCCTGCCTCTTCACTCAATCTGTCCCAACTGTTTGTGGAACCAAACAGTAAACAAGATCAGTGAACTAATCAAGGTTAAAAAGAAACCCCAAATAAGAAAGTTATTTTAAACTCAGATCTCTTCATTCATCTGATTTATTAAGTGCTTCTACAACTGTGTTGTACCAGTGAGGAGGCAAAAGGCAGAGGCTGAGACCTCCTCTAGAATATGCATTTTCTCTAGGGCGGTGTTATACAGAACTATACCCAAACTCCTGTCCTGATTCCCAGGAGCATTTAAGAAGTCATCTGAAAGAATAACTAAAATAATGTGCCCAATCAAAATTCAAGACCTGCCCTGCACTTTAGGGTTAGAATCATCCCTTTTTGCACACTCTTAGCTGGACCGCTGCACAGCCATCTGACTGTACCAGTTACAGACACGCCGTGGACGTGGGAGATGCCCAACATCCCTGACTACAGAGGCCTCACACGCAGATCTGCTATGTGTGAACGTGCTCATGCTATTACATTTAAGCAGAAGTTGGGTAATGATAATAATGTTCTCACATAAAATAGACCTTTGCTGTGCTCCATTTTGAATTTAATGCTATCTGTAAAACTTTACTAGCAAAAGTATGTTTTCACACATATGGGTAAATAAACCATTAGGAAGGGTCCTGCGACTTCCATTCAGACTTTGACTATGCTGTACCTCAAGCAGCCCAGTACTGTTTGGGATTTGACATTAGTTTTGCTCTTTAAAGCTGCCACAAAGCTCCTAAATGTAGATTATTCTTTATTATTGATTTGCAATGTATGTTTATACAGATGCTTCTGGTGCATGCACAATTTGCTAGAAGACCAACAGATAAACTTACCGAATAGAATCACTTAGGGCTCAGTCTCTTGTGGCATTAATGTTAACACCTCTTGGTTCATTATACTGAAGGCTGCTGAAAGGTCTTAAAGAATTAGTTAGAATGTTTTCTTAATCCACCAAGAGAGGTCACTGACCAATAAAGCTGAAGTGATTTTATCCCAAGTTTACAGGTCTAAAGACAGATGCTGTGGTTCCATTTGCATTTCTTCAGTGCCAATGCCAACTCAGAATCTTCAAACGCATTCACACCTCTAGACCCTTCCCTTCGCTTGAGCCAATACAGCTGTTCATTCAGCTGCACAGTGAATAGTCTGCAGAAGCCACCGGACTCATGGTATAGCTACACAAAGTGACTTTCTGGCAAAGTAGAACAGATAGAATAAAAGATAAATAGGTCTGTTTATGAACACACAACTGCCAAACATGAAACTGCATTCATTTTTTCCTGCAAGTAAGTATTTCTCCCTTAACCTGAAGGCTCAATACTAATCTATGCCATTATCAAGAGATGACTTCCCAGGCAGAGATCCATTGGTAAGTAAAGGAATTGCACAGCTTTGCTCCACAGGGAGACCCCTGTAATCCTTTAGAGTAACACAGATCCAATGCCTCCCAAACTAACCCTTTACAACTATGAAAGGGGCAACTACATGATCAGTCAGTGTGTAAACCAAAGCATCAAGCCTGATGAACAGAATAGGTTAAAAGAGAAGACAAATTTGCAAGAAACAGTAAAATATCTTCAAATCAATATATAACTAAAGCAATAAACCTGAACAATAAAGTCACAGAATAATTTACATCGGGAATTGGGCTTCTTTTCTTAAAAGAAGCAAAAATATAATTTAACTTCTCTTAAATAATGTTTAAATGTATTAGCTCAATTACTAATATATTCACTATAAATGTTAATTCTGTACATCGTTCATTCAAGAATTAGCCACTTTATGAAATAAGTTTATATCACTGATCCATGATCTAAAGATGTATTCAAAAGGAATAACATTGATCCACCGTGATGGATTTAGAATTAAAACTTTTGCCAAATTTTGACAGGATTTTGCATCCTCATACTTTTATCAATATGTCCATCAATAATGTTGGAAATAATGATGTGTGCGCACAATTGGATATTTCTTATTTTGTAAGAACATTCTTTTTCTGTTGTACCTTGTGAAAACACAAGGCCAAGCTTAAAGCTATGGTAAACACTTACCAATGACACTCCTACACATCCTTTTGAATTTACACCAGGAAAAGAGAAATTATGAAAAATGGTTTTAAAATCTATAAACCTGCAAGCATTCTTAAAGCGAGTTCTGTATTAATACAGTCAATCACTTAAGATAAAAAATGTAAAGCTCTGAGTTACGTTCTCCTATACTTTTATAAGCATCAATCTGGTATGATTATACTAAAAAGATCATCACTTCTCCTAAGATGCAAACAACTTTTGCAATAGTTTTAGGAACTGCTTTGGAACTTTTCTCTCACAAAACATTTCAGCTCACTATCAACAGTGTCTTCTACTGGCTTGCAATATACTTCAGAGTGTGAGTCAAGATGCTGGTTTCGATGCGGAAAGCCTTAAGCTGTTCAGGACTGAAGTGTGGAATACTGTCTATCTACCTGCGCATACGCAAAAATAAGCTGAGGTGCTGGTGTTTTCTCTTCCTCAGTTTCAATGGAAGGTTCCTGGCACCACATCTCCTCTGAGGAGCGTGCATTCGGAGCTTCACTACTGCAGTAAGAGAGAGCTCCAGGTTTGCAGATGCTGAATGCTGCATTTTTCTAGAATATTTGGAGAGTCACTACAAAGCATGATATTTTTGTTTAAATCCCCATGATTAAATGAGTCAAGAGTAACTTATTTCAGTAATGTTTAAAACAGCTGCCAAATATCAATTAACAACAAACTGAGATATGCTACACTAATTATATCGTAGAATTTGAGAGTTTTATCAAAATTTACCATTTACTTAAAAAAAAAGTTCTTACACCAAACTATCGAGTTGTGTTGTTCTAGCCGCATATTATGTCCAACACAGGACAGTTTTTAAATGTGTTTTTGCATTCTGAAGAGTAACCCAAAGATCCCTAGGTATTATGGCAAAAGATGCGCTAAAACGTATTTTTATGCAAAAAAAAAGTCTTTGCCAAACTGCAAATATTCAGTACAGTTTAATCATTTTCAAAATCCATCTATCAATTTCCAGAGTTGGTTATAAGCTGAATTATTTCTAGTTGACAAAATCTCAGCCTCTTAACGAAGCAAAGGAAACTCAAACTAGACTAAAACAGTACTTCCAAGCTGAGCATTCTCTCTCTGCTGGCAAGTCATTCAAAATCCATTCTGTTCTCTCGATGCTTCTAAAGTTACAGAGCTTGTTTTTACTATAATCAGCAAGCCTAGGTCAAAAAAAGGCTCAGCAGAAAAACTAAAATCTAAGAGTTAAGTCTAAACCTGCAACAATATGTACAGATACATTATGCTACAGCAGTTGCCAGTGATTATGTGCACTTTTATTCCATGAATACATAGCTTTTTGATAGTGTATCAAATTACAACACTGAAAACATCTAAGCAAAATACTTTAAATAACATAAGTAACCAATAAAAATGTTCTTGAAAAACAACTCTGCATATTTAATAACCTAATAACACACCAGTCGCCAGCCCCTCGTCTACTTGCCAAGGCACCTTACAATAAATGTTAATCATGTTGCTGATAATGTCAAACCAGTATATATCAAATTTTATATGTATTAACACAGATAATACATTTGAGAAGAAAGACGCTTGCTGTGGATTATGCATATCTTCTGTTGCAAGCCATCCAATACTTTACTCTTTCACAATCAACTCGTAACAGACACTAGATACAAACTAATCTAGGACACCTCACAGCACAGACCAAAGAAAACAACGGCTTATTTTAAGTTTATAATCATTTAAGAAAAATTGGATGCTTCACACACTCTAAACCAACTCATTTTCACCCTTACCCCAAATATCAAATGATGTCATGCAAGATGTACCGGCTAAACTGGTCTAACTGCTACAGGCTGGAAGCACTGTGTAGATTTACCTGTGACAAATTATTCTGCAGGTATGAAACTGATTCATTTCAAACAGTCTCAAACAACTATCTCCAACTGTGTTCTTAAAGTTTGGCATTATATTACTTTTACATACATGATTCGCTACACTATCCAGGACAGTGACCTAGTAACAACAGGTAGCCGATTTTACCTCTGTTCTGAATTCAGTCAATACCATGCAACAACTGAACGGAGTAAAGAAGTCTGATATAAAAATATGTATATCATTCATCTTGAACAGTATGCTACTTCCTTCTGAATTCTACGTACATTTTACAATATTTCACTTAGTTCACTTCTCCTTCACAGAAGTTTACTAAATTTAACCATCTATTTATCACTCTGCTCATGAAGAGCAAACCTGGCTACAGCCCTCTCTGCAAAGCACCGATGCTGCGCTCTCAGCTGGCGCCGAACAGCTATTGGATAATGATGCAACACACATCTTTTCCCAAGGCCAAGTGTGCCATTTCCAGAGTTGCTAAGTATTACTGAAAGGTGGAACAAGAGCCCAGTTCTTCACTCTTAGGTATAGACATTAAACCTCAGCATCAACTGATTTTGGTTATGTCTGCTGCATCAGCATTTTTATCTCCCCTCATATGAGCATCATCCACTTCATGGAAAAATGTCAAGGCTGGAGAGGGGAAGTGGCAAGGAGAACATATAAACAAGCAAATACCCATCTTCACATAACTTTAGTCTGGATATTGTCCTTTCAAACATACCATCCCATTTTATCACCACTTGGCTAGAAGCAATACAGAAGACAGACAGTATAGAAGACAGGCCTTCAGAAAAAAGGCAGAGAAGCAGGATAAAGAGCAAGCAGACTTGTATTAACTCCAATGATTTTAAAAAGCCCAGAGTTAAGTTTCACATGACAGTTTTGTATAGCCCTTCCAAATAAATAAATAAATAAATAAAATTTTTTTTGATAGCCAGGGCAGGATTTCTTTCTGAAACGAGGACCATCATCCACAAAACCAGTTCTATTAATTATATTATCCAAAGCAAAAAAATTGAATGAACAGTACATTATGCATGCAAATTGTATTAAATTGCCAGGAACTGAGAATGTCAATGAGGACAAAACATTAGAGGGAAGTAACCATTCAGAAGACAAGCGGAAAAAAAAAAAGTTAATGTATCCAAAACTGATATTACACGGTGGGGCAGAAATCTAGTAAATGCTGGTAGTAGTGGTAAAAATATCAGGGAAAAGAGCAAGCTAGGTATAAACTTTCAATTGCATAGAAACTGCAAAAAGGGCAATTTTAAACTTTTGACATATATGCATGCACAGAACAACATGTCAAAAATATTTTCTCGTGTTCTTTCTAAATATCTTGTGTCAACTCACTTGGAATTCAAATCTCAACTCTAAATTGCCCTAACTAGCAAGAAGTTCAAAAAACCCAGCAGTGCTCTGAGAGGATTTAAGGCTGATCTAAAGAAAACTTAAGCGTGTAAGCGGAATTACCAATCACCTAGTTTTCGAAGACTAAGATACTTTCTTGGTAAGCATGTGTGCTTGCCACATTAAAAAAAAAAAAAAAAAAAAAAAAAAAGCAAGCTTTTCCTTTTCCGTAATGGGAAACACAAGCATACAACTAAGGGCAAAGAGCTGCAACTACAAAGAGGAAGATTCAATCTATAAGCAAGGGAAAGCTACAGTTATTAAGCTGCAAAAGAGACTTTCCACAGAGGGACTGAAAGCACTGTATGAAATACGCAACTGTAGATTTGTATTAAGCCAAGTTCTTTGATGTTGAGTTAGATATATTTGCTCAAAGAACTTACAGAGGAAGTACATATACCATATCTGGGCTGAGATTCAATTACACCTTACAGAACAACTCACTAGTAACTAAACAGGTAGGTGTAATTCTTGCACAATAAAGCAACTTTCAGTATAAAAAAATCTATTCTATTTCCCCCCAATTTAGTTAGTCTATGGGCAACTAGAACTCTTCAGAATTTGAACAGGGTAATTTACTAGTTGCTGTCACAAGCTGTTAGTTCTAAAACTGAGGCAGGCTCACGTCCGTATGCCCAGTCTGTTTTGATGAACAAGCGTCCATGTTGGCTACAAACATGTGCTTTTATGCAGCAATGAACACGGGGTACATACCAAATCCACTACTTCTGACACTGTTTGGCCAAGGTAACTGTCAGCATCCACGCCAGCTCAAGCAGCCCTTCTTGTTCCTTCCCACTACTGTGCCAAACTCATCACGTTCGTACAACACTAATGAAGCTGCAGTGTGAACGAGATTAAAAATTAAACTACATAAAACTACATTCTATTTTTAATTTTGATCACTATATAGTCACAAAGAGCTGCCAAACTGCCGGAGTGGTACAGGAGATGAGAACGAGCACCAGCAAATGATGCATTTGTCTAACTTTTACCCTCAGCTACAGAAGCAATTGCCTTCAACTAAAGGGAAGTATTTTTAAGCAGACCTTGTAAATTTAAATTTTCTGTCTCCATGCATCACTGCTGCCATACGCTAATATGAATAAAGCTCAGTACAAACACAATATCCACAGGTAACAGTAGACTAAACATACAAAAAAAGGCAATTCATAATACATCATCATTCTAGCAAGTACTGCAAGTGGGCTAGCTTATATCACACACAGTCCCCCAGAGCAGACACCTGCCCCTGACCAAAGCTATCACAGCTTCTTCCATTTATGCTACATAGATTAAGTACTACTCCTTTTTAAAGCGAATGTCTTCCTCTCTCCTGAAGTCTGATAGCCCTGTCTTGTACAACTCTCATTTATACCAACTGCCCAAAAGATGGTCAAGGAAGAGTAAATTGCTCAGAGAAAGGAACAAGAGAGCAGGCACTCAAAATATCACATCTAATTTAATTCAGAAGAGTTTAATTCCACACTTCTAGTACTACTTCTGAAACAGTTATTCCACTCACTTAAAACTGTTCATCTAGTACAGCTGTGTACAGAAGTGAACCTTCATGTAATTCAAAATCAAGATGTGCAATTTTCCACTGTACATTCTTCACATACCTCCTAAATCTGATGTGATCACCCAGCAAAGAATGGCATCTGACACTGTTTTATGCACATTAAAAGTAAGTTAATTATGTTATTAAATATTTTCCTCGCTGCTTTAAATTAAAGCACAAACACCTATATAATAACATGACAGACATTGATTTGTACAATAAATGAATACATATGTACGACAAACTTTTAATAAAAAAAAAAAGTAGTGAAAATCTAACCTCACCAATCTGGTAAACTTAACACCAATTCCTCAAGAAAAGTCAAGCATTCCAAAAAGCTCTGAAACCTAACATTTTATTGCAAAAATAGACAGTTAAATAAGCTCTTGCAGACTAGTAAATTAATAATATCACTCTGAACCAGCTGTGCATTGCCTAACTAAACTCAAATAGATTTCTGAGATAATGCTTTCTCAGTGTTGATATACACACAGACTCTTCCGGGTGGAGATGGCCACTAGCATAAGATTCGCTCAAACATCAAAGGTATTTCCACTTATATTTCAGTGTCAGTGTTTTCCCACTGACAGAGGCGACACAATCCAAGCATGTACTAAACACCTTAAACTGTTCAAAAGCAGAGCATCAAGCCCATTAAAAAAAAAAAAAAAAAAAAAAAAAAAAAAAAAAAAAACAAAGATACATTACATACAGTCAGTATTCTAAAGGATGTGAATATTGGGAAAGGTTAGACTGCTAAGGGCTATCAAACAATCTGCTGGAGAATATATTCCACAGGATGTTAACGTGCATAAATACACACAAATATAAGGTATTTTTTTAAAAACCAGTCCCTTGTATATATTTGCCAGATACTATAAAAATGCCAACTTGGAATTTTTTCTAAAACAAGAAAAACAGACAAAGTCACTCCAACAGTACCTAAGTTTTAACTATTATTTTATGAAATAAAGCTTTATGTTTAAAAAAGGAAGGCTTTAAGTAATGACCTTCTAATTCTGAAATTAGTCTCACAGTCACTATGACAAACTTCCCCTAAAACAGCCTTTTTTATTCATAATTTCAATGTGTATTTTAAAGTAAAAACCCACATTTGCTAAATCAACAGTCACACCACTCACGGAAAATACCTGGTGTCGGCGACTGTGTTTGTTGTTGTTCGCTCCAATATCTGCATTCACAACCAGACCTTCTAAACGGTATCTAACTAGTTTGGCGTTTTTGACCTCCAAGTCAAATACCGTTGGTATACACAGCATAGAGTGATGATTACCCCTTGCTTATGAAATAAAATCCCACTGTGCGCTTGCCCAAAATTGTTTTTAATTTGTTGGATACGTAGGTAAGGTGCAGTTCACGCGGGGCGGGGGCGGAATAATAGTAATAATAATTAAAAAAAAATAGGAACAGCGTGAAAATACTAGAGGGGCCACTTGAGAGACTCCGCTGGACACAAGTCGGAAACAAGCCTGAAAACGTAGTGCCTCCTTGATGAAAACAGCGCAACTGCATGACGGTGCAGGATCAGGGCCCGCCGGCTCCGCAGCCACACATGGCCCGCGCGCCGCCGCCGCCGGCCCGCGCTAGGCCCGGCCGCCGCCGCCGCTGTAAATAACCCTCCGAGGAGGGTTAATTAAAAATGGCGAGCAGCGGGTGTACAATGAGCGGCCGGGCCGGGCCGGGCCGGGCCGCGGGGAGGCGGCGGCAGCGGAGGGGGAGCCGCAGCGCCGCAGCCCCCGCAGCCCGCCGCCGCCGCCCCGCTGCAGCCCCTTCCCCCGCGGGAGGCAAAGGTGCGGCAGGGCCGCCCGGCGCGGCTCGGCGCGGCTCGGGCACGCGGCCGCCGGCGCCGCTCCCCGCCCGCCCGCACCTTGCCCCGGGGAGGCCGGCGCCCCTTTGTGCCCCGCGCCGCAAGCCGCCACCCGCTGCCCGGGGAACCCGCGAGCCGAGCCAAGCCGAGCCAGGGCCCCGGCTTTACCTTCCATCTCCATGTCCTCGGGCTCGCTCAGCTGCTGCTCCCCGGGCTTCTGGTGCTGCTGCTGCTGCTGGTGGTGGTTCATGTCGGGCTGGGGCGCGGGCTCGGCGGCGGCGGCCTGGGCCTGTCCTGCTGGGGGCTGCGGGCCTGCGGCGGGAGGGGAAGGGGCGGAGGAGCGGCGGGGCCTGGGCAGCGGCCGGCGCTGAGCAGCGGCCTCGGGGGGCTGCGGCGGGGCCGCGGCGGGCAGCGAGCGGGCGGCCGGAGGCGGCAGCGAGACGCGCACGTATTTGCTCGCTATTCGCCCAATCTCGGCGGCGGCGCCCGCTCGGGGGAAGGGGAGGGGAGGAGGGACCGGCCGGGGGGGGGGCGGCTTCCCCGGGGGCCGGGCGCAGGGCGGGGGGGACGCGGGAGATCAGGAGCCAGGGCCCGGCGGCGGCTGCCCCCTCCCCCGGCGGGGTGTCCGGGCCGCTGCGAAGCCGCGGAGGCGCCGCGGGGCCCCTCCTCTGCCCTCCCGCCCCGCCGGCGCCCCGCGGAAGCCGCTGGCCCGAGGCCGCCTCGCTGCTGCCGGCCCGCGGGCCGCCCCCGTCGCCCGTGCCCCGGCGCGCTGCTGCCGCTCCGCCGCCGCCAGCGCTCTGCGCCTCAAAATGGCGGCCGCGCTGAGCGCCGTGAAATGTCACATCCGCATGAGGGGCAGCCCAGCGCGCCGCGGAGGGGAGCAGCGCCGCGGCCGCGCCGGGAACAGCAGCCGCCGCGCCGCCGCCGCCGCCGCCGCCGCAGGAGGCCCGAGGGGCGGAGTCACGGCGGCGCCGGCCCGGCCCGGCGCGGAGCGGCGCGGAGCGGAGCGGCCGCCTCCCCGCAGGCCGCGCCAGGGGTCCCCGCGCCGCCGCCGCCGCCCCTCCCGCGGGCGGGAGGCGCCGGGCTCCCCGGGAGGCAGCGCCCGCGCCGCCCGCGCCCTACCCGCCTCGCCGGCCGCCGCCTGCTGCCGCGCGGGCCAGCGAGCCGCCCTGCCGCCGCGGCGCCCCCGCGCGGCCCGCAGCGGCGCCGCCCCGGCCCGGCCCCGGCCCGCTGCCGGGCGCGGCCGTTGCGGCGCCTCGTGCCGGGCGCGGCTGCCCGCCCCGACCGCAGCGCTGGCCCCAACAAGGCCTCCCGCGGCCGGGCACCGTCTGCGGCGACCGGCCCGCCGCGGGGGCGCCGCGCCTTCGCCCCCGTCCCCAGGCAGCGCAGGCCGCAGGTAGAGCAGCCGCGGGAGCAGGTCCCCGCGGGAGGAAAGGGGGCCGGTAACGGGGGGCGTCGTGGTGAGCAGCACTCCACAACCCAGGACTTAATTCCCGGTAGCGGGAAGCCGGGGCGGCAGGCTGGCCCGGGCACCCGGCCCTGGGCTGCCTGAGGGGTCTGGAAATGTCCTCGCGCAGAGAGTCCTGCTCCGACCGGGAGGCGACAGAGCGGCCTGCCTGCGCTCCCGCTTCATGGTTTGTTTTTCCAGTTTGTGGGTAAATCTGAACCAAACTGGGGGGCACGCTTGGCCTCTCTGGGCTCCAGCTGGCCCCTTCTCAGCAAAACTGGAGTCTCTAGACTCGGGTGGGCAGGGGAGGAAGAGTGTTCCTCAAGTCAGAAGGCCTGCATTAAGCACTAGGAATCTGGGGCTGGCAAGAGGAAAAATAAGGGAGGTTGAGGATGTTAATGGGAAGATGAGATATTCAAAACAGTTAATTTGATAGTTTGCCTTCTCAAAAATAGATTCTGACTTTCACTGTTGTTGCATCTCCTTCCCTCAAACCCTGTTTAAAGAAAAGTCATTTACAGATCTTTTCCTACTGTTGACATGGGCAAAAACATGACCTCTAAACATCTTCTAAACCTGGGTTTGCATGATCTCTCCAAAAGAGGGGGATTAGGATCAAGATTAGGACAGAGACTGATGGACGGGTCTTTAGTTTCCTGATGTCCTAAAATTTAGATTTCCTTGCTGCCAGTCTTTCCCTGTCATTAGCTCATTCCTAATGACTTCCAACCTCCTACCTCATACGCAGGTTTAAACTCATCTCTTCGTCCTTCCTCCACAAGTGATTCCCAATACAAGATGAACCAGTATGTCACAACAAGAAGGTAGCTGCTGATTTTTACCTGATTCTTCATCCGCAGACACCAGGGTTGTGGACAAGATCAACTGTTACAAAGACCACTATCGCAAAGAAGAAGAAGTCCCTAAGGTCACCTATAAGCCAGTTTTATCGTAAGTGTTAAAAACATTCTTTTATTATGAAAGCCTCTCTGAGTTTCAGTTCATTTTAAGGTAGCTACTTTTTTCCAAACCCACTGGATATTCCCAGTATTTTAGAGGAACAGAAGAGCCATGCGAAATGCACATATCCTTTCTTGTGGAAACAGTAGTATAGAAAAGAGAGGTGGGAACTTCTCTGTCCTTAGCTGGATGCAGAAACAATGTATCATCAGTTCTGAAGATGGGCTATCAAAACGAAGTTCCATCCTTTCTGTATATTCCTAATATAAATGAGCTTTATCTTTTCAGATTCTAAATATATTACAGATTAACGTATGGTATAATGTTGAGAAGAACCATGTGAAAACAGATCATTTATATTCTGTGAAAATAGCTATGCATAAAAAGTCTATTGAAAGTTGGTACAGGTAGTTATATTTAAAAAGGAATAAGTTTTACGTATGTGTATATAATCATCTCAAATGTATTTTTGAAATAATTAAATGGTAACCTTTTTATACAGTCAGGCCAGTGACTATAGCATTATGATTTGATTGTTTCTTGACAGGAAATACAAATCTTACTGCCAAGCCTAAGGTGAAGCCCAGATCTCAACATATGCTAACATTTTATCCCAGCTACATTCAAAATACTGCTGCTAAATATTTCTGGCCTATTGCCACTCCCTTCTGACACCTTCTGCTATTCACCTTTCTCCAGTACAACACACAAAAGCTCTGTCCTTTAAAAGAAAGGACATTCACCATTTAGCTCCTCCTTGTATAACCACTTGGTCATACTGTTCCTGCCAGGATTTGACCCAGCCTCCACTCCACCAGTGCTAACCAATCATTTACTTATTTAGCTGTCCAATAATTACCTTGTATTTTCTTAATGCACTGTTCACCCCATCCACAAAGGCCACAACATCCCTCTGCAAATGCTTCCTGTCTTCTGTAGTTCTTAAAGTAGTTCTTCCTCATGCAGAAGAGTTGGGCAAATGCCCAACAAGGGTTACTGGTATTTAAAAAATAAAAATAAAGATCATGAGGCAGAGATACGATGAACACAGTCTGTGTATACATTCCTATCACTTTTATTCTTGTCCTTCGTTTTTCACTCCTTCCTTTCATTTTCTACACCCACTTATTGAATTGTGTCTAAATTTAGGCCTCTCTCCTATAAACTAATCCAGGCCTTTTGGACCTTATGTTCACACAAAGCACCAGAGATTTTGTTGGAGCTGCACCTGAGCAAAGGATTTCATCCTTCAAGTGGATTCATAGATTACTAGGCAGGAGGCAGGGGAGATTCTTTTTTTTTTTTTTTTTTTTTTTTTTTTTTGGTACTTGCCTAGGTCAATAGGGCTGTCAGACTGGCTGCAGCCTCTTCTCAGCATTCCCTTCAGATTAGTCATAGTAATGAGAGATGATGTTGAAGAGGTGCTATCATCTTTAAAATGCCATTGAAGAAATGGGCTTCATTTTGTGAAGCTGACCTGCTCCTGAGCCTCCCTAAAGTAAAAATAAATCCAACCCAGTCTGTTTATTTTTAAAACGCTCACAAGCCAGTATTCATCTGCCTATGTGCCAAGCTGAGCCTTTAGGAACCAGACAGAGCTCCAAGTCTCCACTGCATTTCTGGCCTCAAGATGAGAGATCTCAATCCTGTCTGAGCCAGGGAAGCCTTCCACTGCACTCCTGTACCCACTGTGCTAACAGGTCCCCGTGCACAGGCACTATTTTTAGACAGGGCCTGATCGCCACCACAGAGGGAACTGTAGGAGGGAATCTGAGGCAACAGGCCTGAAAGAAACCTCAGGATGCTCTGGAGTCCAGTGCCACATCTTCTGCCCCACAGCAGGATCAGCTAGGCCAGAAACATTTATGCCAGTCTGCTTATTTCCTCCCTGCTCCTCAACTCCTTCAGGAAATCTCCAATCAGGAAACCTCTTCCTAGTTGGCTGGCTCCATTTGCTCCCCTGTCTTCAGCACAGATGTCCACTCCTGGACAGTCTTTATACTTCCAGCAGTTGGTGCCCTCTAATGCACGCATGTTGCAGTGTCTTTAACTAAGAAAACATATAGCTGTATAATGACAGGACAATTGCACCAGCACACACCCTTAATACAGATGCACTAAACCAGCAAAACGGGTTACCGCTTCTGCAGCTTACTCTACTATGTCACTTGATTAATATACATTAATGCAACTGTGCCTCTGTGCCAGCCCCATGCTTCCTCAGTAAGTTGAGTCTGCACTGATGAGACCGTATCCAGTTATACTGGTAGATATTTCGTAGATATAGGCAGATTCTAAGTGTGCTGAAGTGCCTTCCCCACCAGGGAATCCTTGTATCTCAGTTTTCCTTCTTTCTTCTTCCCTGCCTTTTGTCTCTTGGTTGCTTCTGGGGTTGAGGGGAGGTGCCAGCCTTACTGGCAACCCTCTTCCTTCAGATCTGCTCCCCAATCTGAGGAGCAGCACACTGGTGCTCCCTCCTCATTCCATGTATGACAGTACCTCACACAACAAGGTCAATATCCATGGTCACAAATACAGTATTGAACTGTGCTGTAGATACAGTACTGTATCTACAGTGATAGAAGTGAGTTAAAATATTCTCATTGTCGTCAGGAGCTCTCTATTTCCTTTTCCGTGGTCCTTCTCATCTGCCACATTGCTCATACCACCTGACTTACATTGTGCCTCAAGACTGAGAGGTGAACCCCAATGCACACGTCTAGGGAGTGAAAGAGTCAAATCAGATGCCTTAGGCTCTCTAGATCAGTGCAGACAATCAGAAATTCGATTTCTCTGACCAAATCAGGCTTTTGTGAACATTTTCAGGCTGAGTGCAAGGAAGAAAATAATCATGACCATCCTAGAACATGTGAGGAAGTGCAATAGGCAATATTCAGAAACTGCTGTTTTCCCTTCCAACTGAAGTTGTTCTATGATTCTTTAATTACCCAGCAATTTCCGTGCAACTTACATGTATTTAATATTTCAGTCCTCTATCCCTTTATCAATTTTTTGAGACAGACAGACAGGCAGACTGTGCGATAACCTAAGCTCTGTTTCCTTAAGAAACTAGAGTAAAAATATATCATTACAACATTTTCGGAGATGGTTTCAATTCAGAGATCTTTCCTTTGATAATTCCTCTTTAACTGAACAACCATTATCTTTTAAAGAGAAATATAAATCATTATTCCTTCATACTAAAATGTGGTCAATTAATTACACCTGAATACATCCCATAGTTTAAAGGTTTACATGATTTGAAGTGTATTTTTGAGCAGTTTTTCCAAAGCCACATCTCTCATATGACTTTCTGTGAAAGTCAAGACATTTAACTCCATAGCTTGTTCTTGTTTAAAGAAAATTTAATTTTCACAATAAAAATAAGCGTGTTTTGTTAAAAGTTGTATGTTTACACCTAAACTGCTAGTTGGTGACTCTGTTTCTGTTTACCATCTTTAAAGTCAGATGATTCCTTTTTCTCGTCAAATTTTGCTGGACACAGTAAACCATGAAGTCAAGTGTTACAATGATATATATCCAAAGTAAAAAAGGAATGGAAGGTACTTTACTGGTCCATCTTTTTCTGTACAACTGTAATTAATCAACTAAGGTTCGCTGTAAAAGTTGCATCTTACTCCATGTGGAAGGCAGAAAGTAAGGCTGCAAAGTGTCTATTAAATTATATATTTGCAGCAGCCCTGTGTAAAGTGAATTTATTGCTGGTGGAAGGTACAGGATTGCCAGTAGGAAAATCTGTGCCTCCTGTGCAGCACGCACTATTCTGCCAGAGCACCTTGACATACAAGGGTTCTCCAAATGCTTGTGATGTGCTGAGTAATCTATACAGCTCCTCCTCTGCAAGACAGATGAGATATTTTAAACCTCTGTATTTACAAATGGACAGGAAAAGATCAAGTGACTTGTCATATAGCACAGGTCATATACCAGCTAATTCCCTGTCAGAGCTAAAATGTGAGCTCTGAATATATAAAAACAGAAGTGGGTTACATGATATGGTTTAAAAACAACTGAGGGCTTGTGCACTCTGGCTATCACTGTATCACGTATGTGGGCAAATGTGTGGATATTCTCAGTCTGTATCCCAATGAGCAATGCACGTGCAGCCTGGTAAGCCATATGCACATTGCTGTCTTGGGACCGGATGCATCCAAGGAAAGATGGCACAGAGCAGTGGGATGAAAATTAGGTGAATGCTTTTGGTGTAGTATAGCAATTAATCACTCTGTGCAAGTTTCCTGTTTTGTTACATCTCTTGACTTTTGACATCAAAATGTAAGTATCTGTAGTGGTATTTGGCCACTTGCCTATTGAGGTATGGAGGATACCAAAGAATTTGTTTCTATTTCATCTCCTCATAGGGCTCTTAGAGATAGCAAGAACAGAAACTTCCTAGCTAAAGTACCAGACAGGCTTAGGAAACTGAACTTCAGTTCCTAGCTTTGTCACAGCACCTGTGCAAAGCACCAGATCGTTGATCCAGAAGACTGCAACAGCTGTTTAACTTGGATCTTGCTAACTAGAGGAATTAGTTGTATATCCATAAATCTAGTTCTTTGCTTGTCCTGTCAAGTTAGAGGAAAGGGTCACAGACATAGGCAGGTACTGTGTCTGCTAGATAAAATAAGGTTCCTGATGGTGACTAGCAAATACAAGCTATTATGTTCAAGAAAAAATAAATCTAAAATATAACATGAACAAATACTTAAAAATTCAAACTATTTCTCCTCCAAACTCACCCCCTTTTGCCTGGCTACACATCAAATCTCTGCTTGGATATTCAGTCTAGTTTTTGTGTACCACAAAGCACAAGACAGTCCAGACATAAGCCTGAGACCTATACTGCCACCTCTCCAGTGCCATTTCCATGCCTCCCTACTCTGTCTTCCTCCTCATGAGAAAAGCCTGCACCCACAAATCCTTTCCTTCTTTCAAGAATCCACGTTAATGGTCACCTCCTTTCTATCAATGATTCTTCTTCACCCTGGTTGCGACTTTATCCTGACAGTTAACTGCTGCAAAAACAGGACTGGGGCAGCATAACTGTAGGCAATGATCATATCGAATCTTTTTCTATCATATTAGGATAATCTCTCATGAATTAAGGGGTATATTTGATTTCTTTTCAATGTGATATATACAATCTGGCAGAGTTCAGTATAAACGCAGGAACTGCATTTGTGCAGTTTGACCAGGTCAGGTAAACCCAGTGGAGTCAGTGGAGTCTGCTCAGACAGAGCACATTGCAGGATTGAGGGCTGTTTTTGTAAACTCTTTAACATGCAAAATTCACAAAATCTTTCAATGAATAAAATAAGGCAACTGAAATTCACAGTTGGCATTTTTACTTCAAATTAATGTTATAGCATTGGTTGAATTAATCTTTTTCTTGTAAGTAGCAGTGAAAAGATCCTAGAGTGTGAATAAATTAAAACAAGAATTAAAACAAGTGAAACTAATAACAGGAAAAAAAAAACTTTGTAAAGATACTCTTTAAGATACCGTTCAGAGGCATATGTAATTGGAAGAGATTTCTACACATATTTGAGCAGAGAATGAGAATTAATTGCTGGAAAACTGCTCCTATTTGTGGAGTTTGTGGAGGAGGAGTTTCTCACACCAGCAATGCTAGAACTGTAGTAGAGAGGAGGAAGATACCAATTAGACTAACAGAAAGAGCAGGGCTGAGATAAACATCTGGAAGACTCCCTGAGGCGATTCCTTTTGAAGATTTAAAAACAGAAGGATGAATTTATCTGAGATACTGTACTGGAACTGGAATTGGTAGAGGTGTTTGCAGGTGGAATCACATAATTGCACTTCTTCCTATTATCAGAGGTAGTTTACATTTGGGAGAGTCTGGGAAGCTGGGATTTTAAAGAACATAGAACTGACAATAGATGGTGGGAGGCAAGATGAGAGCATGAATTCACATTTACATAGTGGTGAAGTCAAAGCCAAATGTGGCATCTCACTACCTTTATTTGTTCTTAATATTTAGCAATGAATATTAATTACATTAAATAAGAGTTGTTTTATTATTTGAATATGAGCATTAGATGTTCAGTTGCTGTTTAAATCACAGCTTAAAGCACGCTGTCAGGACAGAATTTATTTCAGAACACCTTGCTTTCTAGGCACCCCATCCTGTGTCCGTTGTAGTGGAAGTGCAGTGGAAAGTGGCCTTTCAAGTAGGGTTGGTTTGAACTAAGCTTGTTTTTGTTTGCTTTTTTGTTTGTTTGTTTTTCCCAAGAATAAGCCACTTCATTTTTTGAGAGAACTGAGAATAAAAAAACATCTGTTGGGGGTGGTTTTGGATGTGTTATATCTGAAATACTTTTGATGCATGGTGCAGTAGTGGTAGGACATGGGGAGGAAAGAGGATTATTGGTTTAATTTTTCACATATGTCATGCTTTGAAATTGCTTATTTTCTAAAGACTGGCTGTGGTCAGAATTTTCTTCTTGATCTTGGGTCCTTAGTGTAAGATGATTTTCAGTAACTTTTTGATTTGACCCTTGAAGTCTGCAGGAGCTGCAGGCTGCTGCCTGTGGTCATCATTTACCATTTAACCAAATATATATATATATGTATGTATGTATATTTAATACATCACATAATTTCTTCCTGACTGTATCCGGCAGAGGAGATCCTCGCAGAATTAGCACTGCTTTGCCAGGGTTGAAGGCTGTTGCCTTGAGTGATATGATGCATGTAGGAACCTGTTTTGACACTTGATTTGCCTAGCTTATCTGGAGGCTACTTGTATGTTTTGGCAGACTACAGTTGTTAATACTTATTTTTATTCTTGCCTCAATGCTCAAGGTCTTGATGCTTTTACGTTTTTCTTTGGTAGTTTGATACACTGTGTCTCATACAAAAGCATTAATTTGGTGCTTATGCAAGCTTAATGGGGTGGCTTTTTCAAGTTTCCACCCATAAACCCAATAAACTATCACCATCAAACTGGCAGGTTCTGCTAAATACTGTGAATCAGAGTGCTCCTTTCAAGACACCAAGCCCCGAGAGTTTGGGGGTAGTCACTTTTATTTGACCAATTTGTTTGACTATTTAATCTGTCAGAACCCAAAGCATAAAGCAATAACCTTTCCCAATACACATGGGAACTAGTGCATCCAAGTAACCAACCTCCTCAAAATATAAATGCCAGTAATTTTGACGTAAACTGAATTAGTCCAAGGTAAACTCTTGACACTTTGTTACAATTGAGACTTTGTTACAGGTTCATATGGCAATGGATATTTTTGAAATCTCCTACAAAAAGGGTCTTTATGGAGTCTGTTACAGTTTACTTACCTGGAACCACTCATTATGTGGTTTCTTAAATCCTTTCTTGGTGACAATGAGTAAGCTTCAGGCATCAGTCACTTACCCATCCTCTATTATGTTTTACATGGCAGAATGCCTCTGAGAGCTCATCTGAGATCACTACAAAGAGGAGGCTTGAGCTGCTTTGCCATTTCCAACCTGCATGTTCTGATGAAGCCCTTGTCCAAACTATTTATAGAAACTAGCTGTAAAGTGCTGCCTGAAGCAAACTTGAGCCCTTAGAAAGTCCATCTTTTGTCTCACTTGGTGCCAATATAATGGGCAACTTTGTTATTGAATACCTTGCCTAACAGCTACTGCATTACATCTGTTGTTATAACCTATCTGGCCTGAAGCTTGAAGTCATGTCAAGTTGCATTTGATCTGAAGCAAAGCAGCCTCCACTGTCTGTGTCAGGGATATTTCCATCAAAGACAACTGCAAGTCAGCTATGTGGTACTTGTTCCATGCATTTACGAGCCACTATGATTTAGATTTGGTCTACAGCAAGAAATTCCATTTTAGTCATTCTGTGCTGAAATTGTTTGCAGGATTATGGCAATCAAGCTCTCCAACACAATAGAAGCTTTACCTGTTGCAGGATAACATTACTTAGCTTTGTTTCCTCTGTTTTAATCTCAGTATGTATCCTTCAGAATATGCAATCTTATGCTTGAGATTGCTATGAAGTTACCTTACCTTCCATTTTAAAGATGACACATTTCCAGACCTGCAAACATAAGGCAAATGTTTTCCTCTCTATCTGCTATAATTTGAGTGTTGAAAATAAGTTATAATAAAGGGAATGTACAAATGGTATGAAAAGTTCAAAGTCCAGAAAAAAATCAAAGTATGTTCTCTCTTAATTAAATATGCAACTTAATGTTTCAATAGACTGTTTTCTGAGGATACTTTCAAACTGTTTCATGATCATTTCATAATACACTAGCTAGACATTAGATTCAAGGAACTAGGAACCTTCTTCCAGTCTGATGTCCTCAGTTCCTATATTCCTGAAAAATATTTTATAACCATGTCACAGCCCCATGAATACTACATTGCAAAGGTCAGTATGTTTAAAGATGTTACTACTGTTAGTCACCTTTCTCACTCTCTTGCTGGATGTCATTGCCCTCAAAGGACAGTGTGTCCATTTGTGAATTAGCACCTGGACTGCAGCAGTCTGTGCGATAGCCCTTGGACTGCAACCTGAAGTGTTCAGGCCAACCCAGAGTTATTTTCCTTCAGTATGTTGGGCTGACACTGTGAGAATCTAGGACCTGATTCCACAGAGGATCAGATACCTCTACCTTGGATGCAACATCCTTGAGAAAAGTCAGGTCACTGGCAAGGGGCAGTGTAACTTCAGGCTACTGATTTTAATCTACTGTCCCAAGTGTGTTGAAGATTAGGTAGGCATAAGATAGTGGCCAGTGATGGAGAGGTACTAGGCTAGGTGAGAAGTACTAGAAGCTAGATAGATTGTTGGTCTGATGTAGTATAACATGATCTCATCCCAGTGCTGAGTTTTGGGGGGTTGCTGAAAGCTCAGACATAGTGGCAAGCTATTTTGAACTCTGTCAAACAAAGCTTAAAGATTGGCTATCTAGAAATTAATGGAACATCCTAAGCCTCTTCTATTCCAATGGAAGAGACAGAGAAGTGAAAGAGATACCAGACACACTCCAGCAGGACAGCAGAGAAATATGTGGAGGAATCACAGACAGAGGAACTCTAGTTGGATTTTAAGGGGCAGCGAGAACAACACAAAACCAGCCATTGATTTTATCCGAGAGTCAGTGCCTGAGTGGAGGGAGCTATAGCTGAATCTGGTGGTGGGAGGAGTTAAGAAAGAGAAGGGCGGGCATGCCGATCACCTAAAGAGAAGGGAATTTCCTTGTGTAGGCAGATGTCCTGAAGGGAAGAGGGAAAACAGCAGCGATGTGCAGGTTCTTGAAGGCATGGAAGCCCAGGCAAGTACCAGGATCCTGCCTTAAGATGCAGCTCTGAGAAGAGATATGCTTGCTTTCTGTGTACCTCACTTTTCTGTGTAACAGTGTGTACGTAGCTCATGCTCTCCTGCCTGACAGTTGGTGTGTTCTGAAGCACTGCGTGGAAACTGCCGTTTCACAGAGATGTGTGCAAACACATGCTCCTTGTGCAATGTAAATGCTCCCACACTCGCCCTGCATCTTTCTCTGTGGTGCAGTACTCAGATTTGTCCATTCTCTTTCACCTTTCTTTTGAAAAAAACCCACTGCTTTTGAAAGAAAAAAGATTACTGCACCACTTTATAATCACCAAGGAGGCTAGAACTTTTCAAAGTTTAATTTTTCAAGATTACTTTGAGAATTCCCACCAGAAAACATACTGTGAGGAAAGTGGAGGAAGCAAGGGCTGGTTCAGGAACCATTTCTGGAGACATGAGACTTAGAGGAGGTCAAATAGCGATAACCCACATGAGAAGGACCCTTGGTCCTTCTTCCTTTTTCTAGAACCATCAACTTTTTGCAGGTCCCTGGGTTATAACACGTTGTTTTTGAATCCATTTCATTTCCAAAAGACAAAATGTGAAACTGTTTGATGAATGAAATAACAAATCTTGTATTTCATAATACCTAGCAAATACATCCAGAGCCCTTCTAACAATCCACAGAATCAAGGATCACTGCAGAAGCGCTTGCCTGCACCAAAGGGAAGTGAGAAGACAGCCAGACTCAGCCGTAGCGAGCGAGGCTTACAGGGCACAGTCTGCCTGAAACCTCTTCTCTTGCGTGTGAGCAGTGAAGTAAATCTTTTCAAAAATCTTTATGTAGGAAATCTTATTTTCATTTGTTTTCCTAGATTGATGGTGTATGATCCTTCCGACTTTATTATGAAGAGATTATTTAGCCACATAATTAGCTAGCACAACAACCGATTATATACATACTGTAATAACTGAGCGTTTGTGTACAGGAAAATTACCATAGAAATTTTATGAAATAGGCTCATCTCAGCTAAACAGAGGAAGTCAGAAGAAGTCCTGCTATTAGAGCAGGAAGAATACAGACCACACATTTCCATATCTGTCATCTGGTTTTAGATTAGCAGATATAGAGATTCTTTTTCAAAAATGTACTTGGTGACATTAACAAAATCTGTGATTTACTAGATGCTCAAGTATGACACTTCCTATATTAAAAAAAATGATGCGAACAAAACGCCTTGAGGCCTATGTTTGTTGCTAAACACTTTTATTATGCAAATGACACTTAAATAGAAATATTAGAAATGCAACCCATTTATGCTATGGTTTGTAGTCACCCCAACACTTCCTGTGCTATTTGGGAGAATTCCTCAATCCTTATACTAGGGAAAAAAAAAGAAAAAAAGTTTAGCTATTGCAGATGTCTAGTGGGAACTACTCCCAATACATAAGAGGCTTCAAATATCAATGGCTTAACCATAGGGAAATTTAAATCTTTCCTTGAAGGACTGGATAGCCTTGATGGTTGAATCTAGGAAGCAGAAAAAATACGTTAAGTCAGTAAAAGAAGCACAGAAAGATAACTCTCAGTTTGTCTCAGAGGAATTTTGCTGCAGAAAGGCAAAAAAAGGTTCTGAAATCAATCTGGAACTCAAAATTCACAAATTCATACTACCTACTCCCTCTCCCAAAATAATTTACTGCAAGGTTTATCACTGTCTTTAGAGCATTGATGAAGATCTGAAAAAAATGCCAGCTAATTCAAGAACAGAGGGGCCTGGGCAGCGAGGTAAAGGAAATAAAGAGAGTTCAGTGGCTTGTATCTCATTCTGAGAGATGGCTGGCACCAAAATAACAATTCTAAATCTAATTTCTCTTTATGATTTAAAGTCAGTTCCTCAAGCTTTACTTTGTTGTAAACAACCAGAACAATACACCAACCAGAACAATACACCAGCATGGCTACACTATTACTGTCAGCAGCTTTAGGAGAGAGGAGGGAAGGCTGTCTTTACCATAAAATAAAGGTTAAAGGAAAGTACTGAAAACTTAAGAACAGTATAAAATGGATTACTTGAAAATGTGCTATTAGTATCCCGGTCTTCCATGAAGAGCGCAGTCTGCAGCAACTTCCCAAACATGAGAACACATCAGCTTCCTCACCAAGAACACATCAACCCTGCAGAGAAAAAGCAAGAAAACGAATCAGTGAATTCAAGTAGCTGTTGCTCATCCTAGCCAGGGTCTCCCTCACAGGGAATTATGGGATAATTCAAAAAGAAAATTCCAAAAATAACATAGTCAACATGCTATAGGCTTTGTGAGCCAAATCCTCAACAGGTGTAAAACTGTACAGTTCAATGAAGTCAATACACATCTGTCAGTTTAATCCACTGGCAGATTCGAGCCAGTTTAAGCAGTACAGAATATGCATCTTGCAAATCTCAGGTGGCACTACCTTCCTAGAGGAGCACAGTAAGAAGGAAAACAGTATGCCATAAACCACATTTGTGTTGAGCCAGCAGAGTCACGTGCCCTTCCTGCAGCCTTTATGGCAGTAATAAACGAGGCTGGGCTTGCCGGCTACTGCTAAGCTCTCAAGTGAAATACAAACATTTTTAGTGCAAAGCAATTCCTGGTCATTTGTATTTTCGTTATATTTTGCATACTCGCCCAAATGCTCCATTTAGTAAGAGCTTTACGAGGGCCAGTTACGCTCGGGCTGGTAGGGACCCAACCAGGGGCGGTAATATTTTGGCGACTGGAGGACAGGTGCTCCCTGCACGTGGGTGGCTCGGAAGGAGCCTCCAGGAGGCTGGGGGCCACCTGCTTCCTGCCGCCCGCTCCCAAGCCAGGGAACCCAGCAGGCACGGGCTGGGGGACCCTGTTTGCACACGTGCACACGCCTCGGCAGGAGCTACGGACTCACAGCCGGCCCCTACGCCGTGTCGGGGCCGCGCGTGCGCCTCGCGCCTCTGCCTGTCTTTTGGGCCTGCTTGTTGCTGTCTGAGAAAGCTCTACCCACGCGTAATGCCCCAGCCAAGACATCAACAACTTTTACCAGGTTGCCTATGGCAATAAGGCACGTGTGACTGCTCTTCTGTCTCTCCTAGGTGCTCCCGAGCCTGCTGCCAGGTTCAGTCACGTTTGACAAAGATGTTGAGCTCTGCAAGACTCTATTTTTCCAAATGCTACTTGAGCAGAGGGCTGGGCAGAGAAGAAACCCGCATCAGCTCCACAAAGGTAAGAGCTTCACAAGGTGACAGCTGCCGTGTCTGACCTAAGGGAACCTGCTCGAGGGCGCATGCAGAAAGCAAGCCGCTTGAGTTCTGCTGGGCACAGAACCGCTTGTCCATTTCTTCCTTTTGCAGGACCCTCGGCCCTGACTGGCTTTTAACGTGATTCTTGTTCGGCTTCCCCCAGCTCTCACTGGGCCGGCGCGTGCCGAACGCAAGGGGGGCGGCCTGCTCCACTCCATCCCTTCCCTCTCCCCCGGGGAGCTCCCCCGGCCTGCAGGCAGCCCGGACGTCTGGCATCCAGAGAAGTGGGAAGACAACCAACCCGCTCACAGTCCCAGTTCCAGCTGCTGGGTTCGCATGTACAGTGTTGGGTACCCCAGCGGTCCTTTCAGCATGCTGTAGGGAATTTTGTTTATATTGCTGGTCAAGAGAGAGAGTTACAGGCCTTCACATTCTTTAATTTTGGCCCATGTGAGGAAAGCTAGACCTCTGAAAAATTGTCTGCCTTAACTTATGTATATATACATGCATATAAAAAAGTATATGTATGTGTGTGTGTGCATATATGCGCGCGCGCACACACACACACACACACACACACACACACACTTTTCCTCTTATACAGGCAGTGACAGAGGGAATTCAACTTTTATAAAAATATAAAAAATGGCTGTGGAGCTTTTGCAACGTTCGGTGGTTCAGATCAGCCGAGCAATCAAAGGGCAAGGCAGGGGTATGCGTGCCTTTTCATTGCCTGTTATAAACAATCAAACTCAGACTTTGCCCCATGCAGAAGTCTGAGTTATAAACAAGCTCTGCTGCTATCATATTACCATCCTGAGGCTGATTTATATAAACTGCCTTTGGAGCTCTGATTAGGCTCAAAAAAGCATGTGCCGTGCAGGCAGACCAGGTTGTTGGAATGCAATTTTCAGTAACACCTCTCATAATTCACATGCCTGCTATTGGTGAATTTCTGCTTCAGAAAGATGCAATGCAGTTTCTAAAATACTTGAGAAGGAAGGCAGTTAAGCAGATAAAGATGGACTAGTCTTTTGTCTTTGAAGAGTCTGCGCCTCTAGTTTCTACATACTGTATATTCAGAGGCTGCAAGTTGTCTTTGGCAAATTGCTGGAGGGACAAATAAATGCATTGTAATGTTAAGTTAGCAAGCAAGGGGCTGAAACTGATCCTTTTAATTTACCCTGCAGAGGAGAATATTTACAACTGGTAAAATCCAAATAGTTTACAGGAATGTTTTCAGATGTCATCATCAGGATTACTTTAGATGAACCAGCACCATTCGTACTTAACTATAAACAGACTTTCTGTATCAGATATGTATAATAAAAAAAGCACTTTTTCTTCCCCTCAACAATTCTGAAATCACATAAGCCCTTCATCATAGACTTGTCTTCTGTGCCCATGATATAATCACCTCCTCCCCCAAGATTTTTGAGGCAAAGACTCCCTCCTTATTTATGTAAAGAGACAAACATATCTATGTCTGAGAATATATTAACTCGTGCTTATTCACATGGCAGTGCAGTGAAGCTGTGGACACAACAGCTAAAAATTGTAATGGATACCGACCAATAAAAAGAAGTGCAGGAGGCAATTAGGAAACAGCTGTCCAAAAATAAATTCCTGTAGGTGATATTCAGTGCATCAGTTCAGGCCCTGTGTTACTAGAAAAGTAGTACAACTGTGCTAACCTTTATCAGCCAAAAGTCCCTGCTGTACTGGATTCCCGGGGAATTGAAAGCAGAGTCATCTGTAACAATGGGAGCTTTATTTATCCTGCACAACTGCTGCCAAAGCAGTCCTGGGACTTCCATGAGACTGCTATGAATACGTTTGGAGTGGGGTGAATCTGGCAGAGGGCTGCTGAACTGCTGTATCACCAGTCTCAGGTCTGCCGGCTGGCTGCACTGGCTGGCATTTTTTGTGCAGGGTTGCTAAGGAAATTTTAAAGCTTTTAGGAGCCCGAAATAGCACTGTTCAACCTGCCTACCCTGTTAAAGACTCATGATTGTTCCACCCTCTAGAGGCAGTGGAGAGGATATAATTGCTAGTGGTGGTGACAGCTGATGGAAATTCAGAATTGGGGCTGCAGTTGGTGCTCAGCCCTGCCTCCAAGAATTAGCATTTCTTGCTAACAAGAAATGTATAAGGTAATAAGAAATTTTCTATTAACTGCCTATTTGAACTCTTAGCAGAGTAAAGGTGAGAACTATTCAACATACAGTTTCTAAGTATCAGTGGATTCTGCTCTTAGATATAAATAATCACTCATGGAATACCACTGATTTCTACAGTTTGAATCTGGATCATTAAGGAGTCTGTGGGAGTATTGCTCACATCTCTCCACCCTTCAGTGGGAGAGGAACACACTCAGAAGCTTTATGTGCCAGGGCAAGCATGGTTTCAGGTACATCCAGAACTTCAGAATGAGATTCGCAACTGTGTTAGCTCCAGGATATATGAAGGAAATATATTGTTGCTCCTTGAAGACTTCTGTTCTGCCACCAATATTAAATTTGTACTTTTTTTCCTTTAAGATGCATATCAAAGTGAGGACATGTTGGTGCACATTTCCCGGCAGAAATGATTCTAAACTACTATTAAGTTCGGCTTGCAGAGACTGGACAGAGCAGCAAGGGTGAGCTTATGCTGAGAGAGTCTCACTCCACATTTTGAAGAATTTAGCTCATATTAATATTTGCTTGCAATAAGTTCCCTAAGACCGGGTCTCCCATGTGAAACAGTTGGCATGAGTTTCCCCATATGGTCTCCATCTTTAAGTGCACTGCACTCCAAATGCAGTGTGGATCACAGGTGAGGTGGTGGACAGAAAGGCTTGCTTGGAGATGTAGTACCCAGGCTAAAAGAGCTTGTAGTAGATCCAGAATTAGAGCCTAGTGCAAAGCCCACAGTATTGCAGTGACAAACTCCTAACATGCTAAATGTGGCAAACTTCTAAGCAATGCATGTTGATATAGCCAAAGTTTCAGTGGAACATTCAGTTGTTGCTGCTATCTTGAGAAATATTGCAGTCATTCAGGAAGGATGTTATCACAGCATGCAGGGCCACATATACAATGTATGCAATGTGTGCAAAACGTGTAATTCTCTCTGTTATTAGATGCATGAGAGAATCTGTGTCATCCTGATGCTGAGAGTAGTAGACCCCAGGATCATAAGTAAATGGAAGGCAAAGCCTGCAGCTTGATAGTTGCTCAAAAATATTTAACTGTTCCCAAAATTAATTTCTCCCTATCATCATCTCCATGGGTTTGGTCAGTGTCATTTACATTTCATTCTGATCTAAACTTCCACTAGTGTTGGCATAGTGCCAAATTGGGAGGCCCTTAGAAAACAACTTGTTCACCTTCTGCCTCAAGTCCTAAATTCCAAATTGTAACCCAACTTTCAGAGGAAATAGGAAAATGTACTGCCATGCTTTACTAAGAGACTGTAAGGATGAAAAAAATAGGCAAACCTCAGCAATAAAGGAGGGTTAGAGGACTTGCAGAAGGTCAAGGGAAAAGAACTGTTGCATGCAGTTATAATACAGTACTCAGATACAAGGAGTTTGTTGGAAAGTGATAACATGAATCAGTGTTGGAGATATGGATATTAGAAGTACAGGTTGTGTGAAAGATAAACTATCCAAGGACATGAATCACGAAGTAAAAATGTCGCCATCAGCTGTACATAAAAATATGAAAAGTATAAAGATTTCTGTTAGTGTAAAGTAATGATAAAATAATGTAATTGTTGTTGAGCAAAGTAACAAAAGGACCTATCTGAAACATCTCTTTATCCCCCAAAATTCAAAAGTGCCATACAGGTGATTTTATTTCCTTGTCCTTGCTCATTATGACAGTGCCATACTCCACATCATCTTTATTTTTAAGATTAGTATTTGTCGCATGATGTTTTGTAGCTAGAAGTAATAAATGGTACCGATATATGTTTTAGAGAATCAGCAGATTACCCAGACATTTTATTGCCATCTAAGCCATGTCCATGCAGAACCAAGTCCCAGTCTCACTAAAGGCACAAAACTTTTTCTGTTAGCTTTAGTAGGATTGTGCTTAAACTAAACAATAGGAACAGTTTCTCTGGTGATCATTATTACTCAATTCCAGGTCTATATCAGCAGAAACAAAATAGTTAATTCCACAAATGAGTGAAACTTGTCATGATTCTTTATACACACCTAGTAGGCGTGGAGATTAGAGCAAAAGTACATTTGATCTGTGCAGTCTCCCCTTGCAAACTCTGCCCAAATACATTAACATGACACTCAAAGGTGATCAAGATTAAATTCAGGCAGTGATAAGGGGCAAGATCTCTTCACAGGCTGCAAACTTAAGTGGTTCAACCTAATGCAATTACATATGTAATTTCTAAAAATAGGGCTTTTCATGGAAGTCTTCAGAGGTAAAATCTTGCTACAAGCAAACTTCATCGTAACAACTTTCATTACATTGTGTGAAAACTAGTGACTGCTTTTAAAAAAATACATTAACTCTGCACATATTTTTTTTAGTCCTGCCTAAACAATAGAATTCCAAGTTTAAGTTCCTAAAAGTACAACCAGTCCATAATTTTAATAAACAAAAACAAATATCACATATAGGTCGGGTACTAGAATGGGTTCTGGTTTGAATGCTGGATTATTCAGATGTGTATTGACTTTAAGCAGAAACAAATTTAATGATCCTATTCCATTCTTCTGTTGACATTAGACCTCTCCAAAAAAAGTCACAGTGGTTTCAGTGAAATAGGAACAAAAGATCAATTTAAGGTGCACTGACAGAGTTAGATACTCAGCTGTGGCTGAGGAGTACTCAGGACAAGAGCACACACAGTTGGAACACTGTATTTCAGTTCTTTCTGCTCTGTGTAGTGACTACTGTAATATTGCATTGATCCAGTGGAATAACATAAAGTATCGAATGAAAATAAAAATAGTCTTTCCGAACACCATTTCTTACCAATCTTGTTACAAGAGGAATAAAAAGCTTCAGAGAAACATTGACTTATCAAGGTGAAGTTGCTTATTTTCTGCCCAGGATTTTCTTTAAAAAACAAACCAAAACAACAACAAAAAATCTGCACCAAAAATCCCCAAATCTTTGATAATATGCCCTAATTTGAGAAAGAATATAACTCAGAGTTTCAGGCTCTGAAACAGCAGGATTTCTTCTCTAGGTGTGTATCATATCTACCCAGCACTGACAAGAGGATCTAGTCTTCAAATGCCAGTTTTCTTTGCTGAATCTATCTTTTTATTCTGAAAAATAATGTGATGCTGCACAATACTTCAAATTATGCGTTTAGGGAGGCGCAATGTAAGATAAGTATTATGATCCGCTCTCTTGATGTGTTAAAGAAGAACATAAATATTATAGAGCTTGCCTTGATTCTAAAAGGAAAAAAAATTAGAGATTTTAGAGTTTCTGAGATGGCAGAGCCACAGGCAAACTGCCTGTGATATTCCTGTGAACTGGTAGTTTCCTCTTCTTTAATGGTAGATGTTTTTCATTCCTTTGACCAAAGCAGGGGAGAGAAACCTTCCTCTCCTATTCTGCCTCCCACAAAAATGTTTCAATCACTTTTTTAATGGTGCCAAAAGCTGATATATAGCCCATAAAATACAGCACTATCAAAATATGAATCAGTCATAAGGCATCTCACTCCTGGCTCTCTGAATCAAACGAACACACGCTATGCAACGATGAAGTAATTGCACTCTTCAGATTCCAAGGTTACAGGGAGGTAAAAAAGCAGATGGTGGGACACAGCCTGCCCTCCTTGCTGACAGAGAGCACGAACAGTCATGGGAGTGAGGTATTCTTCAAGGTACATATGTTCTGGTCTAGTGTGTGCATTGTTACGAGTTTATGTCCCACAAAGGAGTTACTGCTGAGTTTGCAGCCTCCAACAACTGCTGAGAACATGGGCCTTAGGTGACCACATGGAATGAAAACAGAGACCTCAGAATAGACTTTCATCAAAGATCAACAGCTAAGAGACAATGGAGATCTTTTTTTCCTATCCATAACATTTGGGCCAGACCATCGTACTGAAGTCAAATTCCTGTGGGAACTTTCTGGGGAAATTCATCCTCCAAATCTCTTCTACTGTTATGCATAAAACAAAGAACATTGTTGTTCGTCGGACATATCAACTTGCTGAAACAATACAAACAAATGAAAACATAGGCCTGCCTCCTCCTTTTCAACTTTCAGCTTTCAATCCAGCATGGTCTAATCATTCATCCCATCCAATAAAATTCAGAGGAATCTGCCACTCACTCCACTTGCAGCAGGATGAAGAGCTGAATTAAACAGGGAAAGCCCACTCGTGAGAATGGAGGTGTTCCTTTCCTGGGCAGTATCAGACATATAAGCCACATGCTCAGCTGTTATGAGTGAGAGTTATACTACACAGGGAAATGTCCCTTTGTTTTTCAGAGTGACTCTGATAGGGAAGATGGAAGGAGTAAACATTAACGAGGAATCAAGATACTAAAAAGGTTTATATTTATAGCAATGAACTCTTAACAGATTTGGACAAATAAATTCCTGTCATCAAATGGCTTTGTTATCTGAAGGGCACATATACAATTGAAAGACCACAGGGATCAGACACTGGAATTATTTATAACAGGAAGGCACAGCATGTGCTCTGAGAAATCAGGTGCACCCTGTGCACTTTAAAGCATGACCCTTAGCCACCTTCTCCTTCCAACTGCTAGGTGAGGACTCATCTGATCAAAGGTAAGGCTGTAGTCCTCATTTACATAAAATAAAACAGATCACTGGTAATCTATCAAGAAAGACCCAGATAGAAATACTAGTGATAATAGCACGGCTAAAGCATGGCAAGCAGTGTTAAGTGGAGATCAGGGATCCCTGGCATGCTGCCCACAACTGCCACGTCATTAAGGTGGGATAGTGCCGATTATGAAGGGTGAACCTGTCTGAACGGCACGGTTAGTCACCATTCCCATTAATGGGTGGTGTATAGCTAATCTACTTGTGCAACTTCTAAGTTTCACTTGCAGTCTCCAGCAGATCTTTCAGGTAGTGTAAGCTCATGGCTTTTACTAGGTCTAACCAAGGTTCACTGAATCCAAGTGATCTTGAATTAAGAATAGGACCAGTGACTGAGGATGTCCTGTCCATTTCTAGGGGTGAGTTTGCATGATGTACTCACAGCTGTGCAGTTCCCCAGAAAGAGCCCCCTTCATTTCAGTTATCTTTTTGGCTGTTAAGGTGTTAGTTTAACAGAGACAGTTTCTCAATTCAGTCCAGATGTTTCCGCTTTTATCATTGTAAGGCTACCCAGAAAGCTGGGTGAACTGAGGGCTGGTAGTCTTTAGAGCAAGAGTCCTTATCCTTATTCATCTCTTACTTGGTAAAGAACTGATTGATTTCCATCTGGTGACTTACGGAGTAATTTACTATACTCAGATTGCCTAAGATGGTGTATTTTGTCCATTTATATCCTGGCAGAGGAGAAATAAATAAATACAGGCAGATGACATGGGAAAGTGCCTTGAACCAATCACAAAGCTTTCATGTTAGCAGTTTTATTGTATCTATTCCACAAAATGCTTTAATAGTGGGAAAAAAAAGTGAGAAGAAATGAAAACAATTTGTATCTTCATGGATGAACTATTAACCACAATGCTAGGATGGTTCTATCTTAAAAAATAAATCCAAATCCCTAACTGGTTTCTATTACATTCAATGGTTAAGAATTGATGATGGTGGCTGAATTTTATCCCTAGACAGAATAAAGCATGACCCAGCTGCATTACGTAGTTTATTTTCCTGTCTGTGTGTGCACAGCATGCACTTTATGTAATGAAGGATAATTATGTCAGTACATAATTAGAGATAAAAAAGCAGTGACTGAGATGCCTGTGATAGGATCAGTATGACAATTCTTCTAAAGAGATATATGTCTACTTACCATATAGTTTAAGGGAAGATATAGGACTAGGATCACGAAATTATTTGTCAGTGGACTGTTGCACAAACTTGAGGGGAGCATTTAACTTTTCTGTGTCCCATTTCCCATATGTAAATTAAAGGTGATTATTCTGTGACGTTTACCTTTCTGCAGAGGACCTATGAAAAACTCAGGAAGTATATGAATTATGTAAAGGTTCTAGTCAAAATGCACTATAGCAAAGTTTATAGGGCAGTGCAAAGGCTGGAAGACTTGCAAAAAGAATTTAAAGGGACTGTTTATAAATTCACTAAGCACTGATTAACAAATAATGATTTGAAGGCTATAAACTCCAGGGACATAGTGGATATATACAGAGCAAAACACCGTCAGAACAGACGTACTGGAATTAGGAGAATAAAAACATTTCCCATTCTATCTTGTGTTTGGATGTAGAGGCTTTCGTTCTTACGGGAATGAATACCCATCACCTAATAGATTTAGAATACAATCATACAAAACACACCTAAACTAAAGGTAAGAAATTGTCCTTACTCCTCTCATTGAGGTCCCTTCTAGATATTTTTGAGGGCTAGAAAAGACTATTAAATTGTTTACTAGACTCAACATACCTGCTTGCTAAAACATAGAACCGGGAAAGCTTTAATTTTTGATCTGATGCTGCTATTGTTAACAACTTTAAACTGCCTGAGAAGCAGAGTCAGCCTCTCTCCCACCCAGCAGCTGACGGGAACGGGAGGGAACAGGCACTAGGGCAGGCATCATGTATATTTTTGTAGGTCCAGCTCTTGATGTGATGATTGGGATGAATCTAGGTTGTGTTGTGATTTGTGATACTGAAACATGAGATCCTATCTTAGAAGCATGGAGGAAGAAGGAATTAAGGGGTGGAGGAGAAGGGTTGCAGAAGGGGAAGGGTATCAGGGAGGGTCAGACAGCAGGGTCAGAGTTGGGAGCAGCTCTCACCAGGCCTCAAAGACAGATGAGACCTGGATGACCATCCTTCAGAGGCGGTGGAGAGTGGGACCTCAGCAGTGAGTCCTGAGCATGGCTGAGACTGTCCCTCCACAGCTGAACCAAGAAGCGAAAGTTAAAGGCTTGATCTGGAGTAAATGGAGCTCACTCTTAAAACCCCGTGTACTGTTGGAAGGTTGTTCCAGAGCACCCGTGGAGGATCATTAGTCATTTCGTAAACCTGCACATGAAAGGCCATTTTTAAAGTGCAAGTGGTCTCCTGCTAATGATATCAAAAGAAGAGACATAAAGGAACAAGTTCATGATTGAATGATTTGAGCAGAATTGCACTAACTTGCAATTGGGAGCAGACTTGGCCAAAGCGGTCCAGCCACCCAGCTCAACTCGGAGAAAACAGGGGCATTGTTAAAAACCATTCCATTGTATGGAATGCCTTTGTGTTTACTTCTCTAAAACACTTTTAAAGGCCATTCATATAATATTGGAACAAGAATGGGAAATGCCTTGTCTCAGACTTCCTGTTGTCAAAGTGAAAAATAATCCTGTATGCTACCCCGTCTGCTTGGACGCTGGCAGGGGCCCAGCGTGCGCTTTGGTATAGCGCTGTGGCCTTCAGACCCGCTTGCACCTACCCAGGGACATATGGCCATGAACGTGCCCTCTGCCGGCAAACATCGCACTGCTGTTCTGGTTCAGTTTTTATTTTCTATTCCAATATTCAGAGTAATGGAGAGAGGAAGAGGAGGGTGCTGTGCTGGGTGGAGGTCCAAAGAGCATTGTTTTCCTATTAAGAGCATTGTATTGCCATCATGAATAATTATACTCTTGCAGCTCAATTCACTTTTTTCAAAACCTCACAAAGGCCTTGAAACCAGAGGCTCCTTGGTGACAACCCAGGAGATGTCAGTTATTCTTCCTGACTCTGTGTATTATCTTGTGGGCTTCTTCGGTATTACTGTGGAAATGCCAAATATTAAAACTTCATTATATTTCTGTTTGCAAAACAGATCTTAATCACTCTCCATCCTAGACAATTATCCTGGCAGGCAAATTCAGGAAAAATTAACAGCCAAAAAGAATGAAAAATCTTTTATTTTGGTGTATTGAAGGAGAAAAGTCTGAATGCTAATTTCTGTAGTCAGCCAAAATGCCCACCAACTCAGCTGTATTCCCAGCAAGTCACTTCTAATTTTCTGAAGTCAAACTATTTTTGCCTCCTAAACTTTTTTGTAACTATGGCTGTGTTAGAAAGTTATTTTTTTTCCCTGAAGCATCTGCCAGCATATAGGCTCTCAATATGAAGTAAGGAGAAGCACCTTGTTCAAACACGCTCAGCAGTCTCGCCTCTATAAATCACGCGGTGAAGTGCAAAGTGGGAAGCGCTGCTGGTCCCACTTCTGTGAACAGCAGACTCAGAGAGTCAGCACTCAGGATTCAGTGAAGCTCTGGCAAGAGGAATGAACAAGGCAACACTGAGGAGTTTGGGCATCTTCCAGTCCCACGGGAAAATTTCTTCTGCAGTTTGACTGGAGCTACTGAGTGGTTCTCACTTTCCCAACTGATCGCGCTAATGTCGTAGGACTAGCCTGGGTTCACTGCAGAAATGAGTAATGTCTAACACAGTCCTTTCAATTTACAACTTTATGTGGGGTGGGGGGTGTTCACACTAACATGACCAGTCACCTGCTTGGCTCTCTGTCCTGGTACTTCCGTCTTCTGCAAGTCTCAGTTCCTGGGGCTGCCAGTGTCTGTTGAGATCTCCTTTTCCCAAGGACATAAAGTGCCCGTCTGTCCTAACTGGCAGCCAAGTCCTTTTAACCACATGTGGTTTTGCATTAACTTTCCCTGCATACTGCATAGCCCAGTCTCTTTCAAATAGATGTTTAATTAGTATTAATCTAGAAGTAATTTGTTTTCATGGTGAGTTTTTCAGCCATTGAAAACATAAGACTAGTTAGTGTTAAGGCCTTTAACTGGGATCCAGCTTTTATAATTAAAGCAAAACTCTTTATGGTTCAAGAAGTACAGTTTTTATGACAGCTGTTGGACTAAACAACTAATATTATCAGAACATTTTCTTGCCTCAGAGAAGATAATTTCCTTAGCTGATTCTCTCCATGTAGTGAATAGCAGCTCCTTTCATCTGAAGAACTAGTACTTGAGAAGTCAGAACTAAATGCTCTGTATGCTGGTCTTCAGCGCTGAGTTCTTGGGCTCCAGGTAAAGTCTGAGATCAGCAGCAAAGTCCCTCTCCAGGTGACCTCAGCCAGCACCTACAGAAGGTACGTGGGCCTCCACGTGCAGGCTAATCCCTCCGCGCTGGGAAGAGGGTGTCTCACACGTCTTTGTCACCTGACTTCCATGAGAATGTGCCGTTGACCAGATCACCAGATGACCAGATCACCAGATCAAAATTAGCTTATTGCAATATAAGCTAATTGCAATAATCTTTTGTGTCTGTCAAGCACACATGATACAGGCGTGTAGGAAAGGGCTCTGCACAAAGCCCTTCTCCAGATTTCTCCTCCACAGCCTGCGACGCCCTTCCCGGGGGCTCTGGGGCCAGCAGGCACCACCACGCTGCGCGGGGCTCAGCAGACAGAGGGAGAGGTGGATGCTGCAGAGAAGTGTGCTTCTCGCAGTGCTCGCAAAATGCAAATCCTGGGATGGGATAAAAGCCTGATCACCGTAAATCCTGCACACTGGGAGCACCGTAGTGGTTCCCATAGGGGCTGTGCTCTGCCCATCGCCCCAGCCCTGCAGAGACACCGTGCTGTGCTCGAGCAGGGAGGTACGTCCCCGCTGCCACCACCATGCCAGATTTTGTCGCAGAATTATTTTGCAATTTAATTTAAAGCAAGTCATTTCCTTCCCAGAGAGTGCCCCTCTGCACCACACAAATTATGGGGAGGCCTTTAATTAAACCTCACCACAGGGGCACCGCCATGGTACCTCGCTGGCACACGTCGTGGGAACGCTGTCCGGGTCTCCGCTCGTTCCCCCTGCAATTCGGTCCTGCTTGCTTAAAGGCGGTGCAGCCAGGCCCCCAGGTGCATCTGGCGCCCGGGGGCAAGGGCTCTCCGAGGGGCCGCCCTGCTGGCAGCAGCCCGCCGCGAGCTGGGCGCCCGGGGAGCGGGCGCTGCCGTGGGGCCCTCTGCGTGGGGGCGGCTGCCGCCACTGCCCAGCCCAGCCAGCTTACTGCACTTTCCTTTCCCGCTGCACAGCCTGCGAGTCGCGGCGGCAGCGAGGGATGCTTCAATTAATTAGGCACTTCCAGTGTAACATCCGAAATGCTCTGAACATGAAATATAGCCTGTGCAAGAAAATCACACGGGTGAGTTTTGGCTTGGTTGCATTCACTTATTGCACTTCAAGACTAAGGACTGGCTGATGCTAGGGACAGTGACGCAATTCTCCCATGTAAGCCGGTTTCTTGCCTTTGGTTCAACATGGCACCAACTTCAGTGAATTAGGGAATTTATGAGAAATCATCGCTCTCCTTCAGCAGCTGCATTTTTCTAAAAATGCCAAAGGATAAATCTATATCAAGAAATTATGCCCTGCACTTTATATCTCATATCTCTGTGGCCACTAGATGCTTATTTATTTATGCAGTAAAGAGTTGAGTACTTGATAAGAAAGCCAAGGGCAGATGTTTGGCTGTTACAAGCAGAGAGCCACCATCTATCTGTGTCTCCTAAAACCATGTCAATGGGAAAAACCTGGCATGGCAAGACTGTGAGGGGAGTGTTTAGCTGTGTTCCTGCTAAGCTGGGAGCAGATATCATCTGGGTTGTCCTTAGGCCTCCAAGCTCTGCTCAAGGCTATGATTTAATGACAGACATAATCTGACCTAATGGCAGTGATTTCCAAAGTACTCAGCCTTATGGGTGCATACCTGGGTGATCTCTTTGCAATCTGCTTTCTCGCTTAAATACACATGCTGCATTTTACATTTCTTCTCATTGCTGATCACATAGTCCCTGAAGTAGCCAAGGAAAACTCCCCCTGTTTAAAGGGGGAGTATGGCTGAGTCACTGTAAGACAACACAAGAAGACAAGAATATTGAGTTCGGATCTCAGGTCTGTCATCAGCCCTTTTCAGTCTCAAATACATCACTTACCTCCTTGGTGCCTCAGTTTCTGAATCCAGAAAATGGAACTAATCATAATATTTAGCCTACATTAGTCTGAGGAGCAGCTTTTATCACCTAATCTAGATAAAATTGTCTGAACTAGATGGATATTTTCAGGTGAAATGCAAAATATTAACATGTGAAAAGACTTTGTAACTTATTTAAACCTAAACACATTGGAAGTCAATGGATTGACTGAAAGGGTTAATGATGGGTAAAACCTAAAGATGCTGGAAGTTAATGGGTTAAGTGTAATTGAAATTGATGTAATTGAGTAAATTACATGTAATTGAAAGACATTCATTTCCATCTAACAGATAAGTAGAGTAGATTTTTATGTGAAGTATCAGCATTAAAAGTCTTGAGAAAACTATTTCTTCCCAGAAAGTATAACTTATCCACTAGATAACAGATATCAGGAATAAGTTTTAGAAGGCTTTTTAATGTCATTTAGTCATCCAGGATTATAGTTTGGTTTTATTATTTCATTAGAAAGACAGAGAAGCTAGTTGTAAATCTACACAATGAAAAAAAATGGTTTAAGAATTTAAGTAGTTCCATTTGGAGCTTGAATATTTTTCTAAACACACTCTATATGGATCAAGGCATTAAGATCGTGAGCCAGGCCATTAAGTAGGGGTATCTAAAGTTCTCCTGAGGAAACACCCATCGTAGACTTTCCACACTTCTTTAAAGAAAAAGAGGATATTGTTTGTCCTGACAGAACAGCCCCGTTCTCACGCGTTGCGTTACGGGGATGTCCTTGCAGCTCCCGGTACAGTCCCTCCAAAGCTGGCCCATTAGCCCGCTGCGCTGCAGCAGGAGCCGGCAGGACCGGCCCAGTTCTCCACTGCCCCTTTGGGTCTGTAACGCAAAGGCCTCACCAAAGGCCGCATTTCTGGTGCATGGGGAAGTGGCTTTCATCAAAATACTGCAGTAACTCTGGTACCTTAAACTTGCTCTGAATTATGCTGGGCAGTAGCACCAGAATATGAGCGTACGAAAGGCTGTGCCTGTACGGCTCTGCACGACGGGCGTGGAGCACGCAGGCAGGGATGCAACCAACCTGGCACCATGTGGTCCCCAGCGCCAGGGGGGTTTTCCCTCTCCCCGCTGCACCCCAGTTCACTACCTGACAGCTTGGGGAGAGGACCAGCTCCCTCCTTCCCTCCAGACTGGGTTTAGTACCTGAGCTGCCGATGACAGGCAGGAGCCTTGCTCTGTGTCTGCTGCCCAGGTGGGTCCTCCCCAGCAGAAACCCTGTGAGATGCACCTTAACCAAGCCCAAGGGTTGTCACAGGTGAGAGCGGCGATACAGGAAGTGACACTGCCTCAAAGCTGCTGAATGCATCTTCGGTTTGCAAAATCTGCTTTGATGTTAAGCAGAGCGGAGCTTTGTCAGGGCCATCTCTGTTCAGCCTTTTGGAGAGAAAACGTTTCATTGTTTTGGCCACGGGCAATGGCACCAATACAAACAGTTAGCGTGCACAATGACAAATAGTCTGTATCTTAGCACATTCATGCTTCAAGAGTCACCAGCAGGGATTTAAACACATCTGAGTGCTCAGCAGGAACTGGGAAGGACAGAAGATTGTGTTTAAATAAACGTTTACAGTAGTGCTGTAGCAAGAATTGCTGACAATTAAACAAAAAGCCAGCCGGCAAGGAGTCCAGTGCCCGGTATTGTACGCAAGTCCCTTTTGCTACATTAGAATTCTAGCCGGAAAAATAGTGTTTCATGTAAAACTAGGAAATGTTAGGAGCCAGAACAGAAGAAGGCAGGACACCGACCTGCATGACGCACTCAGAAGGACATCGGTGTCCCAGAGGACAAAGTAAAACAGGGACCAGCTTTGAGGAAGCTAAAAATAGTGTGTGTCAGCATTTGCAGGTCTAAAGCAGCAAAGAAAAGCTTTCAGTTTGAAGGGGAGCTCTTTTAATTAAAAGGTGACTTTTTGTGTATCCCTGTTGGGGAAGGCAACCGGGGGAGGGGAAGCTATTTGATTTAAAACTCTAGGAGCTGAGATGGGTGGAAGATGGCTGCTTAACAGTTTACATTCCTGGCCTTTGCCAGCTTTTCATTATCTTTGGATCTTAATGGGGAAAACAACCAACTATTTGCACTTCAAGTAGGCTGCCTCATACAGAAATGCCTTTTAGGTGGACAAGTTCCTATGGTGTTGCCAATTCCTAATTACTGCATCAGGCATTTCACAATATTATTGTAATATATTTTTTTAAGTTCTACACTCTGGAACCCCATGAAGATGTGAGAATTTCAGCACAGATTTCACATTTTTTTTCCTAACTTTCATCTTGCTGTTTCAGAATAGGGGAAAGTGATTTTAGAAGATGGGGGATTTTAGGAGCAGGGCTCTGATGAAAGCACTAGTCACCCGGACTGCCTGTGCTCAGAACCAGGGAGTTGTTCTCAGGATGAGCCATTCTGCACAAGAGGAGCTATACAAAAGATTTAGTCTTGCAATAAAACCCTTGATTTTGTTTTTTTTTTTTGGGGGGGTGGGGGGATTTTCATATTATGTTTGTTTGCCGTTCCCAAGACGTGTTTCTGGGTGGACGTGTGCTCTCCACAGCAGCTGGAAGCAATTTGGGTTCATTGCACAACACCCAGAGGTTGTTAGTGGGCTCCACGAGTGGCTCTTTCTTAGCTGCAAGGAAGCAAGCAGCTCCTGAACACGTGCTGCTCTATCAGAAACAAGCAAAACTTTGTGTTTTGCCACCATACCGCATATCACATGAACAGCCCAGCCAGCACGCCTTTCAGTGCAAGGATACAAACCGAATCAGAGTACCTCTGAGCAGACCATAAGAAATTAAAACACGCGAAGAAGCATTAAGTTTTCAGCTGAAGTTTGAAGTAAGAATAAATGTGAGGCTAGAGCTTATGTTAAAGACTGGTTCACAATTGCAAGTCTCAGCAAATGCGTAAGCTCTTCTCTTTTGCAGTAAGTATGGTATTATGAAGGGACGTGCCTGTATATGGTGCACAACTGTGCCTCGTAGGAGACAAGTACTAACACAGCTGACCAAAAGCTAAGATTTACATCAACATGCCATCAAACTCATGAACTAGGTTTAAACTGGGTTTAAACATGGACATAAAGGCCACTTCTATGGCCTACCGTTACACATCTATAAAAATGCAGAGAACCTGCCTTTTTTGTCAGGCTACATAAAGCATATGAATTTATCTTAGCTTCTCAGAAAGAAGCCCAGGTTTTAACTGGAGACAGAATATATGTTACATAAATTGTATTAGGTGAGAGGTGGATAAGCAAAGGCTCCTAATCTCATTTCTTCCAAGAGAGCCACAACAACATGCTGTGAACACGGAGGTAAGAGACTGTCTAAATGCACCTGAGACTGGTTGAGGATGGGTTTGAATACATAGCTCTGAATAAGAGCGAAGCCAAGGGATTCTGAGATCCTGCCCGTGCTCTACAGTGTCTTTCATTACAAAGAATCATTTGTCCTGTGCTAAGAAGGGTATTAAATATAAAGACGTAATTATAAGGAGTTTTTTCTTTTGTACCGGTGAAGGGCATTGCCGGCACTGCTGGGAAAGGCAGCCCAAGCGCCGCTGTGCCATCCTGCGACAGCGAGCGTGGGGAGCAAGGTTCACACTGCTCTCGCCGTGCTTTGTAACGCGGCGCCCCAAGAGCCGCGCACTGCCCGGCGGCACGCTTCCCGGCACCGGCTCGGCTTCCTCTTCCACTGTTCCAGCCTCCGAAGTGATCCTCGCTCACAGGCAGAACTTGTGCACTCTTCATACTCAATCTAAGATACATAATCTCTGTAGATCTAAGATACATAATCTCTGTATTTTTTTCATATCATCCAAACTTTGGAACAAACTGAAATCCAGTCAAGTGTCCTTAAGGAATAACATCTGTACTCCCATAAAGGCAACAAATAATCTTATTAGAAAACATTATCCGAATGTACATTTTAAATAGCTAACTCAATTAAGTTTTCTGAAAGTGATATTCTTATTTTAAAGCCATGTGACTGCCTGATTAGGCTATTTTTTAATGCAGATTTTATTTTCCCTGTGAAACCATTTGCTCTGATTGCCGGAATGCATTTATCACTTCATAGCAACTTGCATCCCACGATCTCAAAGAACTTGCTACAAACATTCCTTAGAAGTCACAGCCATCTTATGGATAAATAACCTCATCTACTTTCCAAAAGAAACAACAAGATCGAGTAATTCCCATCTTGGGAAACCAGCTGGAGAAGAACCGCCTGGGAGCTCGTTTTCATGCACAGTGCTGGTCACCCAGGCTGCTACGCTGCAACCCTCCGAGTCCTCCGCGTCTGCAACCAGGAGTGGCGCGGACACTCCCGCTCCTCCATTAAACTTGATGGGAGTCCCTTCGCTTTATATTTTCCCCATATCACTGCATTTCTCCATGTGAAAAAAAAAAAAAAAGGGGGAAGAAATATTTTCCATGCAGAATTCCTACTGACCTCACTGAGACTTGTGTAAAGGAGCCAGACGGTCCTTGGTGGCTCTGTTTAAAAAGCTTATTTTGGTTATTAATTTATTTTTGTAGCTGCACAGATTCTCATTCACAAATAGTAGAGAGTAGGTTATATATATACGTTAAGTAACCTTTAATACAGGTTCAGAAACTGGTCTATAGTTCAGTATTCATTTTGTAGCATTTCTGTACTTACTCCTGAACAATTTTCAACTCCCCAAGTTTTTTTTTTCTTTTTTAGTGAAAGAAATATCCTTAAAAAGATCCCCTAAGTTAGGGTTATTATAGTATTGAATAATCTTTTAGGGTAAATTGAATTTTCCCACTTAAAACAGCAGGTGGAATTTAAATTGGTAATTTCTACTACAGGCAAATGTTTTCTACAATTTTTTTTCCAATGCATAAAGTGTAGTTACTGCTAAAATCATATTTAATTATTAATTTTTCTACTTTGAAGTGCCTGGGGTGATGAAGTAATAAGCCACCCATTGCTAGACAGAATTTATTTTGGAACAAAAATTATTTGTTGGAATTTCTGTATACATTTGGGGTCAACTTCAAAATTAATTAAATAAATAGAGGTCAGTGTGTGGAGCCCTTTGGGGGAGGAGAATGGTGGTCACTAGATTATTAAGCTGAGGAAATGAGAAAATTGTTTTAGCCTAAAGTAACTGGAAATTATTTAAAAATCACTTGAGAAATATTATTTTCATAAGCAATAGTTGCCTCGGGGGATACCTACTATCTGCAATTATGACTTCCTCTCATAATCTAGACAAGAAACTTCTTCTGCTTGACCTCTGTGCCTGCCTCGGGGACTTCATGGCTGTGTCGCAGACTGCGTTCGCGTTTTCTTTTCTGTGCCTTACGCGAATGTTCCAGTACAGCAACAGATTTGGCACGTGAATGTTCTTGCCCTGGGAGGCTGCGTTAGCCCCTGCTCGGTTCCGCAGCCGCTGAGATGCTGCCGTCGCTGGCGGAGGAGCCGGGTCCTCCCCGTGCGCTCCCCGGGGGCCCCGCCGCTTCTGGCATCCGAGGCGGCGCGGCCGGGGCCGGGGCCGGGGCCGGGGGCAGCGGCGGCAGCAGGGGGCGGCAGCGGGCAGCAGCCGAGCGCGGCCGGGCCGGGGCCGGGCCGGGCCGGGCCGGGGGCTGCGGCGGGGGCTGCGGCGGGGGCTGCGGCCGGGCTGGGGGCTGCGGCGGGGCCGGGCCGGAGGATGTGGCGGGGCTGGGGCTGCGGCGGGGCCGGGCGGGGGCTGCGGCGAGGCCGCTTCCTTCCCGGCGCTTCCCCCTGCCGAAGCTGCGGGCTGCGGCGCGCTCCCAGCACGCGTCTGGTGAGGAGGAACTGCGGGAAGCAGGGAGAAGACTGGGGAAATTTTCGGATGTAACTCCCAAGGCCTGGACAGGCAGGCAGGAGTAACCAGTACAAGCTTGCTTGTGCGATCCTTAAATTGGGACTTCGGGAATCCCCACTGGATTTTTTTCCCACAATTTCAGCTGTTGGCAACAGCCAGGTCGGGGCCCGGGGGCAGCGAGAGAGCCCGCAGTGGCCATCAGGAGAGTCACAGCAGGACCTGCTGCAAACACGGGTGCAGCCGCCCGCCCGCTCCTGGGCACCTGAGGAGACGCTGTAGCTTTTGACTTTGAAAAGCAGTGCGGGCACAGCGGCGGGATGGGAAGGCATTAAATCAAACGCAAACAGGTTGCATCATAGGATCCTGAGAGTGGCAAACATTGAAAACTTGCTGCATACAGTATATACATTTCTGGCATAAAGTCTAAATATATCTTTTTCCAGAGTTTAGCTTTGCTAGTAACCACAGTAGCAATAAGCAGATCTAAACTTTCTTCTGATGGTTGGATGCTCCGAATTCCTCCCTTGCAGTATCCGTAGCCCTAGGTCTCGGACAGGCCCCTGGGGGCTCACTCTACGTCATCGTCATCATCATCATAAGCCTCAGAAGAAAGTCCGAGAAGCCAGCTACTAACATGAGCAGCAGCAAATATATCCTGTCTTTAGGTTTCTAATACCTGGGCTTCGGCTAATTCAGTGGAGTTCTGTGTTCTAGGACCCGCCACCTTGTTACTCATGGCTGTGGTCAGACATATCTTAAGATCTTTGTGAAGTTTCCAATAAGACGTAGATTCAACTGAAAAGGAGAAACCCTCTGAACTATTGCAACGTAGACTGCATACCGGGTCCTGGGTTCATGGAGTTTAACAAAAACCTTATAGATACACACTGTTTATCAGCTATGGTATTTGTTCACTAAAAAAATTTAAGTTTCCGATTCAAAATACGAATGACCTACAATATTTGTAAGAAATGTAACATCTAAAATCACTTATAAAGATCATTCTTAGGCAAAATAGGAAAATGTGCATGTTATGAAGCATATGGACTAGGAAGGTGTTTTGTACATGACGTATAAATACACGTAGAAGATACAGGCAGAACATCCAGTGGGGTGTTCTTTGGGCAGCAACACTGATAAATTCTTGCAGAAGGGCCGTGCCAGAAGGATGGCGTGCTGTTCTTCTGGTAGGAGGGAAAATACCAGACTTGGGAGCAAGATTTCCCCTGGTAAAGAAGAACCTCACAGTACAGACTAAGCCACCTTGAATTCAGAAACTAGCAGCACAGAAACTACCGTCTGCTTCCATTCATGACATCTCGTTATATTTGGCACCTTCTTTTCCACAGCTACTAACAGGGCTCCTCCAAACATGGAGACGCACCAATCATGTTGTTTTGGGACATGCTGAACAAATCTGTACCTCGCAACTACAGCATTCAGTCAAACGGTGCTTCTTCCAGATAGGCAGCAAATTTCTCAATGTGTGGCAAGGAGGTGCCTTTGCTGAAGGAATGAAAATTGACTCACAAAAGTACAAGGTAAAGTTCAGCCAAGTCTTCTGCAAATGTTGCTCTTTGGAGCAGAAAAGGCAAGTAAAAGCAGCGTAGCTCCGGGTGGACGGTACAGGCTGAGTTTAGCTATTCTCCTCCCAGCAGGTGGAAATCGAGTTGCCTGGTTTGTAACACCATGCACACTCAGAGCAAAACAGAAACATAACTTTGTTTTAAAGCTTTGTGCCTTGTGCTATTAAATATTCACAGTCCAGGATTGTTAACATTCTGGAAAACAGTGCATTAAAGCACTCTCTAAGCATTAAAGTCTCTCTAAGTAAGAGAACAAGCTTATTGTAAGATTTAGACGTGGCTCCGGAGGAAAGTGCAAGTTATTGCTCTGTTGTTTGCACCTTCAATATTTCGTTTCCCCCAAGAAATATCTCTCGCTTTGTGACATGCTGCAGGTGTACTATCTGCTTATTTTATAGGATTTTTTCCAGAGGATCTTCCAAGGAAATTATTTGAGAGAAAGCTTAATTTAAGACTGCACACGGTTCTCCCTTATTAAACCAACGTTATTGCGTGAAACCATTACCTCATGGTGTTACAACGGCGTTACCCAGCGTGGTATTTGTGGACTCAGCACTCTGTTTCCCTTTCTAGTGCCACATGGATTGGGTGCTCAAGGAAAGCCCATGTGAACTGTCTTGGGCCTCAGCTAGATCCCACTAAATGAATACATTACTCCTGAATGTTTTCTGTGTGGCCTGAAAAATGCTTTGAGATCTTCCAGTAGAAGACAGTAAACTTTGCAGAATTCTGTTTGGATTCTTTATAGAATCTGGAAATTTTAGAAAGGGTTTAAGGTGTATTTTGTTAAGAAAATATGAGACTTCCTAATTTCTACATTGACAAATTGATTCAAATTATTTATGCCAAAAACAAGGCTTTCCTCAGATATTTGTAAGGAACCAATGACTGTTTGCGTTGTAGGTAGTTTTGCCCTGCCTGCTTCTTATTCCTGGTGAGCCGTTTTGTCACAGGTTTCAGCGGCCCTGGGAGGGTCCAGCCCCGGGGGGGACACCACTGTCCAAGGTGGTGTTGCAGCTGAAATCAGACGGAGCCTCTTTCCAGCCTGTCGGTCTAAACAGGTCAAACAAATGTGAGAAGGAAACTAACTCTGTTTTGGAGACCCGTACCTGAAGTAGAGCGCTGCAGGGTGCAAGAGCAAAAGCTACTCTGTGCGAGGGGTGCTGCGACCGCGTGGCGTCTGCCTGGACCTCCGCGGTGCAGCCCTCTGCCTCGCGCTGGCGCAAGCTCCGTGCCTGTGCGCTGGGTGAGAGTTGCGACAGCTGGAAGATCACACTTCGAGAAAGCAGCCACTTTCCAACTGGCTCAGTTCCTTGCAGCTCCCCACCCAGCTGTACGAGTATGAGCGGCAATAAAAAAGAGAGATTATGTCTTAGGTTGACTTACGTTGCTGCGAAACTGCACCTTAGAGCATCAGCCTCATGGTTTAACTGCCAAGGCACGGACGGAGGGCAGCAGTTGCTAGGACAAGGTCTCGCTCCGTTCAGACTGCTTGGGACTTCCCAGGAGAACCGCAGTACTCAGCTAGGGGCTCCCGACAGGTTCCTGCTGAGCGGGGCTTTTTGCGGGCAGATCAGTAGGGATGGCTTAGCTAGAAGTGGCTTTAGTGGTTTCCTTTCTCAGGGATGTCCACTTCTAGGGAAGTCTCAGGTGTTTGCAGAGCAGCTGTGACAGTTCACAGTCCTTCACAGTCCAGCAAAACGAACAAACAAATAAAAACCCCCAAACAAACCAAGCCCAAACAAACAAAAGCCCGCTCATTCTGGATACCGAAAGCCACAGGCCAGTAAGCCCGGGTGAGTCAGCCGTTCCTGCCAGCGTAGCAGCTGCCCTTCCCTCGTGCTGGCAAGCTCTTCAGGGCACGTCTGGCAGGCAGCTGGCAACAGGCTGTCTTCTGCTCTTCTCATACTCCACGTAAGTTTGCAAAGTTCTTACCAAAGCTCAGGTAAGGAGACCAGAACCTGCCTCTGTCAATGATCTATCTCAGCAAAAGTCTCCCCCAAAATGTACCATGAACCCTAAACTGCAGTTCCCATTGCTCCGTCACGGAGGAACCACGTGCTCCGGATGCTGAGGGCCGATGGGGACAATTCCCTCCTGCTGCTTACGTTCACATCGGAGCCTTCGCAGCCAAAGCAGCCCCAGCTGCCCCGGCTGTATTTATCCCACAGCTCCCAGTAACAAGGCAGAAGGCCACTCCGTCCCCTGCAGTTGCATGCACTTCAGCCGTCTCTTGAATGGTCCCTTTCCTTAGGGCCATTTCAGACGTAAATCAGTGAACACAGCTCTTCCAGGTTTTTAAGTGGGTATGTACAAACGTCACTCTTTACTATTACTGACTTTTTCTGCCGGTCTCACGAAGGGTAAGTGAGCAGCCAGCACCGTGTCCAGTTTCGGAACACCTAAAGTAACAGATACGCAAGGGTATCTAGGGCTTTTGTCCAAGCACATCCTAGAACTTACACCTAGACTGGCAGATAGCGCTTTTTGTGGCCGTACGGGAAAGGCAAGTCCACAAGTGACTCCGCACTCCGCAGAGCGCTCCGGAGCAAAGGCGCAGCCCCGGCCGCCGCCTGGCACACGCCGCCTCCGTCTGAGGGACACGGCCGCGCCAGCAAGGCACGCACCTCCCTACCGACAGCTGAGGCCTCTTCACCCTGAACAGCGAGCGGATGGCACCCAGTTTGCTGGTGTTGTCAAACAACCTCTCAGTCCCCTGTGATCCCAATTCACAACGCAACATAATCAGCTGAATTGCTTGCTTTCGGCTGGGATTTGCGCCGTTTCCTTCCTTGGGTCCCTACAGTTACCTCTCTGAACGCTCCTGCACCCACAGAGAGCTCAGCTCTCATATTTCTACCCATCCAGAATGCTCCCTCAGTAGATTTAAGAACAATGGGAAAATTTTAAGCTGCTGGAATAATTATTTATTGTGTACTCTACCAGTGTCCTCGGGAGCATGAAGTGAGCCAATGCACACAATAGATACTCTACTGTTATTCAAATTAAGCATGCTCAGGTACTGCCAATAAACTGTGTCACATAGCATGCACATTTCTTGGTAAGCATCAGTAAAGTATATACATTAAAACCGCACACTAGCCTAGGTCTACTTTGGATTTACGGTAACATCCCTCCCTTAGAGCGGAGTATGTCTGTAGCTTGCTTGAGACTTCTAAGCACTGCTAGTAATATTGGGTAGACCACTAGACGCATCTTAAACAAGCTTGTCTTCCAGAAAGCATCCAGGTATGCTACGTGTGCTTTTGAAGCACAGATGGCAGGCTTCCTTCTGTGCAAGGCTGCCTGGCAAACAAGCTCAATGGCAGAAGTCTTGATGGACTCAACGCTGCAAACAGACAACCCTGCGTGAGAGTATGTGTGCTCTCATGGCAGAATATGAGCAGAGAGAGTTTATATCTATCACGCTGTGTCTGTAGTTGTCACCAAAGTTCTGAATAATTTTTAAATAGATCAAGTGATCTTTGAACATCATGTCTCAGATCAGAGCTTCCTGTTCAGGAGAATTTATTTATAGATGTAGATTCAGATACAGATGCAGAGATACAGATGCACAGATACAGATACACACATCAGTTTTCACAAGGGCATTTCTCATTAGACCCTTGGACCCAATTTATTTTGGCATTTGTGATCTTAAAGTCTTGCCAGAGTCCCTGAAGCCAGTTTGTTGTGTTGTACCCAGATAGGTGACAAACGCTATATAATCAAATTATAAAATGAGTCAAGTCATTTCATATTTGAAAGAAAAAGTGTCTCCCAAAGCTCATCACTTATTAAAACCTGAAATCAAGAGCAGAATATTTATAGCTTATTTTTGTTCCTCTTTCTTTAGCTCTCTAGATAAGACATTTTGTTCATCTGGCCTAAAAAATAGATCCTTTTTCAGAAAGAGCAAATCTGAAATGCTTCCCCAACTTTATTTCTTCTTGCAATAAATTAAGCGTTTTACCCTCTCATGCAACTTTTTCTCCCGCTAAACAGCTTTTTGGCCCTTACTGGCTTTGGGTTCCTCTCACGCAGTATAACGTTCTGTGATACTCAGAGCGCATTCGAACGGGATGCTCAGCGCATCCCCTTCCTGGGGCTGTTACACATGAGCCCCAGATTCCTCAGTCAGAAACTCATGCACACGTATTGCACAAGGACTCTGCCTGCAGAGCAGGTGAACACCTGGGGGTGTCTTACAGCGCTGAAAGGAGTCTCGGTTTTGGTTACAGCTATAAAGTGCTTTGGCTAGAAGTGTGTTATGGCATAACATTGGGTCTGGATTTTTAGCTGTGCTATTTCGGCATGTGTGTTTGGATCCAGGTGCTTGATCTGGTGCTCTTTCAAAGCAGCAGGGCATCACCACGCTCACGGTGGTGGATGCCACTGGGGTGTTCGGGGCTCGGGTCAGCTCAAGGCCTTGGGTAGTTTGGGCTCCTCTCAAAGTTTCAGCTGTTCAGGTGAAAATTCTCATGAGCTTCAGATCGGGCTGTGGGAATTTAGCACTTTTACGCGATCAGTCTCTGGGCCCACTGGCTACGTTTCAAACTGCTCAAGACGCACGGTCACAGAAAGCAGCTGAGACTTTTTGACAATGTATTGGCTAAAGCACAACTCAAACATCACACTAGGGTCGCAGTTGTTTTGAATTGTATTCCTGGTACAAAGGATAAACAATAATTTATAAATAATTATGTAAATTTGCCTCTGCCTAAAAAACCTGGCTTATTTGTTTAGAAATCTTTCAGGAGTTTTCTCCCAAATCATACAGAACACCCATTACAGTAACGGACCAACTACAACCACAAGCATATCTGTGCTTGTTATTAAAGCCTGCTTATCATTTGAACTTAGCTCATGAGTAGTCCCATTTCTGGAAAGTTTTCCTGTTGTTTTCTAAACAGCTGAAATATGTAGCAATATAATTGAAGTATTGAAATATCCCCAAGGCTCTAGATTAAAAATAATCGCAGGTAATGTTTCAGGAACGGAGGCGGAAGACGTGGGAGCGCGGCGTTCGGGGCCGGCTGCTCCCTGGCCATCCCCGGCTGCGGGCGGAGAGGGCAGACGGCGGCGGGGAAGCCGCTCAGCCCGCTGCTCGCGGAGACGGCGCCCCGCTCCCTGCGCGCGACGGCAGTGCTCTCCAGTTCAAAACCTCGGTGCTGGTGCCTCGGCCGTCTGCCAGCGCCACGCAGAGAGCCGGGACCACGGCCCCGGCCGCCGACCCAGTGCTCCCAGTGCTCCCAGTGGCGAGCGCTGAAGCCGACGTATTGCTGGATGGGGGCTACTGGCAGCGGGCACAGCCGGGGCTTGGGAGCGCTATTCAACGCTCGCCTTTCCCTCGGCACCTCCTCTTGACGTCTGCCCCCGGCAGGGCACGGAGCTAAAGGAACCTTTGGCTGTGTCCAGAGGCAGTTCCCACGAGACCTATTTTCGTAGTGATTAAGAGAGTTCAAAGTGCTTTTCAGAGCAGGCTAAGCTGTGCAGGCACAGACACTGTAATCACCCGCTGGAGATTTTAAACGCCTGCCCTCTGCACACATTCGGCAAGCACGTGTGTAAATCCAGCCTGTGCAGGACTTCTCTGTAGGGCCAACCCTAACACGTCCGTGCAGTTGCCTCCCTATTCGATCCCTCCTTCAGTCCCGAGTGACTGACAAGCGCACGAAGTCACCGCTGCAGTAGTCTCGTATAGATGGATTACACGTACACGCCCCCCACGGAGCTTTCGAAAGAGAAGGGACCACGCAGAGACTCCCCTGAGGATTTCCCATTTGCTGCATGAGCAAAGAGAGGCTGTGAACCTGCCTGACGTTCCCGACGTTACTACTGCGCGACGACGAGGGAATGAGCCGCGCTCCGGCACTGCTGGACACAGAAAGGGCAAGAGAGGCACAACCTTTTTGCTCGAAGAGTAAAAACAAGATTCAACAGACAAGCAGAGAAGTTTTATTAAAAACTAGTACGTTAAAGGGGGGAAAGACCACAAGACAAGCAGTAGGAATTCCTCTTCCCAGCTCTACTTGACGTGGGCTGTTCCTTAGCCCGCTTCCCACAGATTTATTTTAATAGAACATACTCCTGTGCTCTTAGTTACGTGTGGAAGCTGCGTAACGCGTGCAGTGATGTTTCCGACACAGAAGCATTCTGAATACAGGCACGTTCTTGTAAGAAAAAACCAGTGGCAAAAACGACGGCTGCGCTGGTTCTTCTCTGCGCTACTACAGTTTGTGAGCTCTAATGCAAACACCAAAAAAGGTGGTTTTATTTACATATGCAGAAGAATAAAACCTTAGCTGGAGCTGCAGGCGGTATACTTCAGGAATCAGTACTCAGAAGAGAGGTCAGCTCTGAAGTCGAAGGCGGCGTAGGGAGAGACAAGCGACAGGGGATGCTAGCTGTTGACTGAGATCAAGCCACTGCTCACCGCACTGCTGTCCGTGTCCATTCAGAAGTGCTAAGTGCTATCCAACGGGTAAATGAGACGTGCAGATCTGACTGTTCAGCTGAATCTGTGAGACGTATAATGAACTAATATTACACTTGCAAGAACTGCATTCCTTCTATATAACAAAGATACCTCCAGTGGCAAGGTCTCAATCCCGATGCAAACACACCTGGAGTCTGATGGCATTTTCTCCCTGTTGTTGAAACAGAAGTTACCAACTTTGACTATTTTTATCTGCTTAAATAATAATTTAAAGTCAGAAGATACCTTTTTATGAAAATCTTAGCACACGGCAGAGAATTTCAACCGCAGTTTTATTCAAGGAAGTGTAAATTGCCCAGAAAACAGAGTATCCATTTGTACACTTCAATATAACATGATTTTTACCACTAAAAAGATCACTTGCTAATGGGCTATTCAGCAAGAAGCAAGCAACTGGCCTGCTACACACTTCCTGAAACATATGCAATTATGTAATACAGCAATGCTCTGCAATTATCCAGCCTCTTTCATCCGAATGCCTCAAATCATTTTACAAGCTGTTCACTGAATAACTTACACAACATCCTCACCGATAAAGTACACATGCTAATCATGTTTCAGGATCGGAGGCTGAGGCATAGAAGGATTCAGGGACTTGCCCAGGGTCACACTCTGAGGATCAATAGGAAACACTGGCATCCTCCCTCTCATTAGCTGATGCCAGTTAGTACATGCAACTTCCTCTATTCAGATTTTAAATACAGATGACTGATGCCATCTTTTTATTCCAAGTGGAAAGAACGTGTGTCAAATATGAGTGTGGAAATACTGTATTTTGATATAAACATATGCCACAAAGGGAGATCATGCTAGTAAAAGATTGCAAATTTATAGCCCTGTGAATCATGAAGCAACTCAAAGAACTCTTTCCTGAGTATTTATGTGATTTTTACTTTACCACTTCTCAAGTGGAACATAACATTCCCTTAATAGCACACAATAATACTGCACAGAAAGTGAAGAAATATATCCAAGGATGGGGCTGAGAAGGTGAGAATGAGAAGGGATTTAAAAACAAAAATAAGGTACTGGTTCAAGAAAAGGCTTAATCTAGAATCCCAATTTATTTTTCCCGGTTTACCTGAAACACTACTATGAAAATCTGCCTGATTTTCTGCTCAGTCACAAAACCACAAAGTTTTATAGCAGTGTAAACTGTCTAGAAAGGCAGAGCATCCACACTTACACTTGAGTATAATGGCATTTTTTTTGAGCACCAAAGTGTCACTTCTCCTGGTCTCGACAGAAGCTCGATCAAAGCTACTTAGAATTTAATTTGCTAAGAACAATCCCAAAACATATAATTTCCCAACAGCGTTCTTTTATTATTATTATTATTTATAAGGACACAGATCAGCAGTGTAAATAACAGACAGTCAGTATTAGAAATGGATGAAACCTTGGACTCAGACTCCTCAAACCAATACTTACGAGAGCTACTCTGTATCTTCCTTACTGTTTCAGAGACGATGTTAACCTGAACAGACCTTTGGTCTGGCCTACTAATGCAGTTTATATAGTGGGAGCATAAGGACATTGTGAGCCAGAAAAGTATCCAGCCCACTGTGTCCACTAGCTAGTAATGAATCCATTAATTTGTTTAATCCTTTTATTCTGCATGCACAAAGTGACTCTTAGCTGTTTTAGTCTTCTTTGAATGTTCAGGTGTATTTTTCTCACATATGGCCAACATCTAAAGATGAAACTGATACAAATCAAAGCATGTGCAAGATTAATGGATATAAGCAAAAGCTAAGCTCGTTTGCCTCTCTGTTGGTCTCTTAAAAAACATTTACTGCCAAAATGGATGCAGCAGTTTAGTATGGATGTTTCCCGTCTCCCTGTCTCCAGCCAGAGGGTGGCAGCCCCACAGCAGAGTCAGAGAACGGGACTGACTGAGCGCTCCTGATCGGCTTCAGCACAAAGATCACCGTCCCAGTGTTCATCCCCAGTAAAGGCACATAAATGAAACATGCTGACTGTAGGTATGGGTGAAGGACATGAACACTCAGACAATCAGGCGACTGGGTAAGATGAGAGACAACATCTCAGAAGGCCTCAGCAGTAGCTGGAGGGAAAGCCTAATACGATCCAATTGCTCTGAACCACTGGGCTTGCTTCTGGTTTATACCATTCTTCCTTAATCTATTTCTACTGTCAGTGGCTATACATTAGGGAATTATTTTCTGTAAACTGGATGGTGTACACCATGTAAACCAAAGACACTGAATTTTAAAGATCAAGGGTAATCCTGAAGGCCAACTGTCATCACATATAGACTTGAGCTTGAGGAATCATCAGCTTCAGTCAGTGGCAAAGGGACAGCTGATAGGGAGGATTCAAAGAAGCCCAAACAGGAATGGAAATCTCCTCTTCCCCACCTTCTCCAAAGTTCTGGTCCTCCTATTAAAAACACCTTGTGAAAATTAGTGCAGAAGAATTAACTGAGATACCACAGTGGAAAACTAAAAGTCACTTTGTTCCTCCTTCCTCTCTCTCTTCCTTCCTTTCTTTTTCCTTTGTTACTCTTTCCAAATATTTTTGATATAACACCTTCCTCTTTCTGATGAACAACCTCTTTCAAAGACAACCCCGAAAGGGGGGAAGCAACTCCTAACAGCCAGAGAACTTGTTACTTGCTACTCCTGTGACGGAGCCTACCATTCAAAGGGCTGATGAAGACAACTGCTCAGCGCGTTTTCTGCACCAGCAGTGCAGCAGAGAGGGAAACATCACCACTCAATTCTCCCCTTCTTTTTGTGTAAACGTGGATTTTCTGTTCTATTTTTCAATTCTGTGTTCTCTAGTAAATGCCACTGGTGGTAGGAATTTAGGAAAAGAAGTTCTAAATATTTTGACATTCAGATTCTGCCTATCAAGGCTGTAGTTTCTTGACCAAGGAAGTTAAGAGTAACATTTTCCTTTCATCTTCATTTCTACACATAGAAGGAGCCTCCAGAATTTATGAGCTAATTTTTTAAAATTATTGTCCATTGAAATACATCTAGATCAGTGCAATAACTCAGCTAATGGTGTCTGTAATTATTTGATTGCAATTGTTGAATTATGAAGCTGCAAATATTAAAAATATTATACACTAAAATAAAGTCAAGGGATAATCTAACTGTCATGAATTCAGGTAAAACAGCTACAAGAATTTTTATTTGCAGTATTAAAGCTCTCAAAAAGAAAAAAACAACAGTACATTTCTTGCCTTCCCAATGTTAACTAAATATGATGCTTCTAGGCTATTTAGAGAATCACATCAATCTTTAGAACAGATTAAGTATCTTAATTTTCAAAATAGCTCAATATCTGTATACTGAAACATGTCTCCCCCTCCTCCATCTCCATTCCAAACGTATCTAGAGTTGCCACCTGCGGCACCCCATGAATCAGGACACTAAGCCTGCTCTAGAGAGGAAAATTTAGACATTTCTTAACTTGCATGTGTTTTTACATCTTCTCTCCACTGATTTACAGCTAAGGATCTGGCACACCGATATTCAGACAACAAAAATAAATACAGACACACATTTTTTAAAGAAAAGATAAATGATGACAGTTTTCACCTCAATGAAGGAAACATTACGTAGAAAACATGACATGCCATGTGGACTAAAACAATTCAGTTTTGAAACAAGAAAAGAGGAAACAGCAGCGAAGCGCAGTTTCAGCAAATAAAAAATACTAAGAATTCATGACTGGCAGAGAAATGTATTGAACAGCTGATCACATTGCTGGCTCTCTGTGATGATCTGGTATAAAAATCTCCCAAACCTAAAACTAATTCACAAAATAGCTAAGAAGATCAAACTAGTACCTTTGAAAACGTGTCACAGGTATCTTCTGGCTGGCTTTACTGCTCATAGAAAGCACTAAGCTACCAAACTTGTCATGCGAGGAGTGGACAAGTACAGTCTCTCCAAAACTCTGGCAGAGCTAAGCCAGAAAAGAAAACCAAACAAACCTTCCAAACTACTACAAAACCCAGCAACTACTAGCCTGAATAGTCACTCCCGTGTCTGCAGGCTACCAAGCGTCAGGCTTTCAGCACCTATCCATAGAGCCAAATGACTTCCTTTCTGTTTGCGCAAGGGTATTTTAATAAAGAGAAGTAACTGCCTCCACGGCAGTAACAATAATGCATCGGGTTGGCAAACTGCATACAGACACAGTCCAATAACGCTATGCACCTAGTGGGGAAAGGAGGGATTAAAAATAAATTAGAACTGAATTGTTTTGCATGCTTTATTTGGTCTACACATTGCACCAGAATTATTTATGATTTTCTCAATCATCTGAGCAGTTTTTTGGTTATTTTATCCTGAGGCAAAGCCAATGATGTCTAAAAACCCCCTAGTCCTTCCCCTATCTTCTTTCCTCCTGTTTCTTCTCAAAAAGACAAAGGAAAAGAAGCTAGAAAGCTAGTATTTCACCTACAGAAGAAATGAATGATGTAAAGCACAAAATTTAGCTGTGGTTTTGTGATCACCTTATATTGAGCCAAGTCAGCTCTGCTACAAGAATGTCTCTGCTGTAACCCATAAGCCAAATCAGGGAACTGATTTGACTGAAAACTAGTATTTTTCAAACAACAAGATAAAAAACTATTTTTCAATCAGCTCAGCTCCCTGATCTAGTTTGATATGTGGGTACACGATTGCCAATGCTGACATAAAAGAACAGGAAGGCAAACTTGGCTGGGAAGGAACTCCTTTTTGTGGGTGCCCATACTCTGGTTAAACCTAGTTTCAGGTAACATCGCCCTCATCTCTCAGTGGACATTCTCAGCTGGAACAGTAAAGAAACATAAATGACCCAACCTGCCTTGAATCTTAAGACTAGACCAAAACATTAAATTTTGAGTAAAAGGAAAAAAAAAAAAAAAAAGTTTAGGAGAGGAAAAAAAAAAGAAAAAAAGAAAAGGAAACTTAATCCATTTCCATGTTTATTGGATTTCAGGATCTGTTTCTGTTCTATTCCCAGCAGTAAAACACAGGAAGAGTTACAGAACATTTGTTGACAATGACTGACTATAGCTATGGGGGCAGAAAAATATGCTCTGGAGTAAGCGTTCCAACACACTCATAAATCTAAACTAGAGCGGACTATAACCATTGTATTTCCAAGGCTGTTACAACAGAGCACAGCAGGACATATTCTCACCATAGCAATTTAGAAAACTGTGCCATCCAAGTACATTTCCACTCTCTGCAATACTAATCTTTCCCTGTCCTTGCTTCTCGAAGGAAATTGATATATTGAGTTCTTGAAATAGCACTTGAAGCCTGAGTCCCAGCTACGATGCCACTTAAACTCTTCTGTACTCCATCAGCCACAGGCAATGGCAAACATTAGTAACATCTCTTATGCTGCAGAGAGTTACTGAAAAACGGGGTCAAACCTGAGAGAGAATCTTTAGAGTTACTCCAACACACATCAGCCTCTTCAGGCCCAGCACTCTTTCTCGGTAGCACAGCACAGACTCCATGAGATGAACTCTGGAAGGTTTTCTTGTGGTCTTTGAAACATTACTGTCCTCAGCTGTAGGGCTCGCCCCCACCCCTGGAGAGGGGGGACCAGTTCACAGCTTGATCCCTGGCGAAAGTGATTTTAAACAAAGTTGCTGGATGGAAGTGTGGGACCTGCCAGGCTTACGCACAGCTCTGCTACGCCTGCTAGGACGGTAGTAGCTTCTGGCACAGGCCAGCCAGGTACCTACAGGTGATAATGTCAGACTGTTCCTAATAAATCCAGAACTTGTCTGTTAAGCCTCTTATTCTTTAATATTTCCATCATGTTTCATTTGAAAGATTTCATTAACATTTTATGAAAAAATCCATTCTTACGCAATTTTCCTGTGGAAAGAAGATATGCCATTAAGCACTTATGGTGTCAATAGGACATCATCCTTATTTTCCTAGAACTAGCAAAAAGGTATTCCAGAATAGCAACTGCTCCTAAAACCATACCATGACTACTCTGCAAGTGCTACCCACTGAAACCAATGTGCTAGTCCTTAGCTCCTATGAACTGGAATGACTCTTAACTTCCCCAGTTTACTACCATGTCCTGTAGACATGGACAGACTGATAGGAAGATTGTAAAAGACTGACACTGCTGGGATCCCTGAAGGACACATATTACTCTCATGCTTCTTATGGAAGAGAAGAGTATTATCTCCCTTATAAAGGCGGAGAATTAAGCAGAGGAGCTGGAGGACCCACTTTTGGAAGTGCTATGCATCCCGCTCTCACACAAACTGCAGATGAAGTCTTTCCTGGCCAGGAGCCCAAGAGATTACTAATGTCCAAACAGCTATTGAATCCCCCAATAACTGAGCTGCCAAACTGCAAAGATTATAGGTAGTCCTTGAAATGCTTAAAAACTCAAAGAGTCAATCCTTACAATGTGCGAATAGGTAGTTTGATTTTTTTCTACTCAACTGATAGGAAGAGCATAGTAAGAGATGCACTTTTTGAAGTAAGTAATTTAGTCAAGAACAGAAGGATATTGCTGTTAAAGCTGGAATTAGAGATCTAATATTTATTGTCTGTTCATATTATTGTTTAACTCTATACTAAGCTGTGCACAATATGTGTTTTTGTTCTCTTTAAAGTTCAGCCCAATTCAGTAATCCTTGAGCAAGCAAAGCATCCAGCAACTTCAGCAGGGGTTCTGCCGAGCCGCAAAGTTTTGATCAGATAGCTTGCTTTTCATAGCTTATTCAGCTATCTAATTCTGCTGTTCCTATGCAGAAAGAAGCAGGAAACTCTATGTTTCCTATAGAGTTCTGCAGGTCCACCTGAATCAAACCCTCCGGCATTCCAGTTCACATAGACCTCGTCTAGCTGTGAGCACTATCAGTGAGACTGAGCGAAGCACAGCTCTAGGATTCATGGATCCTACCAGATAAAAGGAAAAACCCTTACTCTCATTTGCAACTAAATCAGTTATAAAAAGAGTATGGGATCCCTGCTCTTCAAATATAACTCCAGCAGCTTAAAATGATTTTTGTTATGACCCTACTCTTCAAGGGTTTATAGCAAACTAATGCTCTACCTATTATTACCCTGTTTCTTGATTTAAGAGGCTGAGGGTCATGTGTCAGTACCTGCCATATGCAGGTAAGCAGACAAGAGAAAAATAAAGTTATCTTAATGGAACATTTTTCCTAGAAATGAAAAGATGCTCTCTTGTGAGCATAGGGTTAATTTCAGAAACACTTTAGCTGTCTGCAATTCCAAAACTCTCTGCAAAGCCTGACACAGCAAAATGCTTTTTCTTTTATAGTCTGTGATGCTCTAGAAAAGAGGAGAGCTAAATGCTGCCTTTGGGAGCATGCAGACAACCTACTGCAGGCCTTTGGCATCCTGCTGCTCTTTCAACTAATGAGTGACAGTAAGTGGTGATGTGCCTGCCAGCAGCATCAATTTTCAGAGTGCCAAATATCCCAACATCACACCACAGGATCTCATGGAGAACTTCTGCTTTCATCTATACTGAGGATTTTTGAAAGCCTGTTTCCTGTCTCATGAAGGCAACGAAGCAAGTCATGTACTCTACAAGCAAACCAAATTCCACTTGGAATGACCCACACAATGGCTTTTCCCAATTTTTCATTTATTCTGTAGCCTTTTTATTTTATAGGCTAGTCCTATATCTGCAGTAAGTGATTAAGATACTTTACAGTTAGACTTTGACCTGCAGTGGTCAGAAATCATTGGCTATTGCTTCCCTTCATGGACGGAATCTGTGGCCTTGGACCTGGCTTTTGGATTGGACCTTGGGCAAAAATTTCCAAATTGGGCCAAGAGTTGTGCTAATCACAGTACAGACTCCCAAACTGAACTCAGCTTCAGGATCAGTCTTCTGTACTGCAAAGAACAGAAACACCAGCACATGCATAGGCTAATAGAGTTGTGTTATTAGAAGCAATAATCACTCATTCACTGTATTTCATGAAAATAAGATACTCGCTTTTTTCTCCCTTCGTGTTTTAATTGCTAGCTCTTCACAGCAGAGATCATCTCTTTCATTTGTATACAGCACACAGCAACAGGACCTTGTTTTTGAATTTTAATCTTAATGTGCTCTGTAGAAGCTGTTTTCATTTCTGGCGATGCACTAGAGATTTGTATCTGAGGAAGAAAAAGGCTTGTTTAGAGGAGATTATAGACAACCAAAGTTCTTTCTGAGCAGTTCTTAAGACTTGAAGAAAGATTAGGCTGTTCTGAAGTACTGAACAGGAGGACTATGGCATATTCACTATGTGCTTTAGCCTGTTATGCAAGAAATCCCATTTATTTCCACAGAACCAAATATGTAGTAATTTACTACCCACTAAAATTGAAAGCTACTACTCTTTTTGAAAGATGTTGAAATTATGCATGGATGATCTACATGTCTGTGCAGCTGAGTAGTCTTTCTTGCTTCTTGTCTGGATTGTTCAATGGCTTGGATTATCAGGGCCCTGTCATGAGGTTTTGAGAATCTTGTTCCCCCAAAGTCAGCATCGCATCTCCTACCGAACATGTCTTTTTTGGGCAAGCATTCTCTGGATCTCTATTTTAGGCAAATATATATTGACAAAGCTTTAATCCCATATTTTCAAGTTTGCTTTTATGTGACAGCATTTTGATCACGATCTTAGCTGTGCTGTTGATGAAGTGCTCAGAGGAAATCAGGAGAGGGATGTAGACATTATTGCATTATTCCTTTTTAAAGTTATCAACATTTTAACATTCAAAACGCCATTCAAACAGACTTTTGGCAGTGCTCATCTAGTTCTATGTTTGGGCTACTTATGCGGAGGATATACTTTTATCTAGGAACACAAACTGAAAAAGTTAAAAAGGAAAAGAAATACTGTGTCCTATTTCTCTTCCTTTCACTTCCCATATAAACAAAACAGTATAATTTGTGACCATAAATGACATTGTGACCATAAATGACCCCTAAGCATTCATGCTGTCGACCTCTGTCAGCTAGTTTTTCTTTCAGACTGCATCAAGTGTTTCCACTAACCATGCTTTATCTTCAGTTTTTCGGTGAGGAATACTAGTAACAAGGCAGCATATACAAAAGCCTAACTGATCACATCAGGAACAGGCTAACCTATCTTCATTATCTAATATGCAATAGTTGGTGCACTGTCATTCTCTGTAAACTAGACTTCTCGTGGATACCTGCTGCTTGCTTGCTCATGCATACCATTTGAGGTTTATTTTGGCTGAAAACTTTTGCCTGAGATACATTGCAATTTCCAGCTGAGCAGCTTACTTCCCTGCTGACCTGCATTTTTGGATGATAGTGTACCTAGAGTCTGATCTCAAAGGACAAAATGGTGAAGAGAAATAAAAATACTTACTTTCAGACTCATTTTTCCCCCTTTGGTGAATACCCATTTCTTCCACTTCCTCCAATATCTCAAACCAGCAAGAAATTTCTCTTGTACAGGTATTTACAAATTTGGCCACAACACTGAAAACATTTTCATAACTATACTCAACCATATATACATTCAAATATTTAAAGACCTCAGCGTTCACTTTGAACAATTACTATTGGCAATGGATCCTCCTCCTTCCCCAACTTCGTATTTTCATATTCTAAAATGTTTACCCTTATTTATCATTAAATTCAACTCTCAGTAATAGCCTGCATAAGGGAACAGAACAAGTCTTTAGAGCCTCCTACGACTCGCATACCGTCATCATGTTCCAGTAATCATCTCCCCTGAGACTTCAAACGGGATGCCACACTGCTCTCATTCCTACAGTGTTCTCACAGAGGAAATCAAGAGGCACAACACCAAGATTATTCAGATGTGACATTCACCATGTGTCAACCATTCATCTTCTCCTACTTTTTGCATTTATCTCTAGCTAACAAATCATTTGCCAGCAACCAATACCAGCACAGCTGGTTTTGCTCCAGGCCACCAATGGCAAGTTACAATGAATTATCATAAAACTTTTTTACTTACAGTGAGGAAAAGTTCTTTAATGAATCAGTCTTGCTCAGACAATATAAGAGCTAAACTTCTTATGAGCCACTAGGGAGAAGAGTATTTGGGTGTGTTAGGGGGTACTTGTACATGATGTTTTTGTTACTTTTCCTTCTCACCTTTGCTGCTTCTTTCACAATTTGCCTGAGAAAAGTCAGCCAATATGGTCCCCCTTCCTCATTTAATGCTACTTTTCCACCTGAAGGATTCCTTTGCTGTGATTACTCCATTTTTTCTCGCAGTCCCAGAAAATTCCTGACTTTTTTTCCCCGATCCCTAACTCTGTTTATCTTCAGATGGCTTAAAAATGTTTGTAGACCAAGTTAAAGATCATCAATCCATTGGCGCCAGTTTCCTAATTTTATGAACTACTTGTAATTAAGATCTCTCTATATGATTACATGCAGAAAAATTCAATATCCTGGTTCTCAACTTTGCTAAGCCTCTCTGCACTACTGTCCCTGATATCACTGATGACCACCTACAAAAATTGTAAAAACAGTCAATATAACATAGTCAACAGGAGCTGCTCCACTTGGTGTAGTGAGAGCAGATGGGAAAACAGCCCTCTTACAATTTTAGCAGTTTCTCTCAGCTGTAGATATCTCCAAGAATTGTGCGTAGCCAGGCTACTCAAAACGAAAGGAGGAAATTCTGCTAGTATACTTTATCCAGGATTATGCAACCTAGTGACGGCTTACAGCTCCCTGCTTGATTTATATTAAATGGTTGTCAGTCATAGCCAAATTTCAGGACTGTATGCTTGATAAATCATGACTAACATACTGTATTGCAGTAAGCAAGTGTTTATTTCAAAGTTGCCAGCATTATGCAACCCTTTAGAAATACTCAGAAAAACAGATGTGCAATGTAAAAAGATCCAGAATAGCCATGTCCACTGCTATACGGAGTGGAGAAGCTACATGCTTCTGACCTCAGATTGTATCAGAGAGCATCTGCAAAACCCACTGAAGTTGACAGGAACATTTCTGTACCCTTTTTGATCAAGGTCTGATGAGCAAGATTGATTTAAATATCGTATTTATCAGGCTAGTACTTGGACACAATCCCATCACATATTCCTATTTGATTCCTTTCAATCTTTAAAAAATTCAAGAGCATATGGAATGAACATTTCCAAGCGGTAGGTAATTTATAAGAAGGCCTGTTCAACAGAGAAGATAGTGTCCTCTTTCATTCTTTGTTTGGCTTACAGCAATTGCACAGGAGAAAAAAAAATCTATGTTTTACCATCATTATGTAATATGCACTTACCAGCTTTCTGACCAATGTATGGTTTACAAAACAGGTTTTCATTTATTGCCATTTTTTTCTATTTGTTTTTCTTTATTATTCCTTTCTTTTCTACGCTATCTTTGTACATGCACAAAGACCCAACAGCTCATGCCTAGGACCATTCATAAACCCGTTGCAGTTTATAATCCTAAACAAGGATTGGACAGAGCCATACCTATAAAGGATTAGAATATCTATATTTCTGAGTACACTCATTGCTATGAAATATACATATATATGTATATATAAGCCAACAACACAATTATAATTTAAGAACACATGCACAGAGGCATGGATACTCTTGATCCTTCTACCCATGTAAACTACTATAGTCTAATGAATAAACACAAGGTCCCTAGTGGTCACAGTCTAGCTGGCCTGCAGCTTTAGTTTTCAGTATGCCTTAAGAAAAATAGTTCTTCTAATTACTTCCCCATACCATCTCCTCCCTCACTAAAGATGAGGGTTAGGCTTGAAGTCTCTTGTATTTTGGGAAGCTGTATGAAGATTCAAGTTCAAAGTGGGAAGAAATATGGATGGAATGAAAAAACAATCCAGAACAGGCAACAATTCATAAAGCTTGTGAATGCTTCTGCTGCACAGGGACTTTGGGAGGGACATGTATACAAGACTGTCAGCTTATTCATAACAGCAGTTGAATAATACGGAAGACCTGATTTGCAACCCAGCTGCACACATGCAGCAGCAGCATCGCAGACTCAGGGCAGTGGATAAAGAGAACAACTGTAGATACATGCACCTTTGCGTTAGAGTAACACAAAAGAAAAGATGTGAAACCATGCTTGGTATGTGGAGATTGGCCATAAAATAACACAAGAACATTAGTTTTCACTGTAATTCAGTCTGACCCATACAGTAAATAGTGCATGTTAGGATGAAAATGCAATAAACTAGTTAATTCCACCTTAAACATCTCTAGAAACATACTAAAGTGGGGCAAGGTCCTAGGTAGCAGAGTATGATGTTATGCTGCTCGTATGACCAGCATAGAGCGAGCTGAGGAAGTATGCTTGGAACTGCTGCAGTTCACATCAACATGATCCGCAAACTTGAGTAACTGGGAGTGCCGAACTAGCTTACAGGATAGCTGTGAAATAAGCTAGACTCAGTGAGTTCCCAATTTAGGGCTGCATTAGAAAAATAAAACATAATAAAATAATTAAGTCATAGCTAGCGCCACGGTAAATTCCGTATTTATTGTTGTCCAGCTTATCCCCCGCGCACCCCCGGCGGCCATTTTCCCCGGGGCGCGGCCTCGGCCTCGGCCCGGGACGAGCCGCTGGCCGGGGCCGCGGCCGCCCGCCGCCATCTTAGGGGCCTGGGCCGGCAGACGCGGGGCCCGCGCGGGGCAGCTCGTCAGCCTGCGCGGGGAAGGGCCGGCACCAAGATGGCAGAACGGGCCCCGCGGGCCGCGCAGCCCCCGCAGCGCCATGACGCGGCCCCTCGCCGCCGCCTGCGCAGGCTGCGCGCCCCGCGGGCGGGGCCGCCTCAGGGGGAGGGGCAAGGCCGCGGCGGGGGCGGCGCAGGGCGCCTGCGCGGCGCGCCCGCTCGCGCCTGCGCACCAGCCCGTGACGGCGTAACCAATCTTGCGTGTCGGGCCGCCCCCTTGTGACGTCGGCGCGTGACGGACGTGCCGAGCGCCCAGTGCGGTTCGCAGGGGCGGTTCAAACCGGCGTCGTCGGGGCGGCAGCGGCCAGTGGGGCGGCGGGGCCGGCCCTTCCCGGCAGCACGCTCCAAGGCGGCCCGCGGGGTTTAGCTGCGCTCGGGGCGGCGCCGGCGCTCAGTGTGTTTGGAGCCGGCGAGCGGACGGGGCTGGGCGCGGCGGGAGCATGGGGGTGAGGTAGGAGCGGCCCAGCTCCGGAGCAGTGCGGCCGCGGCGGGCAGGCGAGCGAGCGAGCGGGGCCGCCCGGGCCGGGCCTGCGCGGGGCGGCGGCGGCCGGAGGATGGAGGACAAGAAGGAGGAAGGCGAGGCCGAGATCCAGGAGCACGGGCCCGAGCACTGGTTCAGCAAGTGGGAGCGGCAGTGCCTGGCCGAGGCCGAGCAGGAGGAGGCGCTGGCGCCGGAGCTGCAGGACGAGGCGGCCGCGCAGCCCGAGCACAAGCAGCAGAAGCTCTGGCACCTCTTCCAGAACTCGGCCACCGCCGTGGCGCAGCTCTACAAGGGTGAGCGCCGCGGCCGCGCCGCCGGGGGTGGGGGTGGCGGGGCGGCGCTGCGCTGCGAGCGGGGCCCGGGCCGCCCCGGGCGGGGGGGATGGGGGTGGGGGGGCGCCACAAAGGGGATGTGGCGGCGCGCGGCGGCCGGGCCGCGGGAGGCGCGGGCGCTTCCGGCCCGGGGGCTCCGCGCCCCTCCATAGAGGCGGACGGGAAAACAAAATGGCGTGAGGGGAGCCGCCGCCCGGGGCATCGCCCTTGGCCGCCCCGGCGGGGCGGCGCGGCCCGGCCGCTCGTGCTGCCCCCGCGGGAAGGAGCCCCCCGCGGGGCGCTGCTTGTCGGGCCGCCCTGAGGCCGCGGGGCGAGCGGGGGGACAGGGCCGCCCCGGGGCCCGGCCCAGCCCTGCCGGCGGCGCGGCCCTGCGGAGCGGCTCCGACAAAATGGCGAAGCGCGGCGGCGGCCCCATTGTGCGGCGGGCGGGCGGGGGCCGCGGCCGGTGCTTGCCCGCGGGCTGGGGGCGCCGCCGCCGCCGCCGGCCCGCCCTTCTCGGCCCGGATCCCGCGGTGCCTTCGGAAGGTGGAACAAAATGGCGAAACCTAACATGGCCGTTCGGAGTCGGCGACTCCAAAATAAACAGCGTGTGTCCTTGCCTCCCTGCAGACCGGGTATGCCAGCAGCCAGGGCTCTCCCTCTGGGTCCCCTTCCAGAACGCCGCCACCGCAGTCACCAACCTCTACAAAGGTAAGGGCTGCCCCGGCTGCCCACCCCCCCCCCGAGCTGAGCCGAGCCCCGCTCGGCCGCCTGCCCAGCTTACTCATAAGCGGGGCCTGTTAATGTCTCTTATTCACCATGATAAAATCTAACCCGAGACTGCTTCCTGGATCTTGCAGGTTTTTCCCTGGGCCACTTTGGCTGACAATAGTTGAATCTTTTCTGTTGCCTCATGTTGGTGACTAGTAACTTAAAAGCAATTTTATTTCTAGACTCCTGCAAAAAGGATGCCTCCAGTGTGGCTATCCTTGATGATTTTAGGACAAGAGTATAATAGCTTTTTAAATAGTGCTGAAATTTCATGTGTTCTTGTCTACTATAAGGCCTTCTAAATGTGGGGATGGCAGTATGATGCATTCACATTTCAGGTGAAGCATAAATTGGGTTTAGTGTTTGTAACATCTTATGTGGATGTTATGTGACAAAAATAAAACTTTATGTACTTGTGACAGTGAAACTTCTTAACTAAGCCCCCAGTTTATTTTAAGCACCAGACTCTTATTTTGACTGTGCCTAGCGTGACTATGAGAAAGTAATGCTAACCTACATTGTACGCGGATATGCTTTTGGGCATTTTGTCTTACATTTGTCTGTCAATACTTGTTTCTGAATCCTGCTACTGTTAGGGTTAATGGAAGACTTCTCTGTAGAAGAATCAACTGTTGGTTTTTAGTTTAAAAGTTCACACAAAAATGATAGGTGCAAGTAAAATTTGTACCAATTTGAGTTGAGGTGCAGCATCATTACAATTATTACTGCCTTCATCACCAGAAAGGAAAAAAAGCTTTTAAAAAAAGTTGCAAATTGTTGCTTTTTTGACTTACAACTCAAAAATCATTAAACTATGGGATACATTCCTGTGTGAATAGAACTATATCTTGGCCTGTGTGTTTTCTCATTTGTCTCTAGTTTCCCAATATATAGGTTTGCGTTAAGCAGTTGAACTTTATAATGTATTTGAGAGTTGATTAGGTTTGTCAAACATGAAGAGACCACGGAGGAAGGAACATAGATGTAAACCTCACTGTGAGACTTGATTCTCTTGCAGAAAAGTCTGTGCAAATGTTGTGTATGTATCATAGGTCATTGTTAAGGGGCAGCAAATTACATTACAAGAAAGGTGTTGGCCTGAGGCAGTGGGTCACTGTAACATGGACACTAGTCACTTGAGGATGGTGCTAGAATACCAAGAGGTAATGTTAACAAGTTATCTGGGATAATTAGTCTTTTCTTACCAATGGCAATATTGTCCTTTAGAGCATCCTTATTGCCAGGGCTCTAGCTGTTTGTTTGCTTAGATCACTTGATTACTTTGTGTTATAGGCAAACTGAGCCTCCTTCTTGTAGTGTGATTAACAAGAAGTATGTATGGTTTGTCAGTGATTAGAGAAACTGGAATTTAACTAGGAAGCTGTTCAGTCAGCTGTAACTTAATACCTTAAAAACCTACACTAAAAAATCTACTTCAAGAAAGTTTGTTTTGGTGCTAATGCTTGGTGCCTCAGTTACTCAGAGCTGCTATCTTTTTCTAATAGACTCCCAAGTGGATGGATCCCCTTAGTAGGAACTTACAGAGAACACAGTGGAACAACTATACACTTGCATACTAGGAAAGCATGAGCCTCTCCTAATGGGAACTTGCCTTTCTAGTGATGAATGCTGCTCTTCTGTTGTCTCAGTAGTATTTTTGTTTTGGAGGAATTTGTCAAAACATTGAAGGAATACTTGGGATGATGAGCATTACCAACTACCTCTTTCCCCTGCAGCTGGTTTCTGATCTGTAACTGAATTTTTGATGTGTTAAAAAAAATTTAGCATGAGCTATGTAAGGAAAATGGCATGATTTCTTGAATGTCAAATCTTTTTGTGAAGAAGGGTAGATTAAAAGACTAAAATACAATATTTGAACTCTGTGCAGGTTTTGGATCATGAATTTTTTTTGTTCAGCTCTAATTGAGAGCTTGTTTTAAAGATGAAATATTTGCCTGATTATCTTTCAGATTTTTACTAAAATGGATCCTAACTGTAGGCTTTAGAACTTAAAACTGCAACAGAAAGTCTTAGGTATACACTGAAATATGGTTTTTGAGGCTACATTTGACCTTTTTTGATTAAATGCTATGGTATGTTTTGCAATGTTGGTTTGTACTTTCTAGCTTCATAATAAAGGAGACTTGACTGCTTGTCTCTCAGTAGCTTAACTTTGTAGACAAAGCAGTTGTAGTTTTTAACATAAAATCTAATCTTTTCCAGGGAGTGAAGACTTCATTTTTCCAGTCTGCATCAGCATTCAGTGTTTGACCTCTTAACTGGTTCATAGTTAGCGCTTTGTAAAGCATTGTTGTATATGAGGAAAGCAGATTGCTGACATGCTTAAAGCTGGGCTCCTCACCTCAGAGGGGGCTTGTTCATGGGTGTTGGGAAGTGATTAAAGGTGGTGTCAATTTCCAAACTAGTTCCAGAGTTTTAGTAGCTTTTATTAGTGAGAATGCATCAGAATAGTTGCTATTGTGAAATAGAAAATGGCTGAAGGAATAATCTGTTGTGTTGGCACTGCTTTGACAGAAATTAGCAGTCATAAATCTTCAAGTCTTTTGATTACAAAATAGCATAGGCAAAATGCTTTTAATCTTAGAGTACATAAAAGGAAGTAATGTGTTAGTGTATTTTATGTGTACCTATGCAGTCTGTAGTTTAAAAGCTCCAAGGTTAAACTGTGAAGAAATTGAGGTGTTTTTTGGTGGATTTGTCTGAAGCAGTGCTATTTGGTAGTATAGGTTTTAGTTCTAGTGGTGTTTTTCTGGACCAAGCAGTGGTACTTTTGAAACTTACTGTTAGAATAATATTTAAGAATATAATTAGTGATGTTTGCTTTTTCTGTGTGTGAAAACTGGCTTAGATAAGTATATCACGGTTCACCTAAAACCGATGTCTTTGACAGCTGTTCTTTAAACAAGTCCCTGAAAGTTTTTTTGGGGCAAATGGCTATTATGTTGAACTTACACTAAAACAGCAATACAAAATGCTCTTTTAATTAGTTTAGACATTTATATTAAATAAAGAGATTGTTTTTGATTAAATTGGAGTAGATATTATTTTGATATCTATTAATGGATAAAGAGCTAATGTAGCCATCATTTTCGTAAAATTGAAATAGCTGTTGTCCAAGCTCTATTAACAAATACCTATGGCAAACAAGGTGAGTGAAATTGAGTAGAGTATGATTTGTCCTACTTGTTACTGTTCTTTATGAAATTTATTCATGTTTCTAGCTACTTATTTAAGAATCATTAACTTAGAGGAGTCTGGAAACTAATTTAATCATGTAAGAGTATCTGTTGGAGGCAAAGTTAAATTGAGGTGCACAGGTGACCGGTTACATCAGTGGGGACTGAAACTGCATTTTATAGTAGGATTAACTGCAAGTAATACCTGTTTAAAGCTTTTGTGCATCAGATCTGCAGTGGGCTCATGAAGAATTTTCTTAGACTTCATTTTGTAATTGATCTGTTGCTTAATTGAAAGATGTTGGGGGGATGTGTCTGTTCTAACTAGGTTCAAAGCTAGGCCTTTCTGTAAATTGCCTATGCAGTTTAAGTTGAATTGAATAAGAGGAGCAGTGAAGTTAGATTTTTTTTTTTTTCTGACAAATTTTTAGTAGGTGTTAAGAATGCCAGTTGTATTCCTTCTGTTTTACGTGGTGTTCTGGCTGAACTGATACATGTTCAAAGGTATTGTCTGTTAATTTCTTAAGTGCCTTCAGATTGACAAGCTTGAAATATGTTCTAAATGTTAATACAATGGAGTTTCAAAAACAGTGCTGTAAGGTTAACCTGAAGTGTAATAAATGAATGCTGTTTAAGTAGTTTGAGTTGTTAACATGATTTGTGAAGAAGGAGGAACCTTTAACATTCTCTTTAGGTTCAACAACTCGGTGCTATCAAATTTGTTACAGCTAACTTGCTGCTGTTACAGTAACCTATAGAACATCTTCCTTGTTTATCATGGTTGACAGGATGCCATGTCAGTGATATGTCATATTATAAATTGCTCCATCTGTGACATTTGCTAAGATACGTTTTTGTTTTCTTGCAGAAAGTGTGGATGCCCATCAACGAAGTTTTGATGTAGGAATTCAAATTGGCTATCAGCGTCGGAATAAGGATGTGTTAGCTTGGGTTAAAAAACGCAGAAGAACTATTCGTAGAGAAGACTTGATCAGCTTCCTATGTGGAAAAGTTCCTCCTCCAAGAAATTCTAGAGCTCCCCCAAGACTGACTGTAGTATCCCCTAACCGAGCTACTTCAACAGAAACTAGCTCATCTGTAGAGACTGATTTGCAGCCCTTCCGTGAAGCCATAGCTCTGCATGGTAACAGCCTTTTTTCCAGTACTACTTGGTTAAAATTGGGTGGGAGTTCTTAAAGTGTATCTTTCTCTTTCTCAAGCTTTGACTCTTGGCAGTTGTTAATGTGCTAATGTTGTGTACCCTTCAGCTGAAGGTATCTACTTGCTTCTCTAAAGGAATCAATGGTTTTGCATGTATTAGACTTGTTTACTACTAAAAATGCTGCATTAGTCAAATATCTTGAATATGAAGAAAAGATAACTGCATGAGCAGTTAGTGAAATGAGTTTTGGATCTCTAAATCTACAGTTTTAATTCAACATATTGAACTAAAGTTTTGTCAAAGTTAAAGTCAAGTTTTGGTAACTTCTTGAAGTACAGACCTTGTATTTGTATCAGTGCAGATACAATTCAGATTTTTTGAAAGTGATTTACTAGGAACTAGCTTAATATTAAGATTCAGCTAGTAGCCAGTAACTTGCAAATTTGGCCAGGGCTTGGGGGCTGGGGAAATTCAATATCTAAAATGCCTCTTCTGTCTTGATCTGGGGAGCCAGATCTTGCTCTGAGGTTCTTGTTATTAAGTATTAGTTAATACAGTTACGCATCCTGTGTCCTAAGTAGTACTCTTCAAAGGGGAGTTGTATGTCTATCATGAGAAAAACCCTGTTCAGAACTCATTTGTAATTTGCAATCAGTCTGAGAAGACTTGAAGATACATTTAAGACTAAACTTCATTCCTTGCTGTCACTGGCAATGTTTGCTGTGTATCTGTTTTTCTCAGAGATTCACTAGCCAGTTCTGAACTGTACTGTTACCTGGCAAACAAAAATATGTTAAATTGATCCTAATGTGAAATGAAATAGTTAACCATTTGGTTTTTATGCCCCCCAGAAATTCAAGGGGGGGGGGCACAAATAAGCACATCTTTAGGGCATAAATAGTAGACATTCTAAAAGTATATTTAAAAATTCAGTTACCTCAAAATGTGATCTGTGAAATTTAATTTTCATCATTTCAGTATCCTCAGTTGAGCAGAGGATTAGTGAGTTAATAACTGGATGAGTGGATCCATAGATAGGAAGACTGCATTTCTATCCTTTCTGCTCTGTGGCAATTTTTCAAGATACATAAGCCAGACACTATCTAGGTGGCAGCCTGATTCTGGTACTTGTGGCTCTGACATTTAAACCAAATGTGGTCCCACCCAGTCATGTAGTTCTGGGCAGTTTTCTGCATTTTGGAAGCTGGTTATAGAATTCTGTGCACCATTGGTACTTATCTAGTAGGACAAACTTAACTTCATAAAGAACCACTGCAGGAAGTAACTCACATAATGTAGTGATAAACAGCCTTTTTAAAAATTTGCTTTCTGAAACTAGTTGAAATCCTGTATACAGTTTGCTTTAGGTAAAGGTTTATAAAGTGGGGGTAACTTAGACCTCACTTCAGCCTGGTGTGCTCTTGAGTAAATTTGTAGGTGTTTTGGTTGGTAGTGTAGTGCTCTTCGTGTCCTTGTATGGTTTCTTAACATCTGTTTCACACTGAGGTGATTCTTGGAAGTCATTTCTCTTTAGCATGTGTGTTTATGCACTGTTAGATAAAAAGTTGATTTTGTTTCATAAACTAATGCAGGTTCCTGAGGATCACATGTGATTCTTTGTTCTAGTGGCACTGCAGAAACTAGAAATGTGCTGTTCTACTTCATTAGCTGGTAGACAAGATTACATGTCAGTCACTTTCTGGATTAGTTTCTCATATCAGTTTCAATCTGTTCTTTGACACAGATGCTTTTGTGCTAATCCTTCAGTGACTAGCCTTGTGTTTAGACTTGTACCTGTTTTTAGTTCATTGCCTAGAATGTCTGTGTTCCTCCAACTTATCCTGCCCCTTTTTTCATTTTACATCAGGAGAAGCTGTGATTAAACTGTCTCCCAAACTATTCTCCTTTATCAGTTTTCTCAGAACTACCTTCTGTTTTGGAACCTGCATGGACTCCTTGTGTGTAAATTTGTCTGCTGTAGGACATTGTATCTGCATTTCTGGTAGGCTGTTTAAAAGCGAGTTGCTGCTTCTAGGCATTGTGAGAAGTTATTAGAAAACAAGATGGTAGTGAGTATCAATCTCAACAAACATTCTGGACTGAGACTTAAGGGGGGGTGTTTGGCTGATATATGGAGGATGGAGGCAGTGTTTCATGCCAGTAAGTTTTCTGTAGAAATGGAATAGTTCTCTAACATTTGTAGAGGGGCTGAATTGGAGTTGGAGGTATGATGCCAAAACTTTTGCTGCTCTAAGCGAAGTTTTTCTAGAAAAGCAGAAATAGAAGTATGTTTAAGCCACAAAACAGATCCTCAGAGTTGCTTTATCTGGCTAATTGACTGCTTTTAATAGGCATTTGTGTCTGAAGACCTCAGTCCTATAACTGATCTAGCTGTCTGGGGGGGAAGAATCCCTGCATTTCAATTGTGTAACCTTTAAATGCCTCATTATTAAACCTGAGATTCATGACAAGCCATAGTAACAAAAATTAGCTAAGAAAATATTTTCAGGAACATGATGCGTGAATCTGGTTTATGCCCCAGCCTATAACACTGCAGAAGAATATTTTCAGGAATCAGGATGGTCTTAATTTTATTCTGCATCTGAAAAGAGAAAGAAACGGCATTTTTAACCTTAGAGCTAAGCTCAGGCCTTGTCACATCTGACCTACATCTGTCTTAGTTCAGTGAGGTAGTTGATAGTTCCTGACAAAAGCTAACCATTTTAAAACAAACCTAACTTTATGCTATTAGTTTTCTATAAGGTGAAAGCTGTTGATAAACTTATTAAACTTGTTATAAATCCTTTAGTGGAATTTTACTTAAGAGGTTGGTTCCAAAACTCATTCTGCAATACATGTAAACTGTAGAACTTGTGTTGTTAATACTAACTTGCCATTACAAGTCTGTTGAAGGATGACGATTGAAATTGAATCTGTCTAGAAACTCAAATACCTAAAAAATTAAAGCCTTTAAACAAAGTGTCTTGAGTAATTAGCTCAAGGTAACACATCATGTGCTTACTGTATTCTGCAGTTCAAGTGAACTGTCTTTATGCTTCAAGAATTGTGCATTACCTTGTTTTTTGCATGTACTAAGGCTATAGTAATGGAAGATGAATGCTTTTATTCAGTTCCCTAAATGTAGAGCAAGTTTCTGTAACATCTCTAACACCAAGCATCACTGCAGTTAGCATAGCTATAGATGTATCTCTTCCTATTTTCTGAATACACAATGACATACTGTTTCAATTCTGGAAGAGTTTGATATGAGAATTACATCCAACTTAAGTTGTCATCTTAAGATTCCTGAAAGCTGATTTTTGCTGGATTTCTCATTCTGTGTTGCTGGAGCTACTATACTAAGTCTTGCAGTGCTAATGGTTGTCTGTCATCCACCTTGGAAGTTGCAGTTTGGGCTTTTAGGGTGGAATGAGCTTATGCTGTGAAATGTGTACCATGCTTTACAAACCAGCCTCCTAATATAATGAGAGAAAGCACCATGATTTGAGAAGGAGGAAGCAATCATAGCAGTACTATGCAATACATCATACTCGAGCTTTCTTATCAGAAATGAGGTGTGAGTAGGTGGCAGCAGCACTGCAGTGAGTTGCTGCTTTTACTTAGCTTTAATGTTGAGGTGTCTCACTCATGTGATTTAGTTCCTTTAGGGGAAGCCTTTACCCTAGCATATAGAATTGTGTAGCTTAGCCTCTTTAAAGATGCTAAATTTCCATTAGTCCTTCTATCCTGTTGTCTTGAAATATTTAATGGCAATGTAAAACAAGCAGTTAGAAAAGTGGAGAAGGAAGCTAATAGAGGGGATGGGAGAGCAGAGTTCAGATGGTCTGAAAGGGTATAGTGTGGTATAAAGGATGTGTATATACCTATCATGTTCTGTAATACCTGTTGCTAAAACTGGCTGAGCAAAAATTGAAATAGTGTAGCATAGAGGGAGCTGCATGCCACTTGATATTTATCTGTGCTTAGGTCTCACTTAGGTAAGCTTAAATGTTAATTTTAATATTTCCCGAACAAAACTTCTGGAAAATAATTTTGAACATTGGCTATTTCATACATAATCTTTGGTAGTAACTCAAATAACTTGTCACTATAGATATGGCTGTAGTGCAGATAAAACAACTTATTGTTTAGACCAATGTTGATAAAAGTGTGATTTTGAGGTGACAATTTATTTACCTTAAGCATTCCAAACTCCTCAAAACATTCACTTTCAGCTAAACATTCTAATAACTAGGTAGCTTTGGGAGAGTTCTTAGTTACAAACTAGCTAGTATTGATCAGAATTTCTCTGCAGCTTTTGCCAGTAGTACTGCAATAGATGCTTTAAAACATAGTCTTTGATATAAGCAGAGGTTTTTAAAATATATTGCTGGTTTAACTAAGTGGTGCAACAGGAATGGGAAATATAAGATACTCCAACTATTCCATCCACTTTAATTCTTTCAAGCTTGAAAGGGAAAGAGATTCTTTCTTAAAGACCTTCCCCTTTATAAAGTATTGGAAGACTTGAGGTGGTCTTGGTATGCTGGAGGTGAAAGTACTTTATCAGGATCTCTGTCATGTTGTATAGATAAAACTGATGTGTGGTTAAGTTGTGTTAATTGCAATATAGAAATATGTAGTGGTGCCATGGAGTTACTAATTGTCATGTGAGAGTATTACTTTCTAGTGTCTATTGCTGCTCACTTTACTGCTTTAACTGTTTAAATGGTTTGGGGAGAGGTACACTTAGAGCATGTAGAAAGCTTAACTTGGAATAATTCACAATAAATGTATTTTCACAGCAGTATTTCAAGAAATGAACTATGAATCATGGCTCCTAAAACATGTTCTGTTAACAAAAAATTAACAAAGATCCTTTTTAATGAATGGTATTGCTAATAGTTTTCAAAGATCTTGATTCCATGAAATAGCATCCTGATACTTCAGTATGTGCCTTGGACTTTGTTTCTGACTCTTCCACACTTGATTACTTAGTTCTAAACTGTGGTATAAATATCTAAGTTAACAGTTCTCTTCTGGATTAGTCTTTACTGCTGTGTAATATGGTTAACTGCTAGTAACAAATTGTCACTTGAGTCTGTGTCATAGTAATGACTGTTAAACTGGAGTAGTGGGTATGAAATGCAAGATGAAACTAAAACTGGAAGTACTTCTTGAGTTCCACTGTCCTGCTGTCTCTGTAGGAATTAAACTTTGTTCTACGTTTGAAATCCTTAATGTCCCAGAACTTAAGTTCTGAATATTGTATGTGTATTTAGATACAGTGATTCAGTGTCACTGAACATTAAGTGAATGCCTGTTTGAGACAGTGCGTACAGACTCCGGCAGTGTTCTGGAATATGCTGCAGCATATTATAAATGCATCTTAAATTCTGACTTTTGTATTTAGTACTCTTACAAATGCTTGTCAGTTGGAATGACTCTCCTTAAATATAATTTGTGAGTGTTTCCTAAAAATGTTTACAGTAGTCGACTAGGGGTGCTCAATTTTTGTTTTTATTTCAAGTGTTTGCTCTGTATACATAATTAAAACATGTTGTGATAAAAATGAGTACATCAGTTTTTGACTGTTACGGATTGTATATAATAAACATTGACTGACAAGTTGTATAAATTGTTGATTCTAAGTTGAAGTAATAATAGTGAACCTGTGTGTTCAGAGCAGTTTTGATTTGAATTAAAAGATGGTTATGCTGGTGGAGGAAGGGAAATACTTAGGTTTGAAACACTGTCAGGAATCTTCAGCTTCTGAGCACAATTACATTTGTTTTTTCCAATGTACAGGATGAAATGATTCTCTAACATGTCATACCAGTTAACAGTAAACTTGCTACTGTCTGAATTAGGAAAAAATGTTTCCTGTCTGAACTTTGGGTGCTAGTTATCCAAGTTGCAGCACCTGAATTGACTTTTTCTGCTTGTGCATTTATATCATCTAATTAGTTGCTTTGTTTTGTTTGGTAGGTTTATAGGAAATGTCTTATAGTTTTGAATTTCAGCTTAGCACTAATCCTAGAAATAGTAGAGAACCTTGTTCCTCAGTTTTCACTGTAGCAGCCTCTGCTATTAATTTTTAATGCCATTGTGAATGAAAAATGATATTAAAATGATGATGTGCAGGGTCTCTGCCAGTCTCTTAACCATTGTTCAGAGCTGTGTAGGAACACTGATGCTCTAAGCAGAAGTTCTAGGAATGCATTGAGTACTACTCATCATATTTCTACTGTTTATTGTATAATGCCTAATCTGTATAAAAATGCCTGATCTGTATAAAAATGTATTCTTTGCTTCTACAAGAGATTTATAAGCTTTAAATTTTCATTAAACACTAATCAGCAGATAGAAATTGGTTGACCTGTGCAGTCATGATATACATCAACTTGCCATTACTGTAGATGGCTTTTGAATCCATTTATCTCCTACACTAAGGATTCTGGCAACTAATCTAGTGCCTCATAAGTGTTTTCTGCATTCTTACAATAATATACATATGTTATCTTGATCTTGGAAGATGTTCTGACCTTGCATTGTAGGTAGAAAGCAGTGTGAGGTTATGTTCTTTTACTACTTCAAAGTGTGTAGTAGCTTTTTGACCTTTGTTTGGTAGCAAGGATATTCCAGGAGTAAGTTTGAAACAGTAGAGACTTGCTGAGCTTAAGTGCATGCTGACTCTGCAGGAATGTATATAGTGTGTGCTGATTCTGTTGCCCTACAGAGTATCTATTCTGAGGTACTTAACTATTCAGTGCTTAGAATGTTGTACATCTGTTAGCCCTATTTCTTTAAGAAACGTGATATATGTAGCTGTTCTGTCAATTGGTTTTCCAGATAACTGAATTTCTCAACTCTCTCCAAAGTAGAACTTGAGTCTGAAATTTCCTGCAACTGGGTTTCATGGAGCCTCTGAAGCCACTTGTGTGGCCTATCAGGAGCTAATAGGTAGGGTTCTGTTGGTCTTTCCTTGTCAATTTGACTTGCCTGGTTAGGAGCTTAATGGATATCTTATGTGGCCTTGCACATGCAAGATGGACATGTGCTGACTGGACAAAGGAAAACAGTATCTGAGAGCTGTGGCTAGTGAGAACATCAAAAGCTGAGATAGCTCAAGATTTTGGAAGTTACTTGAGACAGTGGTCCTCTTGGATAGTTCAGCTGCTTGTTCTTACTGCTACGAAGATTGCAGAATAGTTTTGATCTCTAGAGACCATCAAAAATCTACTGATATAAATCTTGTTCCACTGTTCTCTCCCCCCACACACACACTCTTTGCATGACTCCTGCTTTGGGTAGCATTTCTTGGGCTGACAGTGCTTTGAAATTTTCTAATAATGCTCAGGTTTGGAGTAGTTGGGATAGTGAAGGTGTATGAGCATTTGAGCTCTTGCTTGTCTATATGTAGTCTGAACTTGAAACTGAAGCATTGTATGTTCTATAACCCCTATTAAACCTTAATTTGGAAAGCTCTGCTTTTGCTAAACTAGTATTAACATTACCAAAGACAAGTTTAATTTAGCATAAAGCTTGTCTTGTTTAGTGGAACAAGTATTTCTATAAGAAACTCCTTTAACAATCAAAGATGTTAGTAAGATGTACACAAATCAAAGTGATAGCAGGGTAGCTGTCATGGTGTTTTGGATAAGATCTGCGATTTGCAAATTTCAAGGGATTGTCTGGTCTTGCTTGATTTTTAGAGTGCTCTTCTGAATTATGATAGTATTAATGTGTTGGCTCGGAGTGGGAGCCCTGAAATGAAGCTTTTGCTTAAATTATTTAGATGCTAGTTGCTGTATAAATCTGCTCAAAATCTGTCATACAGCAGCTTTACAGGACTAAGACTACTTGCAGGGATTAAAGGGAAGTAGGGTGATAGTATTTGGAACAAGGTCAAATGAAATCAACCTGGAAAGTCATTGGTAGGGGCTCTTCTGTTGAAGTATTGATCTGTTGAAGAGTTCATACAGACATAGGCTACTCTTTCAATTGAGTGTGCGTACATACACTTCCAGTAGTTTGCCAGATGCTTGGGTAGCTAGCTGTTGGCAGTGTGGTGCTAGTCTAGTACAGAAGCTCATTTTTAACTATTATGAGCAGCAACTCATACAGTAAAAGCTAAGAAGGTGTGGATTTCTGGGCTTCAAATGAGTGGATATGTGTACAAATACTACAATGAAATGTTTAAAATATCTCCTTAAAACCTGTGCTGTATAACTATCATCCCTTTTGTTTCATGTAGGGGGAAAACTTTACTGTTTGATCTAAATGCTCTTTCTTTTTTTTCCCTAGGTCTTAGTGGTGCAATGGCTAGTATAAGTGTTCGCTCAAGTACCCCAGGCTCTCCTACTCACGTGAGCAGTGGCTCCAATGCTAGTCGAAGGAGAAATGGACTCCATGATGTTGATTTGAACACTTTCATATCGGAAGAAATGGCACTCCACTTGGACAATGGTGGAACTAGAAAGCGTACCTCAGCCCAGTGTGGCGATGTCATTACAGACTCACCAACTCATAAACGCAACAGAATGATCTAAACTGCAAAAATTTCAAACCCACCATGCTGCTTGAAAGCCACTTGATCCTCAGAGTACTATTGAAAAGGAAACACGAGGCCATCTTCCCATATTCACTGTTTAAGACAAATGAATTCAATAATTGCCATAAAGGAAATTTTAGATATTACATTAGATGCCTCTTGTAACTGCGGCTTTCTTAAACTATATTCTTAGCAGAGGACATCAGATATTGTGTAGTAGTTAGCAAGATCATCATAGGCGAAGATGTATCTGTTCCAAGGCTAAAAGTGACCTTACTTGTATTCTTAAAGGGAAAGGAAATTTCAGATGTTTATTTGGTTATAGAATGCTTTTTTTGTCCTTTATTTCCTGCTGTATTGAGTATTTGCTTAAACAGTATTGCCAGTTTGACTAAAATCGTCTACAACATGACTTGGCATCTTTGTCAAAACTGCAGGCTTCCATTTTTGCGGCACTGTACCATGCACCTAGTTTCTATATAGTAACAGTGTGCAAGTTAAATATTGGACTGTACCCTCTTTAGTTTTAAAAGCAGTTAATAATTCTGGTGATTGTGTGATAATGTAAAGAGGTGCTATGATGGTCATGCAATTAATACTTAATATTGAATCAATACAAGGATCTTTATTGGATTCACTTTGTGTGTTTTAGTGCTCTGAAGTAGCAATATTAAACTTTTCCCGAATTAACTTCATAGGCTTTTAAATCTTCAGTTTGAGGAAAATATATGTACTTATTGGTATTATCCTTGTGGTAATCATACACAGTGCAGACTGCACCAGTGCTGACCTAAATTTAGAGAAAGATGTCCTGTAATTGGAAAATAGGCTTTTCTGTTAAGTATTAGTGAAGGGTAGGTTTTGTGTACACCCATATCCCATTTTACATTTCTTGTGAAGTAATTGCCCATTACTGGGGAGGGGGTGGGAAGAGAGGGAATGAGGGGGAATAGTTGGAAAAAGTGTGTGTTCTAACAAGTAAGACTTCTGGTCACATATGGAAACTTGGACTAGCTTAAACAAGATTGTGATGCCATCTCCTGCAGGAGGGAGTGACATGCAGGTTCTCAAGTGCTAAGAAAATAATTTAAAACTGGAAGTTGATTATAAAGCTCTGGATAAACATGCTGTAAGGATGGGTTTAAAAGGATAAATGGCTTTCTTTTGTGTGTTGAGCTTACATTCATAGGATCAAACTCTGGCTGCCATAAACCTAAGCATAATCTAAAAGTGAACTATAGATCAAGACTGATCTGCTGCAAGTCCGTTCTGGAATGGGGAAGGATATGTGTCAATCTTAAAGAACATTGTCCTACTTGGAACTTTTTTTACACTTACGTGCAACAAGTCTTTCCTCTTTGGAGAGCTCTGGCTTAGGTCCTCTAAATCTCTGCCTAGATGAGGAGTGATACAGAAGAATGAGAGATGAAGAGCTCCAAATGTGTAAGTGAGGAAAAGGTATTTATTTGAGGCAGCATGCATGCCGTAACAGAAAGCATAAGCTGATTTTTGGGGTGAAATGCAGCTAAGCTGAATCCACAGTACTTAGAACACAAGATTTTTCTTTAAGGCACCTTGAACTCCTTTTTAATATATAGCTCTTCAAGACTTTTGCTTATGCTTGTAGAGTCAGATTTTTGTATTACCTCCCCTGATGTTTAAGGCAGATTTAACTATAGTTCTACTGCTTATAACCCTGTTGTCCTTTATTGGTGTTCTCTAGTCAAGGCAAGACAATAGTGATACGTTGTATTTAAAATTCTCAGAATTCAAGGCTCACAGAGCATGATTTCCTTGCTTTATAGTGCTTCCATCCAATTTTTTTAAATTGAAGAGCTCAGTTGCACAGTACTGTAGTGAAGTTCTGTAATTTATGGGACAAGTGTGAAAACTGTCTAGAGAGACTAAGAACTGTTCAAAAACCCCACCTGTGTTACATAGCTTAACTTGCACATCACCTGAAGATTCAGTGTACATTCAGTTCAGTTACTACTGTTAACTACAATTAATAATACTTATTTAATGTAAAATATTAATATTACATAAAGCTAGTTTTCAGAGACTGCATTTTCAACCAAGATTTCAATGTAAGATGGTATCTAAATGTGTTGTTTAGAATTACTATTTATTAGGCAGAGGGTTTTTTATACCACAGTAAAATTCACAGGTTGGAGTCCTGAACAGACTTGAAAGGACACATATCTGAAAACCATTCTTCAGCTCTTCTGTTCATTCATTATCTGGCTTGTACAACTAGAAGATATTTATGCTCTGCGACTTCTAGTGTAGACTTTACTGTTACATGTAGTAAAAGTAACATCATACTAGTATGAGAGTTCTGCACATGTGACAAAACTGTAACAGTGCTTCTGGTCTAGCCTAAATACACAGAGCCTATTCAAATTACTTCTCCCCTTCCTTGCAGTAAAGTAACTATTGTTAATGCTTTTAAGCATTACATTCAGTCTAGTACCACCTAAAACTAAATTTGTTTAGCTTTAATTCGTGCCATTTTTCTTTGAGAAAGCAGGCTTAGATATCAGGCCGGTTGCATTAATGTTTTTGCTTGTACCTTAAATATTTGGCAACTTTTTACCATTGTTTTTCATTTAGCCCCAGTTGTTACTTGCTCTTTAAATGTTAACCCCTGCCAGAATGATCTAAAATGCATGTATTCACCTGGTAAACAGAAGGAGAACAGATTGTCTCTTTAAAAAATAAACATTCAAGTCAGTACCTGCTGCTTTGAAGACTATTTCTTGTGCCAGTATAGAAAATCCATGTTATGGGGAGGGAGGGGGGAGAAATAGCATTCTGCTGTTCTCCAAACTGTAGCTCTTGAAGCCAGAAGCACGTTGGTCTCATACAAGAAACACTGAATTAAGAACTGTTAGTTTGGTAAAAATGGTGCTTACTTTTGCTTTTTCCTATAAATCATATAGTTGACCTATCTTTTCTCCATGTACATTAAATTTAACATGAATGTGCGGCAAGTTACATAAAGTACATCCTGCACTGAAGCTACTGAGCTTGGCTTGCTTATTAATGAAGTAAATTTAAAATGTTAAATTTAAGGCTATATTACAATAAAGTAATGCAAAGATGATTTTGGCTGAAACTGAAGTCCTGCAGTTAAACTTACTCTCAAATGTGGTTTACCCAACTGGAGTAATAAACTCTTAAGTCATAATAAACCTAATAAAAAATAAATACAACTGATCAGGCTTCTTTGTAGTTCTTTAAGTTTCTGAAAAATAGTCCATCAGTAAACCCAGAATAGAAGATGATTATAATGAGTTAGCACTTAAAAGGCTTATCTGATTCTGCAGAACAAGGTTAAGAATGCAATTTGATAGCTGCTCAGTTTTGCTGTACTCTAGGTGGTTTTCCTTGCTGTCCTAATGCCAGGGCTTGTATCACAGGCTAATCTTAATGGATTAATGGTGGTTGTAGTAATTGGGATGTTTCCTCTAAATATGTAAGGACTTGTATTTAGAGTTTAACATCTCTAATAGTATGAAAAGCATCTTAAGCTGTAATACTTAAATCTGTTTAAAAAGTTAAGGGGCCCTGACAATAGTGATGCTTTCTAAGCTCTGTATAGCTTAAGTCTGTCTTCAGGCTTCAGTGAAATTGGGTCCTTTAATTAGCAGCTTTTTAAATTATGGGTGTTCCTAAGCCTAGAAATCTTTTTTCCATTTACCTGAGACACCAGCAGGTCTTTGAACTTCATTGGAAAAGGAAAGCTTTATTTCGCAGCTTTTTGATTTGATTTTTTTCAATAGACATTTTAAACTTTTTTTAAGTTTTAATGAGTTAAATGTGCCAGTGGGTAAGTCGGAAGTATTTTAACATTTAAAAGACTTTTACTAAAAGTAATTTAATCCTGGAGCTAATAATATTTTGACAGAAATAGGGAATGTACACCTGGCCTTTTCTGTTAAGGCACTGCACCAGGTAGAGATGATGTGGTTATCCAGGGGCGCAGCCGCAATGCCTTGTAGCTTGCTTATTGTATTTCCTTGGTTGTTTATGGTGGTGAGGAAGGCACTGGCATTTGTCAGTAATGCTGTCTTGATACCTAAACTTTTTCCCTGTTTGAGCCAGTGACTCCTTATAATGAAAGGACTGAGCTGAAGAAAGTTTGAGGCTGAAACTTTCATCACAAGCTTATGATGGGGTGCCTCTTTAGCCAACACTGCTTTTTGTTATCTTCCTCTTTGATTCCCTTTCAAATTATCTCAAAAGTAGAACTAGATCTGTTTCAAACCTGCAACCATAATAGTGAGTAAAACAAACTTCTGTTTAGTATGGAAGTGTCGTCTAGCTGTATGCTAAGACTTACAGAACAAGTTTCTGGAGTGGTAAGATTCAGGTTCTAACGTTTCTTATGTGACTACCATCACCAGTGATGCTGCTTGCTTATTCAAAGCCGTATATTCTTTTTTGATTTTTGCCCCCTTTATATAAGGGCTGTATTTTCATTGACTAAGATGGAGTGTGGTGGGGGAATGATCAGGAGTCAGCTGTTAGGTCTTGGCTTACATGTGGTTTGTAGAAAATTGTGGACTTAAGTGTAAAAAGTACTGATCAGTTGAGTAAGGTGGAATCTAAGGACATTTTAAATCTTACTTTGTAAGATTTCACCTATCTTGTACCAACTTTTAAGTGTAAAGAAACCATATGTGAATTTGGCTCTGGATATCACATGAGCAGAGTATTCACTTACCAGTACACTGTGAGAACAAATCTTAAGGTCTTTATTTGAATTGTTAATGGTCTCACAGCATCTAATGTTGCTGCCTTGTCAGAAAACAAATCATGATGCTCTTCCAGTTCTGAAACTTAAGCTATGAGAATTCTTCCCGTTCTCTACATCTAATGTCTTCTGCATAAAATGTTAAAGCAGAGAATACAAAATGTTTGTAGCTAAGCTAGGTATACTAAGAATCTTTAAGGTTCTACTGGAGTTTTGGTAGGGTCATCTCCAGTTCTTGCCATACAACCATGCCTACTCAGGCTCACGGAGTATGGTCAGCTTTGAAAAGTTAAAGCGCATATAATGAGTCACTTCATGATTTGTCACTGCAATGTTTAAATGCTGATAGTTCTTTTAATATAGCATTGTCATTTTTAAGTGAATTCTTTGAGTCTTACGTATAAGGCAGTATATAAGGCAATCGTATTGCTGTTTGGCTGAAGAATTACTTGGTCTTACACAGTAACTCCATTTGTTTTTTGCCTCTTTATAAATTGGTGATGCTCTTCAGACCACTTTATAACCACAAAAATATTTGAATCTTTTTTCAAATGTTTCAGGGTAGTATTTTATCTGTTTTTTTAATACATAACTGTTCTCCAAAAAAGCATGTATTTTAAAATATAAGTAAAGTTTTTAAAGCTCTGAGGAGAAAACTGCCACAAATTAGCAAAAGCTACATCTCCCTGTATCTGCTTCATAAGGCACAGCCAAAGGTAACTACTGCTGTCTTTGAAAATGTTTTCTTGTTTTTCAGAATATTTTTTCCATCCTCTCTAAAAACATCAACCAAAAAAAAAGTTTTCTTAGAGATGAGTGGACTTGCCAGCCAAGGTGGGCCATCTTCTAGAGACTGTTGAATGTCCTGCCAACTATCCAGCTTACACTGTTTTACTGAGGGAATTGTAGTTTGTTTTTCCCATCTCTGCTAGGAAAAGTTCAAAAAAGTCAAATCTGATCTTTGGGTACATTTAAATCGATTCCTGTGGAATAGCAGCAGCAATCTCTCCTGGAAGGGAGTCTTTCTCCTCTTCCTGGAGAAACTGTCATCATTAATAAGTCACTGAAGACTTATTTCTCTGCTAAAATGGATTTTTGAATCTTTACAACTAAAGTAATTGTAGTTTCCAGAGTAGGAAGCTGATAAGCAATATTGTAAATACTTGTGTACTGTCAAATGATAATGCAGTTACATAGTCTAGATTATTTAAAAAAACCTGATAATAGACTGGAATAACTATTCAGCTAGCTTAGTTTATCATGTTAATATATGCTTACAAGCAAAGAGCTGCCAGATAAGCCATTACAAGCTCCTCAAGGAGAGTACCTATCATGTCTGCCTCTTTAATACAGCTAGGTTTGTCTTGCCAAGATTCAAACTTTCTTGGGCCTAGATGCATTTCCTAAAATATAGGTAATTTGCCCCTCCCATACTTAACAAAATAAACACTTTTAATAAAATTCTGTTTTATGTTGTCCTCTATAAGCTTTGTCTAGTTGAAGCTATCTGGGCAAATAAACTGAGCATATTTAAATTGCAATAATTGGGATGTATTTTTTTTAAAAAAAAGGACTTAGTGCTGGCAATACCAGGCCAAATAAATGGAGCTTTATAGCTTTAATGTAAGAAGGCTGAAGAATACCTTGTAAGTTAAAGATTTCAGTTTCCTTTTCTAATGTGTGCATCTATAAACTCTGAATTATTTTTTTCCCTATTTGTGGTTGTGGCCTATTACAACTGCTTTTACATAAGGAACTTTTCCCTGTGCCAAATGCAATGTTGTTTGTGAGGAAAAATGAAATGTTGAGATTTCTGGTAAGTGTATGTACGTAGTCAGGAAGGTGCTTCTTTCAAAGGTAGAATGGTAAGGTTGGAAGGGACCTCTGGAGATCATCTAGTCCAACCTTCCGTGTAGCCCATACAGGGATTGAACCCATGAGCTTGGTGTTAGCAGCACTACACTCTAACCAACTGAGCTAAACCTGCCCCCATACTTAGTCTCCAGTTGCCCATGATGTTATGGAGTCTCCATCCTTGGAGATGTCTGGACCTGGATGACCTGCTCAGGACCAGATAACTTCCAGAGGTCCCTTCTGACCTGGATTACTCTGAGTCAGTGTATACTACTGTTTAACTGATGTGTGTTTATCTGGGGCAGGTGGTGGCGGGAACATGCTAGCGTCCTTGCTGTCAAATTAGCAATTGCTAATTTATAAATCACTTTTAATGACTTAGGAACTAATGAATTTTACTTTTCTATGAAGCACATGCTCTTGTGGAAACTTAAAGGTTGTTCTATTAAAGCTGCTTCTGCTGGACTTGCTGAGGATACGCAGTCCTGCAGAGTAGGAACTGGGCACAAATTTGTTTAATTTCTTCCCTTTGTCTTCTGTGTTTCACTCACTTCAGAGTAGCTGAGTCCCTTTGGGCTGAACAGTGAAACTGGCACCACGTGCCAGGTGGTTAAAGTGCATCGTCCCCCAAGCTTCCCGCGGAAAATCGCCGGCCTCCAGCGGCAGGCCGAATGTCCACTAGAGCTCTGCTTCTGTGAGGCATGAGAACGGGCGCTGGAGCAACCTTCCAAGCAGTGAGGTTCTGGTCAGAAATTGCTGAGCTCCTTTCTGTCCAGGGCAGACCTCCATCCTGATTAATGTTCTGGTATGCTGATAGCTCATACTGAGAGTGCTGGGAAGAGATGGTCTCGAAGAGTGTTTCTTTTTTTTTTTTTTTTTTTTTTTTTTTTTTTTAAAAAAAAAAGAAAACGTGGTTAGTGGGCAGTGAAATGGGCATGGGAAGGCGATGGGAGCTTGCCCGCTGCTGCTGCAGTCCTCTGCTGCAGTGACTGACTATAATTCTGCCTGGGTTAGTGGCAGGCTCTGCCTTGACTGGCCAAATAGAGGCTTGTAGGACTAAAATTTTTACTTTTTACAACTCTGCCTGCTGCATCACTTGCTAAATAAACAAGTAACTCTTTCTTCCTTGCTAAAGGCATAGTGCGCTACTGTGGAGAAGAATCCTCCTGTTTTTAAGCCTTAGTTTGGTAAGCGGCTTAGGCTCAGTGGAGGTGTTTCTGTATGCCCAAGTATGACTGGGGGGTTTTAGAGACTGATGGTGACTGATGCATTTAATACTAAAGCACCTATGAGTTTCTCAAAGCTTTAAAGGAACACAAAGAGCCATTGGGATTATTTAACTGCCATGTCTGATCCCTTTACCTCATTTGAAAGCTAATCTTTCAGTAAGCAAAAATAATCACTCAGGGTCATTCTCTGTGATTTTGAAATGGTTCTTTGTAAAGCAAACCTGTCTAGAGTAAGTAATGAGTTACATGAGCTATGCTAGGAATTAGATGACGCCGGAGCATGGCTCTGAACAGTGCTCGCCGCTGGAATTGTGCGGAGCATTGCAGGGAGAAGGGACTTCTCTGACTAGAGAAATGAAGCTTTGGTCTGAGGAATTCCTAGTTATTATGGAGATTCCTGGCCATTAAGTGGCTATCACTGGCCAGCGCGTACAGTCCTTCCCAATTATGGTTTGGCAACAAGGATAGCCCCACTTCTGTTCTCGTGCCCTTCCATGCGTGTGTCACTTCCTCGCAGCCTCTGCGCTAGCAGCTTAAAGTATAAGTTGTAGCTGGCCTGTGCTGAAGGGAGAAGTGGAAGAAATGCTTTGCCGGAGACTTCCAGTGAAACCAAGATACCTGTCAGGTTGCTTGTGAAGGAAGTCCAGCTCCTGGTGTGGAACTGCCGCTGGAGAGCGGGTGCGGGCAAAACTTAGTTTCCTTCAAAAGCTTATGGTTGGTACGTATATATATATAAAAAAAATACACCACAATCCAGATGCAGAGAGAGAATGGGGTATAACTTGTTAGAAACAAGTCTTATGCGGTAGAATCTTTTGCAATTCCAGGCTTGCTATTTGGCTGTAGCTATTTGCCAAGCTAACACAGCCCAAAAAGAGAAAGGGGAACTAGCCCTACCTTGTCTGCTTTAGCTCTGCAATCTACTTTTCCTGACTTACCTGACAAGCACTCATAGAATTGAATAGGGGTCTCCCTAAGGAATATAAAGATGCTCCTGGAGGCTGTCACCTTGAGTTTGTCCTTTCAAGTGATATCTCTAAATATGGCCCCTTAGAGCAATCCAGCTGGCAACCTCTAGGTAAGTTCATCTCTATCAGATAAAACTACTGTCAAGTGGAGCCAGATCTTCAGCTGGTTCGTGGAGCTGTGCCAGTTTCCACTGCTTGGGAGCATGAATCAGAAATGAGCTTTTTCACATGGCAAAGACTTGCAGCAGAGAGGGCACCTCCTGGCCATGTGTAGGCTGTAGCTGTCGCTGACATTTATGGTGTGAAAGTAGAGAGAGGAGGATAAAATCCAATACAGAGGCAACATGCCCCATAAATCCCCCATGGTGATGGAGCCCTTGATCTTCTGGAGTCTTCCACTGAAGCTTTCACTCAACGGTGCTGTGATCTAGCTGCTGCGTCTGTCCTCAGCAGCAGTGCCTCAGCTCCAGCTCTTGCCTATTAGAGACGATCTGACTACTGGTGAGTTGTAACCGCTATTTTTTGCACCTAGTTCTGGAAAGAATGCATAAATGATATTTAACTGAGAAAAGATGAGATGCCATGGACTGCTCGAGGAAAAGAATCCCAGCTCTCCTGAGTGCTAGAGCAGTTTTGGTGCCTGTTTTGTGTTTTACCCCAGATCTTAGTCTGGTATATGACATCCAGCGAGTTGTGCTGGTGGCTGTGCTGCTCAGTGCAGCAGTAAAACTTGCTTGCTTGCATACTCATTGGTGTGCTCGCTTCCAAAAGGCGCTTCTGTGGTTTGGTGCCTCAGTTTACTCCTCTGTGCGGCTGGTGGGGATTTGGTGCTTTGGTAGCTGATGGGCTTTGCGATTGTGAGAACAGAGCAATGGAGCAGAAATACTCCCTTCATTCGGTAGCTGTTTTTGTATCCTTAGAAAGGAGCTGCCATCTGTCCTTTGTGAAAATCAAAATATATCTTGATAGTTTGCTCTCCTACTTTAGCCACTGAAAATAAACTGTTGTTTTTTGTTAACCCTGTATATTGCATATGTTTAACTTTGAAATAAACCAGTGGAGTTGCTACAAATCTCTCATAATCGTTATTTACTGTACAAGAATAACTCTTGCATGTCTTGTCCAAAGTTAACTATTTTCAGATATCTGTAAAAGAGATGACAAGTGTCAGAGTGCTTTTGAGGTAGTTTGACTTCCCTGGAGAAAAATTTCTGCCTTAGCTGCAGTGCTAGCTTCACTGAGCCTGCAGGCGTGCAGCTCTCCCTGGAAAGGTGCAGATGCTCCTGTCCGCCTCGTGTGCTCTTTGCTGGCTCGCTGCTGGCTCGTGCCTCGCGTGGCAGGGGGTGGTGTTACCTGTCGTGTATGTGGAGGGCACGAGTGCGGGGATGAGCAGAGAGCGGGTACAATCTGCTGCAGAGCTCCAACCCTGCTGGATGAGGTCCAGGCTGGTGTCCGAGTTGCAGGACGTGAGGTGGCCGAGTGATGCTGTGTGTTTACTTCTGAATCCAGCATCTAGTTCTGAATTTTGTTTTCGTAGGTGTATGGTTACTGGTAGATCTGCCAGAGTGACATTGCAAATTAAATAATATTTTCTTTCTCTTGAATTTTATTTCCATACAGGACATGATAGAGCAATGAAAGATGGGAAAAGAGCCTATATTCATTGGTAAAATGTTAATGCACCTTCAAAATGAGCTGTGGAATAAATGACTGACTTCCATGGTGGCACCCCAGGACCAGAGGAGATGGAGTCCTGTGAACTAATTCCAGCTGTTACTGTGACCTGCTCTCGTGTCAGGGCAGGATTTTGGGGTGAAGCTGTAGGGCGGAGGGCCAGCTTCCCGTGTGTGTGTGCAGGAGACGGGGGAGACCCTGCCTGTCCCCACTGGTGTCCGCCTCCCTGCAGGTGGGCAGATGTATCTGTCCAGGTCCCGCCTGCGCTCGGGATCCTGGCGCAGCCTGTGCTGACGCCGGCCGGTGCTCTGATCTGGCACCAGCTGTGGTAACGAGGTAAATGGGAAATGCTTCCAAATGCTTCCAACTGTCCTGAGGATGCGTGTGATGAGCGGTGGTGTGCCCTGCAAAATACAGGGAAAGACTTCCAGGAGCTGGATTAATTCCCGCACGGTCCTACAGGGGCAGAAGCAGGTCTTTGCTCTTAGGCAAGGACCTGAACCAGCTCGTGGGGCTCCAAGTCAGGCCTGGAGACCTAACTGCTGCTGTGGGGAAAGGCATTGCTCTGTGGCCCTTCCTGGTGCCTGAAGCTCTTCCTGGAGCAGTTGCAGGCACCCCTGAGCCCCTTGGGACACCCCTGCCCTGGCTCTGCCATCCTCTGCTGCGGTTTTCCTCATGTTTTGGCAAATGGAAGCACACGAGTGGCCCCCTCTGCTTGGGGACCGGGGGCCGGAGGGCGAGAAGCCCCTCTGGGGAGCTGGAGCAAAGGTGTAGAGCTACCAGAGCGTTTAAAACGATTTCAAGGTCTGGGCCTGACTCGCAAAAGGTTGCACAGGAAAGGGGGTTTAGTTTCTGCAGGGTAACCTCCTTACCCCCGGCCGCCGTTGCGGTAAGAGGGCAGAGGCGCCTCTGCGCGCTGCTGGCCGTGCTCGCGGAGCGTGGTAGCAGGAGCGGGGCAGTTCGACCGAGGTGCGTTTTTACGGTGTGTTTTTACCGTTTGGCTCGTTTATGAAGCGTTAAATACTTTGGCTGCACACCCTTTCCTCAGTCTTCCAGTTCTGTTTTTTTTCTTTCAAGACTGAGGTTTTTCAGTAGGGTTTGTACGGGTGTAAAAAGCCGGTTTCTCCTCGTACGCGCTGCGCAGCGTGTGCGCTGGCGTCGCTCCTTGCGGCGGCCCAGCCCGGACGGGGCCGCGTTAGCCGGAGCCGCGGGGCCGGTTGGGGTGCAGCGGGGGACCAGCGCGTTCCCTGAGCCGTGCTGCCATCTAGGGTGCAAGTATGCAAAAACTCCGCTGCAGATGCAAGAGCATCCGCGTTCCCGAGATAGTTTCCACAGCGTTTCCAGGCGTGTTTAGCCTCTGCGTGCAGTTCGGCGTGGTGCCAGGGCAGATCGTACGCTCATGTTCAGGCTGCTGGCGCACAACAGCGCTCAAAGAGTAACCATACAGCCAATGTTATTACAATACATTATTCTAAGGAAAAGCTGCACATAAAATAGCAGAGGAACTTTGCTTTGCTGCTGGCATGTTCGTGCGCTGCTTGGGAGACCCCGGCTCAGTTTCTGGCTCTGTCACCCTCGAGATCTTAACTGTGGCTTACGGTTTGGCTCTGCAAAATGCTCCTAAGCAGCTCCGTGAATGTGCTCATGCACCTTATGAAGTTCACTGCTTTTATGTTAACAGTCCTCTGTAGATCCAAGAGGTTTTTACATAGGGAAAACAGGAGCCAGCGCGAGCTGCAGATCTCTCTGTGCCTGGGCTTCAGGGCGTAGTTGGAGAGCAGATGTTCAGTGCGGGCTGAAATCCCCAACTTGAAATCTGCACTAACGACTCTGGCCTGCATCAACAACACAAAAGAAAATACAAGATGGTTTTTAGTTCCAGTTCAGGTGTAATAAATTCCATTTTATGGAGCATTCCAGTGAATGGCCTTCTCTTTTCTGCATTAAACTTAAGCCTGTCTGAGTTTACTGAAGTTGCATGAATTTGCCCTAAACTCACCTTGGTATGAATTAAAGACCAAATCTAGGTAGTATTTTTACTCAAATTTCTGGTTAAATAAATTTAGATGCAGTCTCAAATTCATTCCTAGCTGGCTGTCTCAGTGGTGAGCGAACGGGATGCCGGGGCTGTGTTGCAGCCCGTTGGTGTGGATGAACGAAGCAGTTAATAGTCCAGAATCAAAACCTATTGCATTTCTTCTGCAGTTGTGGCTGTGACCTTCCCTGCTGAAGTAATGGCCTCTGCAAATGCGCAAGTACTTTGGAACAGGAAATATGACCGCTATAAAGAAGTGAGTAGATTTTTTTTCAACTGCCTTTTATTTTTAACTGTTTATAGCAGTCACCAAGGAAGTGTAGTTGCCTGTGGATTTGCATCCTGCTCCTGCAGATCCCTCTCGTCCTCCCAGCAGTGCCTCCCACGCTCTCCCCTTGCTCAGCAATGCCCGTTTTCTGCCATTTTTCCCCTTTCCTTGCACCCTCTGGAATTGCCTTGACACCCTTTCCTGCCCTCGGTGTCCCCCAGCACCTTGCTGCGTTGGTTCAGAGGTGGCTGCTGCCAGCCGGGTCATGCGGCCTGATGTGGGCTGTGGTGTTCAGGTTAAAAATATTGTTGGGGGGGGGCAATTTTGTATCTCTTCGGAGCCGGTCCTGTGCAGGGACCTGGATCGCGGCACCCGCCGAGCCCGGCCCGGCCCGGGCGGCGTAGCTGAACGCGCTTGGCTCCCTCTGCTCGGCAGCTGCTCCGAGTCGCTCCCTAGCTGCAGGCGTCTCATTGGGGACTCGCGCGGTGCAACACGAGCGCTGGGGAGACTTGCTGCTTATTTCAGTGTAATGCTGGGAGCAGATCTGCGCGGGGAGATCGGGCTTATTTGAAAATAGCTTTTGCTCCAGTAGCCCCGTATTGGCTCGTACATGGAGTGTTTCCTTTGGTTTGAGATGCTTTCGTCTGTAATGCTCTCATCCATTATTTCTTTAAGCCACAAAAGCCCCATTAACCTAAAGTTCTGCCTGTCTTAAGGCCATGAAAGCACATTTAAAATTGTGAAACTTGGGGCACTTGTGTTCTTCTTTACTCGTGGGTTTTCTGTCCCTGTCCTGCAGGCAGAAAGCAGGAGGAGGGTGATGGCTTTGTAGATGTGAAGGAGAGCAGTTTCTTTAGATTTTTGTTCTGTTTTGAATGCAGATAACTTCAACACACTGTATTCTGTTGTGAATGTTTAACAGCTGAGACAAAATCCACCAAAGTGTCAGGAAGAGGTATGTATACTCATTTGAAGGAAACTTTTGTTTGGATTTCAGGCCTGTTGTCTATCAATTTTGCTGAGTTTTGACTTCTTAGAGTGCAGACTCCAACATATTTTTGATGTGTTCTGGCTGTAGAGAAAACCATTTATTTGATCTAAAGGCATGTTAAATTTTCACTAGTTCTGCATATTCTCATGGAAAGCTTTGCACAGTTACGCAAGCCTTGCAGGGACCTTTTCCCTCTCCCGTATGTTTTCTGAAAATCAATTCTGTATACAAGAAGATGCTGCAGCCTTTTGCTCTTTTTTGTATTAAATGTTGGGTTGATCAAATCTTGATCGATGTAAGCTCAGTAGTGGAGGTATGATTTAAGCACTGTAAAGCTGGAGCAACTGTGGCTCTTGCTTCCAACGCTGCATTCAAACTGATGGGTTCGATGGCGGGGGGGAACTACACAGTTTTACACTGAGTTTGGCTCTTAATCTTTGCTTACAGTCAGTAAATATTAGTAAATACAGGTGTGTGCTGATATGACTAGTTACACTGTTTCCATTCATGTCTTTAGAATGAAAAGAAGTTGAAAGAAAATGTCCTTTTTCTCTGAAAAGAAAGCAGAGGAGTCTAGGCACCAAAAAGTCCTCCTGTTGGCAAGTCTCCTGATTTCTCTTGGCAGGCCTGCGTTTCTCCCTTGCCTTCTGCTCACAGCAGAATTCACACTTTGGTGCAGCCTTGGGGGCTCCTTCCAGTTTCTAGGCTTCTTGTTGATCTTCCTCCTCTGAAACTCTGATCTTCCTCCTCTTCCTCCTTCAGAGTCCTGCAGTGCTTGCAGGAGGTAAGTCGGGTGCTAGAAGAATGACTAGCTGGCATTTTTCAATGTACTTTCTTTCAAGTTCATCTCAAATGAAATTTAAAGAAGTATTGATTTAAGTGTGCTTTGGACTTGATTTTTTTGTCCATTTTTGTTAATGTGGATATAGCTTTCAGAGATGATTGAGTTTAAGTATTACAGATGGACTGAAATCCATCAATTATTGAGTGTCATTAAATGCTTCCTACTTCCAGGTACGTTACAGAATTTGGAGGCTGTGAGGCTGGTAATTCTAGCACAAATAGATTTGTAGGTATCAATAATATGTATTATACGCTGTATTTTCATTTATACAGTTTATAGAGTGGGGCCCTAAAGAGCTTTAGAGTCCCTTGGTTAACCAAAGGGCTGGAGCAGCCGCGGAGCTGCCCTGTGGCAGCGTGTTGGCTCCGCGCTGCTGGATGGGGGGCTGCAGCAGGGCCGTGCCAGCGAGGCAGCCAGCTCCTGAAGCTGTCCTCAGCCTCGTGCCTCTGCTGCTGTTGCAGGCCAGAAGATCCCAAACCACGTGCTTCTGCCGTTAGCTAGCTGCTTTCTCCGGCTCATTGGGCCGTGATGCACGCCGGCACGGGGAGGCTCCCAGAGTTTCACTTCAGGGTTTACTTTGCTGACTTTTTCAGAAACACATGGCATTGCCTCCTTGTATATCTAGGATCCGGTAGACTGGAAAAGGCCTTCAAGGCTTCTGTATTTGCAGTGTCCCTGCAGGGCTGCTTGTGCTTGGAGGTACAGCCCCAAGTCATTGCACATACAAAAACTGCTGGCCAATCGGTCGATGTCCTAAACTTGCTTTGGACTCCAGACAGCCCAGCTTATGGTACAGAAAAGCCCTTAGTATGTTCCAATATTAAATATAGCATGGTGCAGCACCCTCCTTGTCTCCTAAAAGCTGCCAAACCTCATTTTGGATAAATGTCCCTGTCTCCTGACCAGCTTTCAATGAATTCCAGATCTTTTTCTCCTTAGTGCCAGGAGCCAGACTGATGAAACACAATTTCAGTCAATGTAAAAATCCTGGTATATCGATGTTTTGAAGGAGAGCATCCAAATTTGGACAAGTTTTATTCCACAGATGTGCATTGCAGGAAAAAATTGAAACTGAGATGTGAAATATCCTCATTTGAGAAGCAGCAGGTAACTCGCGAGTCCTTTGCTCTCTCGTCGTGTCCCGGGAGCTCTGCATGGCGCCCCGGCTGCCTGCCCTGGCCGCGCGGCTCCTTCCCCGGGCCGCGGTCCTGGTGGAGCTGCAGCTCCGGCCTGCGTCTCCGCTCCCAGAAGGAGCTGTTGGTAAACAGGTTTGTGGAAAGAAACCGCTGGGGAACTCGGACGCTGCCACGGGCGGTGTTCCTGCCTTTCGACCCGGGGAGCGGCCTTCCTCTTCATTCGCCTGATTCCCTCCGATGCTCTCGGACGGGTGATGACGCTGAACCAGGACGCAGCCTCCCTGGAGCTATCCTCGAGAGACCCTCGGGATAACTGAGAAAGGAACTGGCAGAAAACGTTTTGTGGAGTCACTGCTGCTTTGGACGCTGTGGCAAAATGAGGGCGAGTCTCTGTGCTGCTGTGATGAAGCAGTGATGTGAAAATTGTAGAATACAGCCCAGACAGGAGGCGAGCGTAAACTTCCCTGGCTTCAGACCCGCTCTCGGCCTTCCCTTGGCTTTTGTTCCCTGCCTGGTGAATAGATTTGGCAGCTGCTGGAGGTGAAGCTACAGCTGTAGAAAGTAAAACTTAATGTTGCTGAAGATGTGCTTCGGAAAGCCTGAGCCTGCTGTGCTTAAGGGAATTAGATGATTTGAAGATTATTCCTTCCTCAGTGGTCCAGTGAAAGTAGTAGTTGTTCTGGGCTGCAAGGAAAAAGTTCTGTACTGTCCAAATTTCTGCAGGGTTTTCTTGTTTTCCTTAACCATGTTGAATCTTGCTTTGTATTAGTAACCAGTGCCTACCCGTGTCTGCAGAGTTTTCCGCAGGCCTCCGAACGCACGCAGGCTCTGCCGGTCCTGGGGAGCGGAGAGGACGGGAAAGGCCCTGCCGGGCGGGTCGGTGGGACGGCGATGCTTTCCTGGAGCGCGCCGGCGAACAGGAGAGGGCACTGGTACTCCAGCAACCGCCGAGCCGGCTGCGGCTTCCCCGCGGCGGGCGAGCGGGGGCCTTTGGGTGCGCGCTCCCCGCGCCGCCGCGGCGCTCTGCCGGTGCTCCGACACCCTGCCAGCCGTGGGGCGGTCCTGGCTGCTCCACTGGGCTCATCCTTCGATAGAGCTACCCGTCCAAGGCTGTTCGCTGGCTCGCCAGGCAGCGGAGCCGCGGGCCGCGAGCAGGAAGGAAGGGCTGCGTGGTTTGAGTTACCGAATCCTCGCGCCCCCCGGCTTCCTCGTGTGCCCTGACCGCAAGGCAGTAGCCTGCAAGGAGAGGGGGAGCGGGTGTATTTCCTGTCCTTCCTCTCTGAGGGTCAGGACATGGAAGGCCTGGGCCCGCACCTAACGCCCCCCGGGGATCTGCCCGACCGTGGGCCGTGCATCTGCGGTGCCCGTGGCGCAGGGTAGAGCGACGTTAACGCTGCCGATCGCGTGTAATCCTCCCCCGTGACGGCAAGTGTTTGCTGCTGCTTTCTGCCCCCTGCTCTCGGCCCCAGGGAACCGCGAAACGGCGCCTCTGCTCCCGGCCGGGAGGCAGAGCAGGGAGCTGGGCTGCTCGGCGGGGCCGCGATCGGCCGCTCCAGCAGAGCTGCCGGTAAGGGTTTCCTGCGTGAAACGTGTTTTAAAAACAACTTTGTGTCTGATTCATGTTTTCACCTCTTCTTCTATCTTTGTGCATGTAAAGCACAGAGCTGTGTCCTGTTTGCTTTGAGCTTTGCAGCCGCTTAGCCTAAGCCAAGCGCTCGGGACGGCGAGGATGGCAGCCTCCCGCCCAGCCTCGCCGCCGAGGTCCAGCACCGAGCTGCCACTTGAGTCTCCCTCAAGCTTTTCCTAGGTGGAGAGCGAGTGTTTTGCACCGTAATTGCACCTTCAGGCTCCCCGGCCCTGTCGGGAGAGGGGAGGTGGAGAAGACATTGGCAGCACAGCTGTGCTTTTCAAGTCCTCCTAGAACTTCTTCCTCCACAGCACAAAGGTTTGTGGAAGGCAAACGCAGCACAGGCCTCCCTGGGACAGAGGGAAATGCGTTTAAAATCATAAATACTAATGGGAAACAGCTTATTGGCCTATTCACCTGGTTCTACTGCTCATTATATAGCTGTGCTTTGGCATCACTTATCTCCTACAGAAATGGTGGTGCTTCCAGACGGCAGCTCTGCGCCTGTCGTAACTTCTCCTCATGCAACGTGTCGTAGCTCCGTTCAAGCGACTGCTGCGCGCGGCGGGATGCCGGCGCTGGCCGGGCAGAGGGGCAGCTCGGCTGCCGCCGCCTGCCCTCCCCGCAGCTGGGCCCTCCGCTCCGGCCGCGCCGCTGATGGAGATGGCGGCCGCGGCCGACCCCAGAGCGAGAGCCAGGGCGAGCGTGGCGTGGCTCCCGCGCCGTCCTGGCGCTGCTGGACGGACGGACGCTGGCTGCCGCCGCCGCCGCGGGGGCCTGCGGCCGCCCTCGCCCAGGTGCCGAGCCGCCTCTCCAGCGTCCGCTCCTGGTCGCCTCACACCGCTGCTGCCTGGGGCTGAGACCTGCTGCCCTGCGAAGGGTGGAAACAGAATCAGGTTCACCCCTCGCCACCACCTTCCCAGGGCCCTTTTGATTAGCCCCATAGACCCTCGTTGCTGAAATGGCTCTGCCGGGTTAGCGAGGAGCTGTCACTTGTGGCTTTTGGCCTTGCTCCGCTGTGGAGCTCGCAGCGTGCTGCTAAGCCAGCCCAAAACGCCCTGAGCTCCTTGGCTCTCTGAAACGGGTGAACCCTTAAAACGCCCAGGGAAAAAATAAAGAACTAAGACGTTCCTTTCTGAGGATGCATAAACATTCAAATGCTAAACTAAAAGGGCTACGAGCCGTTCGAGAGCATCGCTCATTCAGTTGCAGGAGTATTTTAGTACTTAAAAAAAAAATTGCCACAAAACATCTGCAGTCTGCTAGGAGCTGCTCTGAGAAGCATCTTGTAGGCGCTCTGAGATGCGTTCCCCACGGATTTATTACCTCCAGTTGGCTGCCTCTCGGCAAATCCCCCTTCCTTCATGTAGATGGCACTCTGCAGTCTGAAAAGCCTCGTGCGGGTGGCTGCGGAGAGCACGGGCTTCAGCGACCGCAGCGGGGAGCTTTAGTCTTCGTTTTGCCAAACCCTGGTTAAGTGAAGGGGCAGGAGGGGAAAAGGTGTGTGCGTGTGTGGGGGAAGTGGGACATTAATGCAGTTTTCAAGTGTTGTGCTTGTAATCGTGCACAGAGCAACGCAAGCTCTGTGAACTTAGAGGAAAATACTGTTTTCTGCTGGGGCAGCTACCAGTACCTTTGGCAAACACGTGCTGTGTGCGTCGGACACGAGCACGGCACAGACAGACCTCCCAGTCCGCTGCAAAGAACTGGGTCTGTTGCTCACGTACCTACTTCTTGTCGTTGCAGGTTGTGCCATTTCTGAGCCTTTTGCTGCTGACTGTTTGGCCTGTCCCAGCGCTTGCACTGCTCCTGTTCCCAGGTCGCTGCGCGTCCTATGGCCGAGCCTTTAAGGACTCGTGGTTAAGTAAAGAGAGATGGGAAACAGGCAGAGGAGGATGCTCGCTATTTAGGTACTGACGTGCTGCTGAAGATAGTTCTCCCGGGACGGTACTTTCTCACTTTTAAAAGCAAATTTGTTACTTTCTTCAAATTTATTTTTCTGGCTGTTCTAAGGCAGCAAGAGGAACGAGCAGAGGTGCCAGACACAAAATAAGGGTCCGATAAAGGTAGCGCAGGGGAGAATAAGGAAGAGGCATGTTGGGGACATGCTAAAATGGTTGGAAGCACAAAGGGTGAGGCGGAAGCTGATACCAGCAACGCCCTTTCTAAAATCACACTAAAATGTCCACGTGGCTGCTGGAGGCGAGCAGCACCAGAGCCACCTTTGATCATCTGGGTTTGACTTTGGCCGATGAGCGAACCCGTCCCCAACCCCTGGCCAGGCGGGCCCGGGGATCGCAGGGCGCAGGCGGCTGCGCCACGTGCACCTTGCTGTAACGCTGGGGGGTTTACCGGCCTAATCGGGAGGGAAGGCAAATATATTGTGCAGCTCCCTGGTGGTCCGCTGCCTTTAGCGTGTGCTGGCGAAGGAGGGTCTGCTCTATCCATATGGCCCCTGCCCGCCAAGCGTGCGTGTGGCTGACGTGGGGTCAGGCACCAAAATGAGCCTTTCCGCAGTCTGGCGCAGCTCCCTCGGCAGAGGCTCCTTCTCATTGGAGACATCAGCGCTGGAAGTGACCTCTGGAGATGCTTAGCTGAGATGCTTCAGTCCATGTGTTTTCGGTGCCCGCTCTAAACAAGCTCTCTCAGAGTGTTAGGCACTTGTTGGCTTTGGCAGGATCCTTTGCAGAAGAGGTACCTGCCAGGGTACCTGCTCCTCACGTGGGGCTCCGATGCCGCCTCTCAGACCGTCCTGGGAACGTTGTCTTACGTGGTCTCGGGGACATCCCCCAATGTCTCCGTCTGCATGCCGTTCCCCTCCTTCCCGCTACTCACAGGCAATTCCCTAAGGACTTTTGGGTACTGGAAGATCATTTTTTGGTGAAGTGAGGTTCTCTTGGTGGTGCCAATGAGCTGCTGGGCCTAGCTCAGCCTGCTAGAGGCTTTTTTGGGTGGTATGATATATTTCAGGCTATTTTACAGAAACAGCAGATATCGTTTAGACATTTCCAGGAGTCATGTGCTCACTGGATGCCGATCACCACAGCATCAGCAGGTTTCTCAGTTCAGTGACCTTCTTCACCAATTTGGAATTCTGCCACTGCATAGCTATACACATTGCTCATTGACGACAGCATGAACGTGATTCACTCGCTCTTCCTCCAACTTCTACCTTTTTTTTTTTCCCCCTCCGTCTTATTCAGTTCTGAGACAGGGCTGTCTGTGTGTCTGGATGCATTTCCTGGAGTTCTTTCCCTATAATTTTTATGCACCTAGAGGGCAGCACCTCTGCACTGGATTGGTCTGCAAACAGCATGTGCCATGTTTGCTCTTCTGCAGCCACCCTGCTGTCCCAAAGCTGGGTTCTGCTTCCCAGTGTGCAAGCACCCCATAGACACACAGGACAAGAGGTTTTTAATTTCTGCGCAGTGATGGGTGCTGGGTGGTAGATCCACAAAGCTAGCATCCCTCTCCCTTTCTCATTCTTTATTTATACAAAGTTTTCAGGGTGTACTTTATACAAATTTCTCTACTGGTTACAATTTTATTACATCACATATTCACTCTATGTTTGCACTTTAACATTCCTGTTAATTAGCATGAGAAGTGGAGAAGAAGGAGGTAACATCGTTATCGGGTCATTTCCATCTCATTATTCACTTAGAAGTGTGTAGTTTAATATGTTAATAAGCCTTAATGAACTTAAGGTTACTCTGGGTTATTTTGCTGGGGGGTTTTTGCCTTGTCTGCCCCTCTCATTCTTCAAAGTGTTGTGGTTTCCTCAAGGTTATTTGGCTGGAGCTGGTTGCCTTTGCAATATTGTTTTACGACATCCTTTCTCCCTTGTCCTTGAGTCTTGTTAACTGTTTGAGGGTTTCCACAGCATTGCTCTAACAACACCATGGTCGTCCCCTGTTCAGGGCTAAGAGCAGCTCTGGGACACTTGTGTAGAGCTGCTACCCTGTCCTTCAACTTGCTGTCTTCAAGATCTGTTACTACTGAAACAGGAAAGATAATTGAGTGTTGTGTGAATTGGAATTACCAAATTATCTAATGATTTAATTTTATTAAAAAATTTTTTTTGATCTACTTTTCTGCATTGATCTAGGATGTGATGAAAGGAAACCTGCAAATGTAGATGCATGCAGCCAGCCTGGTAGCTCTCTGCCCCTGTTGGCTCTTCCTGTCCCAGTCTGTTAACCCGTGTCAGAAAGCATTGCCTTTCAGGATGGGTTTGTACCACTCAAATCCTCAACTGCATCACTCAGTGCTCCTAAAAGTGATATACTCTGAAAATCATGGTTCATAGTGGTTAACATGAATCCCATGTGCTTTCCCCAGAGTTGCTGCATGCTCATTAGAGCAGTTTCTAAATGCATCGCCTTTGGTCCCTTGCTGCAGTCTGTCTCTGTGGTGGAGGGTGGTTTGCAGGGCGAGGACGCAGGCCGCAGGCGTGATGGGGCATGCCATGGGGTTGTCTGTCCATACCAGATGTGAGCGACCAGATGGAAATGTTGCACCTGAGGCTGAGCAAATGGAGGTGGGTGAGTTGAAGGTGATTTCTGCATGTTTCCGTGGGACAGCAGGAGTAGTTTCAGGTGCCGTTAATCACGCCTTTTGTCTCCTCCCTATTGTTTCCTCTGGCAGGCTGTCTTTGTATTGCTGACAGGATTTTTTTGATTTTTCTCCATTCAGAAGAATAAGTTTATTCACAGATTTTCTATTGTTGTGTCATTCTCAGGAAAGAAGCATCCTGGAGAAAATTTCAGGCAACTATGTTGAATTGTTTAGTGTTTCAGATGCAGATGTACTTTTCCCTCTAATACTTTAGGTTGGTTCTGAGTGATGTATTTGCTTCATGGTTAGCTTTTACACAAGGGGTTCCTGGCTGGTGTCTAGTTCTACATGGGCTTGTACACAGAATAAAGCATTTGGGACCAAGTGAATTCACTTGAAAACTTGCTAAGCAAAGCCAGGGCCTGATCCTGGCAGCTGGGCCCTGTCATGGCCCTTCCTCAGGTCCTTCTGGTGGTGGTGGGAGCTTCCTTGCAGCAAGAATCGGTGGCAGGACCTCAGCAAACATCTGCAGATTTGTCAGGGAAAAAGTAGAAACTGGAGTAGAAATGTAATGATTTGTTTTCAGTTGCCTAAGTTCTGGAGGCTCTCTGCAGCACGGCCCATGGATGTGGCGAAAAGCTCCTGAGTACTTGAAAGTAAAAGTCCTGGGTGAACCTCAAATTACAGGCAAAGCGCTGCACTTAGCTTCTCTGCTCGCAGTTCGTCTTGGCACCTCTGGTTCCTTCACAGAGCCGATCCTCCTGGTCTGAGGAATCTGGAAAAAAGGCTCAGCTCATCCCTTTCGCTCCTAACTACTTAACACTTGATTTGCTAGGTGCAGATGTGCAACTGTTGTGTTAAGTCTGTTTATCTCCTGAAAGGCCTAGTTATGGTTATCATAATTTTTAAAGCTGAAAATGACTATTTTTAAACAGATGCCCACTCCTTAGGCATTTTAAGTATGTAATGTTTCTTTCAGTGAATATTAATATTCAGTTTTCCTGCATCTTTTTGGTACAGATGCCTGTCCAAAACTTGTGCAAATTTACAAAAAATAAGATTAATAAAAATATCATGCTGGTGTCCCTGCTTGCCCACAAGAACAGTGATTTCACTGGGGATTTAGAAACCATTTGCCATGAGGAGTTTGCTAAATTTCTTCCACTTCCTCAGAAATCAGCTTATAAGTTGCCCTTGCTCCCTGGGTCTTTATTTAATCCTGTCCGTGTGACCTTTATTTGCCTCGTTTGTGCAAGGAGGGACCCAGAGATACCTGATACTATTGCATGCAAAACATTTCTTATTTTTTGTGCTAATTAACCTGACTGCACAACTTGATTGCTAGGAACTTAGTCTCCTGGCAGGCTTGTCTCTGGGGATAATGAGCCTTACACTCCATTTTAAATGGAGCAAGGAGTGCAGCGGTTTGAGTGCCGGGGAGGCAGTGGGTTTGCAGGGTGAGATAACTGCGTATGCTGTGGAGGCTCCAGAAGCTTTAGAAATATCTGCTTTTAGACTCCTATTTTAATGGTAGTTTTATTTTAGAAAATTTTACTTAGCATCATCCTGAAGTTTATTTCTATGCATATATATATACATATATATTCACAGAAAATCGGAGTATTTTAGAGAGGCTTCCTTGAAGCCTTATGTTAACTGGAGAGAGCGCAGCAAAGGCCTGTTCCCACGGTAGACTTGCAGCGCTGGGGCTAATTCCCCGTGCTGCCACGGGCTCCTTTCCTGACCCAAGGCCAGCTGCTGAAATCACTGTGCGCTCTTGGCAAGGCTGCACTTGTGTGCTGAGCATTCAAGCCCCTCTGATACCTGGCCAACCTGTAAACGTGGGGAAGGCGGTGAGGCGCCCGTGTGTGGTCTTATCATAAAACCCCATTCTTTGAATCTTAGCCGAGTTTGTGGGACTGGCAGGGGGGAAGAGGTGGAGTGTTTTCCCATCTCAATGTTATAACATGCATGAAGCACCAAGTGCTGTTTCCTTTGACTTGAATGTTTCAACAGAGCCAGCTGGCTGATAGCATCCACCTGCATCACCCTGTTAGCTTTAGTAAGGCTGGCGAGATGTAATGGACTAGCATTAAAGATCTTGTTTTATATTTTTCAGCATTATTAGTAATTTTCAAAAAAATATTTGAAAAAATATGTGCACATGGAGGTGTGTGCTGCAAGACAGAGAGGATGCCGAATCTTGAATAAGATCAGCCTTGTGGATAACTTAAAGTTCAGAAGGAAACAGAAGGGACAGCTTCATCTCTCGTATTTAAAATTGACCCAACAAAATCATTGGTTAAAGCACTTAATCAAACTTGTGCAGCAAATACCTGAATTCATTCTTCCTCACTGGGAAGATGGCAGAAAATTCAGCAGGATTTTCTAATTCCATATGCTGTGTGCATGGCCTTATTTTTTTATGTGGAGAGGGTGGAAGTTTGCCTAGTAGAAAAAAATCAACTAATCAGAAATTAGCTTTGTGGGCAGCATGAGCACAGTGCAGCCCTGGCGTATGAGCATTCTTGTGCAGGGAGCATTTGGGCTGGCTCCAACACCACCGTTAGGATATTTGGACTCCAGTCCAGAGCACAGGCTTGAGTTAGGCTTGTTGTCTGCTTTTTGATTCCCTGACTTGGGATGAGGGAAATGTTTAGCGCTTTGAGATCTATGCCTAAGCATTAGGGCTGTTGCTGTTCAAAGTGACTGCAGCCTAGGGCTAGTGCATCTTTTTTGTTCTTTTTTAGCACATCAGCTCTGTCCTGCTTAGCACTGTAGCTCTCGTTTCTTTGAGGACTTTCTCCAGTTTGAAGCTTTTCCCCCATATCGTTCCCAAGAGACGCACTCGGTCCTTTAGTGGCAAAAGGGCTTTCGGCATCAAGGTGCCTGGTGTCTCCTCGAAGTATGTTTCCTCACTAAGTCCTACTCTTCAGTGTGTGCAGGACCAAGCTGGTTAACACGAATCTGGACATTGATAATCTATGCTAGAAATGCATCATGTGGACTCTACCTGCAAAATTCAGTCCCTTCGTTTTCATAATCCTTCCTTTCAGACATCCAGACATCAAAAAGAAGCAGTGTCTTCAGTTTAGCCTCCGTCAAGCTCTGGATGGTGCCAGTGGCAGGAACCTGCCTTTAATGTCCTTATCCAGCTCTCTGCGATGAAACTCTTCCTCTGCATATGGAAGCCAGTTTAGTTCAGATGTGAGTTTTAAGCATGTCTGTTAGTAGGTAATTATCTTAACACCCCTGCACAGGGATTAAACTCAATCAAAATGATAAAGCATTTTATTCCAGACTGAGAGCATCCACACAAGAATAACTCTTTTAGAATGATTTATCATGTAGACAGACTCTAGAAAGCTCTTTTAACCAGAAAAATGGAGGAGGTGTAGAGCTTTGGGTGAGAAGCAAAGCTTCTGAAAACAGATGAATCATAGATCACAGTCGGCTCTTAAGCACTATAGAAATCCTAGCTCTGTTCTAGCAATGGCACATCATGATCCCCTGTACACACACACACACACTCTCTCTGTCTATGTGTGTGTATGCGTGTGTGTGTATATATATATATTTATATATATATTCCAATTTACTGTTGTGGGCTTTAACAGGATTTCTGACTTGTAATTTTTGGTAAAGAAATAATGTGATAGAAAGGGATGTAACTTATCAAAGAGAGACAGGTGAACTTCTGGGAAGAACTGGGAGCAGTGGAACCTGAGATGGTAGATATGCTCTTTGCTGTGATTTGAGAGGGTAGGATATGGGGGAACCTTACTGAAAATGCATTCTGTTTTCCCTGAAATTGCTTTAAACCTAATCTATTTGTAACCTTGTCTCTTATTTTACGGATAAACATGGATTTTTATGTGAGCGCTTAATGTTATAGATCATTCATCGTAAGTAGTTTTTCCATAGGAAAAATATCTCATGCTCAAGCTGCTATTGATAGTAACAATATGTTATTTTGAAGTGCCAGCCTTTATTTCTTGTTATTTAAATCTTCCTATCAAATTCTCAACTTGAATTCAAGATTGTTGTTTTGACGTTCCACTTTGCAGCCTTGTCTCTTTGTGCTACTTGTTTTTTTTTTTTCTTCCTTTTCCTTCTACCGTGGGTAGAGTCCTACCACCTAAACGCATTCATTGGGATTTAAATAGTAGTGTGTGTTTGGAAACCCCACAGACCTGGAGTGGAGAGGGTCGTTCGTTTGCGTATAATTAGACGTGGAGGCTTGCTGAGCCAGCGCAGCCTTCCCTGACCCCGGGCGCTGGCAGAGGGAGCCAAGGGGCGTGAGCCTCACTAGCGGCGCTGGGCTGAGGACGGTGGCATCCTGCACGTTTCTGCCACAACCGGTCATCCAGTGCCACCGCCCTCCTCTGAGCAGCGTGGCGCTTGCAGGATTTGCCCCCGCTGTATTTGTTGGAATTGCTGGAGTGCATCAGTAAGCCACGCTGTTATGCCCAAAATCTTCATGGGCAAGGAGGAAACACCCCGTTATACACAAAGCCGGGAATTCCTCGTTCGTACCACTGAAATGTGAAGTGGAATTCAAGAAGTATTATTGGTCTAGATGTAATTAATGCGTCGTGCAGAAGTTGCTCCAATAACAGTAACGATAATGATGCTGTTGCACGCACTCGGTTTCTTCGCCTGGGTCAAAGCGGGGACTCAGACTCGTGGGGACGGGCGGCCGTGAGGGCACCGAGGGACTCGGAGGTGAGCGCGGCGCGGCGGCCCCTGGCCACGTGAGCCTTCCTAGGCAAGGGAGCCGGCGTCTCCCCACCTCTGCCGCGCGATCCTCGCTCCGCTTGGGCCGCGTGCCCGTTTCGGCGAGGCGCGGAGCTCCCCGCTGCCAGCGCTGCTCCCTCCCGGAGGGAACCGTGGGTCTTGGCTGCGTTGTCCCCGTCGCCTCCTGGGAACCCCTGCAGGCCGCACTTTGGAAGCCTCTTGCTATGAGGCAAGCTTTCTACAGCTGAGATAGCCTCGGAGGCATCTCTGAATCCTCCTTAATTTTTCAAGGCTGTCCTTGAAATATGGTCACCAGACCTGTTCACAGCATTTTGTAGTGACATCTTGGATGCTGGGCATGGAGATAACCCCCTTTCCCTGCCTTGGCTTGTTCATCTCCTATTTGCATCCTCCTGGACTGCTTTTACCCTCCCGGGAGCAGCCTCCTATGGCTGGTTCCAGACAAAACTTCCCATTTCTTTTGCTTAATTGCTGGTGCCCAAACGCCATCTTCGTGCTCTTAGAGCAGCCTGTGCGTTTTGTCCTTACATAGGTGACAAGCCATCTGCAGCTATTCAAAGCTTTTGCTCAAATAATGTGATATTATTATCACGTAAGACCTGGCAGTTAACTACTACTTAAATAATTTGCCTACCTTTCATTTTGTATTTTCCTTTCATTTTTAAATTGAGAAGTAATTATCCAATGCTTACAGAAGTCTTGGTTTATATAGTTGTCAAAGTTGTGAGCCAATCAAAAAAATCAGTCTGCTTGGTCTGACAGTTTAATTTCCCTTTGGCAATGATGATGATACCATGCTTCTCCGATGTACTGGTTTTGTGCCACATTGCTTTTAACCAGATTTTTGCCTAGCACAGATTCAGACTAACTAGTCTGCAGTTCCCAGATATCCTGTTTATCCTTTTTAGGAACTGGCCGCAGCTGACCCACGTTTGGGCGCTGCCGGCAGCGAAGGGGTGCTGAGCCCACCAGGGCAGCTGGCCGACGTCGCACCAATCCCCTCGCTGCTTCCTGAGATGGATCCAGCTCGTAAAGGAGGCGATTTTTGCAAGCAGCCTGTTTTTATTCGCTTAGGTACCTCAAGAGAGTTATTGCTTCTCTCTCCCTGCAAATAAGGGAGAGCGAAGTGGCCTGATTTGCCTTGATGCCAGTCTGCACTAGGGGCTCCACAGCTTCCCCAGCGACAGCACCGGTACTGTGGTTCGTAGCCCTCCCCGGGGAGCGCGCTCCTGGCCGCAGCGGGCAGCGAGCCCGCTGGGAGCCTGTGGAGCAGCTTATCGGCCCCCGAGGAGTTTGATTCCAGCAGCCTGTGCCTGAAACTAAAATGCCACCTTGTCTGGAGATGGAAAAAACACTGTTGACGGGCTTGGCTGGCCATGTCGTTTGAGCACGGATGCAAACGCGGCGAACACCCAGCTCTGGGTCTGCAGCCCATGTTGCTGCTGGTACAGCCAGTTGTGTTAAAAAGTGTGTGTGTGGGGGGGGGCTTGGTGCAGCCTTTTGGGCTCTGCGGAGCAGCATCCTGACCTTTCCAGAGGAATTTGGCTCGGGCTGGCTCTGGCAGGACTGTGCTCGTACGTCGATGGTTGTTTGCTTAGACATTTTTCTTTATGCGTAGTCAGATTTTTCTGTATCCCTGCGAATTGCTGAGGATCCTCCACATGCAGGCTTTTCAGTATCACCTGCAAATCGCTGCGTACATCCCAGGACTGTCCCTTGGAGTATCTTGTTGCCAAACTCCCCTGTGGAAGGGGCACATTCCCCATTCTGCTGAAATCCATCAGATCAGTCAAAAACCAAAATGGGAGGAATTAAGACAGGAACGACAGGTGAAATGAAGAAGGTTGTTTTTAGAGTTGTGCAGCGGCTGCAGAGCTCTGCCTGTGTGCCAGACCCCTGCAATGCACAGCATATGCCGAGGCATCTCGGTTTAAAAGGATGACTGCAAACGAGGTGAAAGCTATATTCTCTTGTGCTCTCGTTTCATCCCAGCCTATTACGTGATTTTGTTCAGGGTTTTCAGTGGTCTCCCAGGCAAAGGCGTATTGCAGAGAAGATGGGGAGATCTGTTTTGTAATAACAAGGTCTATACAAATAATACCAATTTGGTTGGTTCCTGTAATGCTTCCTGCCTGTGAACATTCAAAAGCTCTTTATCAACATTAATCTCGTATTGCCTGTGGTAGCGAAGCACCTCAAGGCATTGCACAGCGTGCTGCAGCGGTGCGTGCTGTGTGCTGGCCAGCTGCCTGTTAAAAGCTGTACCTGTGAATCACGGGCTTCCAAAAACTGCAATGCTTTGTGCCCAGAGGGAGCAGTTAACAACTGGAAAAGCAACATTTTTTTCCTTCTATGACTTTGAGATTTTAAAACAAATGCCAAGTAGCGTGAGACTAACCATAAACCTACGACAGTGGGAGACGCTGCAAGGGGAGTTTCAGCTGCAGAGAGGAGGCAGGTGAAGGCTGGGAGGAGAGGAAGGATGGTCCCAGTGCGGAGCAGAGGGGAGCAGGATGGAGCCCGGCTGCGCACGGGGCCCAGGCGAGCAGAGCGGCCGCAGCAGTGAGCTTTGCTTCTGCTTGAAAGGGGTTTCCTGGAACAGCGCTTTGCAAAGGGATTTGCATTGAACAGACGTGGATTTTTTTTCCTCCCTGCAAGAAACAAGGGCTGAGTTTTATAGCAACAGCTGTCACTTCTCTTGGCTGACCTGACATTGTCCGCCTTTCAGGGGAGCATTAAAACGAACATTGCGTAGCTGCGCCTGCAGCACGCTTGGCTGGAGACAACGCGTGGGTCCTGCTGTTCGGTATAATACTGATTTCTCCTTGTTCAAATATACGTATTTAAAATCAGTCCGTTCAGCGGCAGGCCGGCTGGGCGTACGCCAGTCCTGTCTCGCTGCGGTGCCTCTCGCGCTCTCCTGCAAAGTACAGCGCAGGCGAGCAGGGAAACGCGGAGAGCTCGAGCAAGAGCGATGCAGCCTCTGATGACGTTAGTCTACGCTGTAGTGTGCGCTTCAGCTGTGGGAACTAGTTTTAAATGCCAAATTAGCCCAGACACTTAAAACAGTCATGCAGCTGCTTTGCAGGGCAGTTGCAGCTCACCAGACTGAGATGCATCGCAAGCGCCTGTAGGCAGAAGATCTACGAGTTAGTGCAGAAAGGCTGCTGGTGCCGACACGCCGGGCGGGCAGCTCGGGGCGCTGGCGCTGCTGCCCGGCTCGGGGAACGCGAAACCCCCGCTGCAGCCGGCTTGAAACAGAGCCTGCATGTTGCCACATCAGATTTTATATCTCTCTCTCTCTGTGTGTGTGTGTGTGTGTGTGTATACACACTTGGGACTTACTCCTCTGTTAATTTTAAGTAAAAATTTCCTTTCCTCCCCAAAACAATTTCCATCCTACCAGGTTCTGTAATAAATTAATCTTCTTTATCGTTCAGATAATCAGTTCCGTGAAACCAGTGAGCAGTGAAATCTTCTGCTCTATTGATTGATTTGCAATGTCATATTAGTTGATGATGAATTGGATGCTGTCGCTGAGCTTGTGCTACAGGGAACTCTCTCTGCAGGTTAGTGTTTCAGCCTGTGCGTGGCACAGAAAAGGAACTTTATAGGTCTGGGGGAGAAGGGTGGGGTTTTTTTTTTGGCAGACATAAAGCTCAAGCAGAGAAGAAAAAAGACTGTCTTAACTGTTTTCCTTACCCCCTGCCAAGTATCTTAAATAGACAGATAAAAGCAATACGCTGTGATTTGTCAGACTGCTAGAATCAACAGCTGAGCTTTTAAATAATACCGAAGTGACGAAGGGGCTCAATTATTAACTCTGCCGGAGCGCTGCTGGTGGCAGCGACGGATGATGGAGCAGGCCGCGGGCTTTAAAGCGAAAGCTTGAGCAGAATTTCTTTTTCTCACTATTTAACTAATTAGGAAACATAATCAGCTGAAATAAGATAATTTTAACCTGCCTGATCTAACTTCCCTCCTCACTGCTCCTGTTTCTGAGAGGCAGCTCCTGCTCCTGGCTTGGTTTGGCTGGGGCACGGGAAGCGCCGAGACCAGCAGTGGTGCCAGGATCCTCCGCTCCTGGCATGGGAAGGGACCAGCTGCCGCTCAGGGGGGGCTTTCCAGCTCCCCAACACATGCAGGGGCAGCTGGTGGGAGGCTGGCGCAGGCAGGCGAGCTGAGCCCCTGGCATGCTGCTGCTGGGGGGCCCGTGGCTCTCACGCTGCTGGGATGAACTGCAGCCTCCTGGGCTGATGCCTTTTTCCTGTCTCAGGTGCTTTCAAATTCATTGAAAATATAATAATAGCTAAAAGGTGGACTTCAGAAAACAAAATTTAGCCAGTGAGAGAAAGAGAAGTTAGCTTGGTTTGTGGTGCTATTTGGTCTCTTGTGGGGTCACTGGGCCAGAAGGCAGAAGACCTCCTCTGTTACTCAACGCTGGTGTGTGGCCTGGCCAAGCTGGTTCTTGTGTGTCTTTTCCCTACTGCTCTTCCTGGCTTTGCCACCACAGACCCTAAGCTCTTGGGTGTAGGGACAGTCTGCTGTCACGGGCCACCTCAAGGCACCTGGTGTTCTTGTAACACAGAGCAACTAAACCTCTTCATAAGCAATATTAAACAGGAGTTACACTGGACACCTCAGAGTGACATACAACACAACATATGTGCCTAGGATGTTTTTTTAAACCTCTTGGCTTGCTAAAAACCCAAATAAAAGTTTCTGATTCATCTCACCTGAAGTTCGGCATTTATCCAGGGAAAGGGTACCAATCCCCTGGGCTCACTCTGCTGGAAGCAGAGATGAGAGACATACATCTGGGTGGTCATCCAGCCCACCTTAGATGAGTTTCTCTTCAGTTTGAAATATCTAGTCTTTGGACTAGGGACATTTAGCAGTTCAAACCCAGATTTGATATTTAGGTGGGCTGCAACCGGACATTTGTGCTGTGCCGAGGTACCACACCAATTTTCAAACCCCTTTGCAGGGCTATTGTCCCCCTATCTATGATTTACTGACATTGAAAGGTTTTAGATATAAATTGTGCTCATTTTTGGCTATGAATAGTTGCCTTTTTTGCTAAAGTAATGAATCTAGAGGGGCTGCTGTTGCACAGGAACTGTTCTCTTTGGCCTTGGCTCAGAGGTGGCAGCCAAGAGGGGGCAGAAGCCCAAAGGAGAGGATTCATGACAAAGCTAGTAAGTTTTGGTAGGGTTAGCTTTCTGCTGGTTTAGTTTCCTGATTCGGCTCTTTCTAGGGTAAGACAAGTAGCAGTGCATGTCTAAAGGACATGACAGGATGCCATGGTCAGTGACAGGGAGGGAACTGCACCATCCCATGTGGTGACAGTCCATGGTTGCACCAGCTCTGCTGTACTGCAACCCTGCGTGCTGAGTCAATAATAACCCATGGGCCGAACCGGTCTGGTAGGGTTGGAGTGACAATGAAAAAGGGTTAGTTTGTGAACAGCTTCAACACTGTCAGAGAAATGGCCCAGGCAATTCCATTAGCTCCTCTGGATTGCGTCGACCTTGTCTTGACCAGATCTCTCTGGTAAGGAGCTATTTCTCTTTCTCCACGGGTAGCTCTTAGCCTCATTTTCTCAACCACTTCATTAGGGAGTAGATGTGGAGCAGGAGAGCAGTGGCTTTCTGATCTGCTCAGATCCCACCACGCGCAGCATGAAGATACTGCTCCACTTTAGCTCCAATGTTGTGTTTCGGCTGCCGCCTGGGGAGACTCCCATGCGGGGGACAGAGGCAGCTCATTCACCAAACTCATCTCATCCCCTTTCTCCCCTGCTCTCCTTTGTCTCTCTAGTATTAAGCCATCACAGGTCTCCCCACTAGGAGGTAGACTGAGACCTACAAATTGTTTCATGTACTACGTATGAGCATAAATCCCTCAGCTAGAAATAATGCCTGGTAATGGCTTACCTGAGTTTCACTTAATAAAATTCCAAGTTTCAGTAGTCATTAAGGAAGGAGCTGCTGCTTCATTTTCTGCTCCCTGCCCAGTACACTGCAGTAGCTGTCAGTGAATCCAAAAAGTGATAAGCTTAATCTTGTTTCCATTAGATGTATTGGCTGTTTTTCTATTGTCACAAAATTTTGGCTTTATCTGAAATGAAGCTACAGAAAGATCTACTCTTGTTGTTCTTCTATCTTGGATGGATTTGATTTCAAAACCCCAATCCCTAAGCTGAATTTCTGTGATGTTGTAGAGAACGTTGTGTACTATATATTGCAAGTGTGCTTCTGCTGATCTTGTCTGTGAGCTAGTAATGGCGGAGCAAAGTCTGGTAGTTCCCAAACAGCCTCTCTGGATGTTCTTAGGAGGATTCAGCAGGAAAATGAGGTTTTTGAAACTATCAGACATAGAATATATGGGAAAAAATTATTCTCCTTTTTAAATGGGAAGGAACACTGGCTTTACTTCTTACTTTCAAATGAGAAGTAACCGATTAAGAAAGTTTTTGGACATAGCATTTAGTGTGTGTCAGGGCAAATGGCAAGAACTGGAAATCTCTGCTAATTCTGGCCTGTTACTAAGAAATGAGCTTGAAAGGCATTTGGAAAACGCACTCATCCTCGTCATGATTTGGCCGATCTGCAGGACTGCCACCACAAATTGGCTCTGGGGTTTTCAGCTAACATGAGCTGAGGCTCTCAGGAGCAACTGTGCTGTAAAATGACGGTGGCTGATGCACAGTGGCAGCTGTCCTTAGCATTACATTGAAAGTTTGAGCTTGTTTTCCCTTGTAGTCACACATAAAAGATACCTATTGAGCATGAGGGCCTGCAAGAAGGGCTGCTCTCTGTTCACGGGGCTCGGTGGAGTCTGAAGTTAATAACCATATACTTTTTGAAGAAGAGGTATTAACTGGATATTTTCTTGCTCAACTCTACAAAAAGAAACGGGTACTAGGTCTTTTAGCAAACTGAGACTATTGTCATAATAGTCCTAAATTTCTATTCGGACAAAGTCCAATCACAGCAGCTGGAGAGAGGACCACAGCAAAAGCATGGGGCTCACTGCTTCCTGCTCGCAAGTTCAGCTCAGTTCATGAGTCAGTCTGATTTTCTCTGCGACCTTATCCACATTCTTAATTTTTAATCTTCTGAAAAGTAAAAGCACAATCTTAAGTGCTTGGCTGAATCATTTAATCTCTATGTGCTTGCTTTTTCGAGGTAAAGTGGAGATAGTAATATTTCATTTTTTCCCATCATTAGGTAAAGAAGGCTATTAGGCATGTAAGTTCTTGCAGTAGGATTTGGCTGTCACTATGCGTTTGTACAGCATCTAGCAGTGTGGTTCCTGTCTTAATACTTTTTATAATCCTGTAAAGGAATGATTTTTATTTAGCTGAAACCTATATTGAATATTTTACGTTTAAACATGTTATAAATAACTGAGAAAGCTAAGAGTTAAAGGAAGTAGAAGGCAGTAGATTGACAGTAGTGTGTGGTATTTCTTCTTCATGAACTAAGATTTTCTCCCAATACATGCATCAGTTGCTTGGAGTAGGGACCTTTTCTGAACTACAAATGCTGAACCCATTTTTTTCCCAGAAGTAAACTAAGCCTAACAGTTTGCTTTTGATTTGTTTTTATATTTGTGCTCGCTAACAATCTGAGATGACTGTAACCTGGAGATAGAGGACTGCTGAATTACTCATAACATGGTGAAGGTCAGCCAATTCTGTAGGTTATCCACAACAACACACCTCTTGTTGGACTTGTGTGTGAAAGTATTTAAGTACATAAATGTATTACCTCTCTTTTCTTTCTTCAGTCTAGCTCCCCTAAATCTGTAAATTCATTTAAACTAGGAGAAAACACCAATTAAGTTCTTACTTCAGGAATATTTGCCTGTAGAAGCTCCTTACAGGTTTCCAGAAACAGTGAAGATTTGTTCTTGCAGTGAAATGCTTTCAGTGAAAATGATTTGGCAAATTCAGCAATATCAGTGACTTTTGTAGCACAGCAAGGGGTAGCTCTTTTTGTGATGAAAGTAATGAACTTTTTTTCCTAAGAGGAAGAATGTTTTTAGCTATTCATTTTTCCGTCCCTCAAAACAAAATGAAACTGTAAGCTAGGAAAATGTTCTATCCTTTGACTACCCCATGAGATACAACTAGGCACAGCCCCAGGCAACCTGATCTAATGCTGAAGTTGGCCCCGGTTTGAGCAGGTGTTTGGAGAAAATTCACTCTTATTGTTAAGTTATCATTTTATAGATTTTTATAGATCTATCTTTATCATGAAAATACACTGCTTCATAAGCAGTGATATCTGAGCATTCATTATTCAGAAAAGTTTGTCTTCCAATTACAGAAGAAAAGGGACTAATTTGTCAGAATTGTAGTGCTAAAATAGGCAGTAGCAAGCATGTTTCTCTGGCATGGATCTGGTATCTCTAATTAGAAGAGCTCTGAAGGGTTAATCTGGTAGTGAAATCCATTGCTTCCTTCCTGTACAATGTGAGATGTCTGGAACTGAGTATCTCAGAAAAAAGCCTGGAGGCTGGGATTCAGACAATGGATCTCTCTTATTTAGGATATATATATATGTGTGTGTGTATGTGTGTGTATGTATGTGTATATGTATGTATGTATTTCCCAAATATGAAGTTTGGAGTGGTGCTGTCAAATGGCTGAACTGCAGCAAGGCTGAGAACAGACTAACAGAGGCCTAAGTTCTCTTAGGTAATAAAAAAAAATGTGCTGAAAGACCATATCTCTGGAAAGCAGGTACTGCAGAGCACAGAGTACGTTATTGTACCATCCAGCTGAGTGAAAAAATGCCTGTGGGAATTCTCATTAGGCACGAACGGAAGCCTGCACTGACAAGTGCCCAAGACTGGACTGGTTTCTTGTTTGGGAGCCTGTACCTCCACTTTTACAAATACATCAGCAGTAGGAGGGGAAGAGCTTGTAATAATTAGCCTGAGCAAGCCTCTTTCAGACTGAGCACTGCACCCACACTGCTAAAAAGATAGCTTCAGCATGCCAGGAAGCATACTGAAATAGCAATCTTCTGCTCTCATGCTAATGCTATCCTGAGAAGAGGGAGCAACTAATCAGACAGCTACAGCAATCAGCTAGATTTTCCTGGGCACATTATTAGTTTAATCATTTTGCAGGGCATGCCACGTTCTTATTGGCCACTGGCATGTTTATTCTTGGAGGCTTTTCTGTCTGAGGTGGGACGAGTGTCTTAATTTCAGATAGCATCCTGCTAAGGGTGGGATCCGAGACTTGGACTCTAAATTTCAGGAGAGTTAGTGAAGCATTGGTAAGCTTTATCAGTATGCTGGCCATTGGGACAGATGGCTCAAAATTCCCAGAAAGCTTAAGAAAAGAAAAGAAAAAAAAAAATCTGATGTAGGTTTTATCTGAGTAGCATCTTATTCACCTACGTATCAGAGCAGAAATGTGTTATCTTAAAAGAGTGGGCTAAGTGGTAGTGTTGTTTGGCCATTATTAGGTTGAATGTTTTGGGTAAATGCTGAACTGACTATTTTTGAGCTGGAAATCATCTATATAGAAGTCACTAATGGATCTTTAGTCTAATGAGGATAGATGTAACTGGAACCAGAGGCTGGAGGTAAAAAACAAAGCAAAAAAAAAAATGAAGACCCTTCTCTCTTCCGCTCCCCACCCCCAATTAAATTAATAAATGGAGCGTTATTATTTAAAATGAGGTAATTAATCTCCAACAGAAGAGAGGAGATGGAGAGGAGTCATCTTCTCTCAAAGTCTTCAAATCCTGACTTGGTATCTCTGATGTATGTATCAGGCCAGTAGATGAAATTCTGCTGTATTTGATAGAGTCAAATAATGTGTGGATGACATGAGTACTATTAAACCTGGTTTCCTATATATTTCAGTAGCAACAATAGAATATGCTTGCCCACCTTATCCTTGTGCCTTAATCCTGTTTTTCTGTGGTTGATATGCAAATGAAAGATGGTTTAATTTCTGTTTCACCAGTCCTTCATTCCTCTTTTGAGAAATCTACCACATATGACAGTTTTGATGTAGATACTGATGTACTAGGGTTGACTGATGAATGCCATTAGACAAAAATAACTTGCATTTATTAATGATTTGAGCTAAACCAGTTGATTTAAAAGCAAAAGCCTCATCTCCCTTGACCAGTATGCTTCACTTTATCGCCTCCCAGCAAAAGTGCTAAACCTTGCTCCAGCTGAGCATAAGTTAAAGATAAGCTATTACATTTTTAAGGTGAACATCTCAGGAAGAAGCAATTATATGCATTATTGTTCCATCTCATTTTGTTTCCGGGAAAGCACAGGCTTTCCCATGCCATGTTGAACACATGTGAGTGTACTTCCTCTGGCACAACAGTGCTGGTGTCGGGGACTTCAAAATACCTTTCTGATGCAGTGGGCAGCTTCCTCTCGGTGCTCTACAACCATTCAGCAGGTCGCTTTGGCTGATCTCACATTGATCAATCTCATACTGATCTTTACTAGATCCTTTTATTGATTAGTAAGCTGAACTCCCTCTGCAAGTTTGATGGCACTGTGTTTAAAACTGGGATGCATGGTTGTGAGCTTCTGGGAGCAAATCAGACAACAGACTGGATGCTGCTGGCATCCATGAGTGTTTTTTGCACAAGAGGGGCTTGTGACAGTGGACACCTGAGCTGCAGCTGCTCCACTTGTGGCTGGTGATGGCGCTCACTCCTTGGCTACAGCCAGGAGCACTCACGGAGTCATTAGACAGCAAGAAGCCTGGCAGGACTCTCTTGGGCTTTAAGCAGTTGAGAGTGTGCTCCTGACAGCTGCTCTTTTACCCCCTCAAACCTGGAGAGAGCCAATGCTAATTTCTCTCATTTTAATGCTATAGTTACTCAAGTGTATCTACTTCTTAATAACAGATTCTCACATCTCAGTTCCCTATATTTGCACCTTTCCTATCTCAAGCTCTGTAGATAATAACAAAGTGATGCTGCAGGATAATTTTATCTCTACTGTCAGTCTACCTATTACTCTGAAAGCTACAACAAATGCTTTGGTTATTGCAAGCAGACTCCTTGGGAATATGTAATTGATTATTCAAGCCTCGTGGTTCTGCTGCAGAGATTTTTGTGACTCATGCTGATTTTGATTCCCAGATAGCAGTCTCACATTGGTCCCCTAATGCAACTGATAGCACTAACTTGTGCAGTTAATCAGATGAAAGAAATTGCTTCTTCTTATCCAAAGACCTGATAACATTATCAGATTGAGAAGATCTCGAACAGAATGAGACAAGAAGTAGCTGAGATAGGAAACATCTACAAGGCTCAATGTGCAGTAGAGTAGGAGTGTTTTTAAGGGTTCCAGGAACAGGAATAGAAGAATATGTTGACTAATCTATTGACAAAAGCATCCATCTGGTTGGCACTTTATTGTTGCATTTTTCTGTAGTAAGAAGCCAGGGATCAAGAATAAATCATATCCATTTAATGAGAGCTCAGCTTGTTAGCAGGCTGTTTAGGAGTCTAATACAGCACATAGCACAGTAATTCCATAAAGGAAGCAGTTAGAAAAAATGGGAAAAAAGTTCCATGTAATCTATGCATGCATTTACATCAGTGATAATGAGGAATTAAAATATAATTCATCAATGCATGAGAAGATGGGTCTTCTCAGGGCTAAATACACCAATGCAATGGTTATTTTGATAAATTAACTTAATTTCAGGAGGCTCATGTGAGGGAGCAGACACCCTCCTCCTTTTCTTGCTGCCTCATTGTGACAACGACCTATGGAAGAGCAGTCAGACTGCTGTGAGTCCTGTCAAAATTAGTCAAGCATTTATAAGCATCCTTACAGGATTTACTGCAAGTAGATGCTGGAGTGTTGTGCAACTTCCAGTGCTGTTGACTTTAATTTGTATCCTCCCCATCACCTACTTTCTTCCCTTTGTGAAGCTGTTCTCTCCAATATACAATCTTTCTGCATTTCTGGAAGATTGCTGGAGGTCTGATGGAGCTGACCACAGCACGCACCCTCAGAGGAGGGGATGACAACGTACAGGTCCTAGAAACTAGGAAATGGTCCTCTAAGAAACCTTATGTCGATGCCAAGCCAAACTGTGCCTGGACTCATTCTGATCTCTGCTGTGCTTTCTTGAATTCGTAACAGCTTTGCTACACTGAAATTATTCTAAGGTTTTGTTAGCAATTGAGATAGAAATCTATCCCACTGGGAGGAAAAACACTACATAGGGGAATGCTTACTGCACAGAGGTTAAAATCTGACTGGTTTGTAAAGTTCTGTTGATTTTGTTCTCAGTATCGCATACAAGCAAATAAAAAGGTAAGAAATAAAAGGTATTTTCAACAGATGGTGGGCTTCTTTAAGCAAGCTGATAAGCAGCAAATAGCTTTCCTTTTATGGAAGCTGCACTTCACAGCATATAAAAACGTGCAAGTGTTTTACATGAATAGATTCATATTTTACTTTAGATTTTGGTGAACAATAATGTGAGTACTAAAACTTAATGAATATTGTTTGGAATACAAGACTTCAGGCAAAGCATGAACTAAAATATTGATAAATGAGGGTTTATGGAAAACTGCATAGAAGTTTTTCCAGCAGATTTTTACACATACTCCTCTCCATTTATGCAAGATCTTACTTAACAATGGTTTTATCAGTGGATTTCAAGTTAATTGAACTCTGAAATAACTTGCTGAGCAATTGCAGCTACCATTTTAAGGATAATATGTTTAATTTTACTTGGTGATATAACTCATCTGGATCAAGGAAAGCCAAATTTTACTTGTTGAGAAGTACATATTCTGCTAGACAATGGAGATGCAGAAAATACCCGATACATGGTGAGAGACTAGTGAAATGTTCAGAGTTGAATATCTGGAGCTTTGAATCACAAGTTGTGGTTTCAGCTGCCAAAGAGATGGCAGCAAACACGAGCCATGCATGCTTTCCGGGCTAGAATTAGTGATTAAGTACCCTACAGATAGGTATTGGGTTTGTTACATAGGTGTTTGTGTCTGATGACAAAGCTGATAAAGCTCTCTGAGAAATGCCACCATTCAGGATGAGGAGGGCTCCTGGGTCACCTCTGAGCAGTAGCGCTGGCTAGCCTGGTACAGAGCTTCCCAGCACATTGCTCATGGGTTGTCAAATGCACAGTGATGCAAAAAGAAGCCTGGAGCTCTCATAGTGCATAGTTAGACAGTAGCTAGAGAGGATCTGTACTACCGATATCATGAAGGAGGTCATGCTGGTGTGCTGCAATTATTGTCCACAGTTTGTCGCATGTTAGAAACTAACTGAAGGTGACTTGACCCCATGAAAAAGCGAGTGTTGGCCAGGTGATCCTTTCATCGTGTAGCTAAGTCTTTGCAGGATCGATCCTTCTTGGTCTGGGCTGAACGTCATGTTCAGTGTTTAGCACCCAGTGGTTCATTTAGAGAGCTTGGATATTGGCACCCTGTAGTGTGCCACAAGGGACGTGCCCTCATTTACACTAGCTGATGTCGCTCTCTTTTTTGTATGCTTTTTAGCAAATTTGTTTTGCTCAAGATAGCCTCCCATTAAAGAGTATATTTGGATCTTCTCAAAGTCCAGTGCTGTTTGCATTCATGGATGTGTTTCATTACATCTCATCTCTGCTGCCTGCTGTAATTACTACCGGAAAAAAAGAATGAGATGATAGTTAACAGCAGGATTTAAAAAAGATAAGAACATTGCAGCAGAGTCTTCAGTTGGAAATGTAACGGCTCCTTACTAAAAATTTCCTATTGAACTTGTAAATTCTGACTTTTCTCTTCCTTCTTGCAGTTTTTAGCACTATGTGCATTGTGACATTCCTTCCTGTGGTGACTGGCTGAGGCAAAGGAAATCTGCTCTGGCTAACCCTGGTGCTGTTTCTCACCTTGCTGGAGCTTCTGCACTATCTGCAGTCTCCCGTGCTCTTCTTCCTCAGACTGTTCCTCCTGCACAACAAGAATCCTCTCTGTGCTGGAATGGTTACTATCTTCCCAGTGGCTAGGGCTTTTTAAGCCCTGCTTTTGTTAATGGTTATGTTCACCTCTGAAAATAGTAAAATTCAAGCAATTGTACTGTTAATTTTTTGGACTGCTCTCTTGCTCCTGGACTGTTCTTCAGTTATTTTTGGGGCTACATACAGCAGTCAAAGTGAGTACTATTTTTCCCCTGAGTGCAGTGGTATTAAGAGACTATGTATTGGCTATGTTCAGCTCCTAGCACACTCACTGTTGCACTGTTCAAAGACTCCTCTTGCTACTTATGACTCTAATATCACCAATCGCAATTACTTTGATCATGGAGAGTGTAGAAGTGACTGGCTCCTACATAGCCACCACTATCTGATTTGTCGTTCCTCCTTTGCTGGTCAGCCTTAGCTGAGCAGGCACCCAGCTGTTTGTATAAGGCATGTCTCCATTTCAGCACAATCCCTGGATAATGCTAGTCAACATTTTTGCTGTATTTGCTGTAAACACTGTCACAGTATTGTATGTAACACATCTTAGTAAACAGATACTAACATTATATAGTTGATGCATAAAGAAAATAAAGAAGTGATCATCAAGGACCAGGAAAATTTTGTAGCTTATTACTAAAAACAGAACTGTGACATCTCATGACTTATTAACTGGTTCTTGGTCAGAGGCACATTACAAAGAATTTCAATGTGGTAAGTATTTATTTTAAGTTATAACCTATTTTTGGCCTTAGAGTTTTGCAAACAGAATGCTATGTTGCACTATACCCATTGCATAAATGTTAGCAGCACCATAAAATGCGTTGTAACCGACTGGCTAGGAAGAAACGTGAAGTACAGAAATATAGTAGAATTTGCTGGATATTTAATAAAACTTCAAAGTTATCTTCCAGTAGGAAGTGAAGACGATGAGTGCGTCTGCAGTGCAATGATGTTTATGTGCGCCCTGGATGCTTTTTAGCATACATTTGCAATTACTGGCAATATTTGCTCTTGATGCTAAGATGTTTGCATTACATGACAACTTTCCCAGGTGTCTAGCTCTTACCTGGATAAAGTACCTGGGACACGTTCAGGTCACAGCTGCTGTATCTGTGAGTGCACTTATAGAAACTCGCTTACTTGCCTTACAGAAGCATGAGGATAAATAAGTTTATTAAGTCCTTTACGGATTTATTAATAGTAACTATGAACTCACTGTGATCTCACTGTAAATAAGAGCTTGCTATGATTCTGTTGTGTTTAACTCTCCTCAGAACACATCATTCTTCATAATGAACCCTGGTCAATGAGACTGTAATGTAGTGTACCATCAAGGCTACATTTGCATATGATGCACATCAATTTCCTGTGCTTTTCTGGTGCTCTGCATTCATGAGTTTATTGAAAGTAATCAAATTTTATGACTTGTACATTTACTTCTTCAAAGCCTGAGAAAGAATTTCCCATGACATCATGAAATCGTGAGGAAAACTGGCACAGCTCACTTTGAGTAAGTCCTTTTCTGACCAATTTTCACAGTATCATGGTAAAATCCATCAGGGCACAGTAAGGTCTGAGGGTGACAAGCCTCCTTACCTGGGCACTGCAGGATTAGGCCTCGCTGCTTGGGCCCGTCCCACCACCCTGCACAGGAGCTCCAGATGCTGATGGTAAAGGACAGCATGGCTTCTCCTGGGTACGGAAGTTAACGAGCAAGTTGCTGGCCTGTTTTTACAAATACCTTGGAGCAAGCAATGGAACAGTGGGACAGACGGTGGTAGGAGATCTGAATAACTGAAAGTGGTGCACAGATCTTTTTGCAAATATTTGATCACCAAATTTTCCTATTTGCACTGGGGAGCTCAGACTTGTGGAAGTGTAAGTCAGCATGTGCTATTCCACTTTGGGAGTTATTCAAAGGTCTCTTAAATAAATAAAATCTAAATCCTTTAAATTACTGCAGGACTGACCTTAAAAAAAATCAGATTCTCTGAGTATAAAAGGTGACAACTGAACTGCCATTCACATTCAGACTTTCCATGGCTTAAGAGGCTCTACTGGGTATCTAGAAACTTCTGTAAAGCTAATACTAAGATTTTTTTTTTATTTATTTCTATAAGCAATATGACTTAGCTGGTTTAAAATTCATGAGTTATTCTACCATTTTCCTTTTCATTTGTGAAGCTTCCCACTGAAATCAGCAAGTTGACTAGTAAAATTATATTTTTTGAGTACTTTGGGTCCCAGAGTTTGTTTCAGAATGAAAATCTTGCAGAGGAAGATTTTCAAGTGGCTGCTTTTTAATCTTGAAACCTCTTCATCTAGATCACTGTCACTTATTTTCTGGCTGTACTGCAGTTCCTCCTCGCAGTAAGAGTCTAGGCTAATTCCATTTACTCGCCCTGGGATATGTGATTTAAGAACAGAGAAATCTCACTCAAACGCGCGTTATGCACTGGCTATGTGTGACCGCCCTTTAAGGGGCAGCGTGCTCCGGGCAGGTACCCCTGGTCTTGCTGAGTATGCGCAGCTCTGCGTGCACATCTCAGGGCACGATTCCAATCGCGTGATTTTCTAAAGACAAAGGTGCATTACAAAGACTTAGGCCCTTTACAGCAGTGTAGTAATATGATCCAAGCATTGCCTAAAAACTGGTACATGGAATGTTAATAAAGGCTAGAGTTAAAAATGCAAGTATAGGTATTTTAACTCTTTTTCTCAAACTTCTGAAGTGAGATTCTGCAGTTAATTTGGATTTAGTAAGCTATCGACAGCTGACCTATCCTGATACTTCTCAAAGTGATGAACATGCTAATCCTCCTTTGGATTAGGAGTAATAATTTCATTTCTTAAGGGGATTTTGGAGAGTGAATGAATGTTGGTTGTCTGGTGATGGCTGGCATCAGCTGCATTTTTTTCATGCTAATACCAAGCTAAGTCCAATGGCCCCTATTGTCAGTACTGACTGTATGAAATTATGAAACATATTTGATTGGGAGTGCTCTTACTGTATCTGTCCTCTAGTGCTTCCTCAGAGCAGCCTTATTAGTGTTTGAACACAGTTAGGGAAAGCTTTCTATATTTTTATTGATTGTGTGAAGTACCTCAGGCTTTTCCCAGGGCAGGCAGTGATACCAGTGAGTAATTTACTCCTGCTATCACTCACTCCTTGTTTTGATGACAATGTCTTACAAAATTAGCTAGATCCTGTCTCCTAGGAACAAATCAATACCTCTACTTTTCCCACTTTCACATATCATGTTGTTTCTAGACTTTTTGTAAGAAGCGCAGTCCTAGTACTCTTTCATCTTCCTACTAGAGATTTTCAGTAGTAAAATATGGCTGCATTTGGGAAAGCTTACTTACATAGATCAAAAAAGCAACATAAAGAACGGCCACGCTTCCTGCCCTTTGAACTGGAAGGTGATCTGATGTAAGCTGTAAAGCTGATCAATCAACAGATAAACTGAAGTTTTTATCTAAGCTCAGATGTAGTTTCTCTTTAATCTTTGATAAGGACTTGTGCCTGTTGATCCTCAGACATGTGCTGAGACAGTAGAGAGTCCAGGGGAACTTTCCCAAAGAAATTGTGCTTCCACAGTGTTAAGGAATTAAGTATTTAGCTCAGAGAACACCACCTGCTAGTCAGATTTCTAGGGAGGACAGTCCTTCCCAGTTTATGGGTATTCAGGGATAATTTGAGGGAATTTTTGAAGAAGGTTTTTGACATCCAGATATTTAGTTAATACTAATCTGATCTGTTTAGGATAAGTAAACATACTAATATTATAAGTTATCTTATATAAGTTCATAACTACATCTACTGGCTGTTTTGTGACTAAGTTGGCTTTCTGTCCTCTGTCCATGAAAAGCCTCGGATGACTTTTTTTCTGAATCTTCTCTCTCCCAGTGTTTCCCATCCATCTTATCTATTAACATTACTAAAGCGAAGCTCAGTACAGGCTTTCACAATGGTTACTCATATTTGAAAAGCTTTTACTTATATCATTGTTATGTTAGTTATACTACCCTTATATCTTTAAAGATCATCTTACAGTATTTCTTTTATTACATAATATACTCATGTTCTCTAAGACAGATGTGATTAAATAAATCTCTGTGTTAGGCAATTTGTCTTCTGTAGATTACATGTAACTAGCATGCAGTAAACTGCTAAACCAGCAGGAGTCATAAGCAAAATGTAATTTAAGAAAAGAGGGGGTAAAGGAAAAGCATTTGAAATACAGCTGCAAGGACAGAGGAGGAAGGGATGTCAATTCCTTGTCAGAATTTCTTTTCAATATCTTTCGTGAACAAAGCAATGAGTGTTCATTCTGCCAGTCTTTGAGGTCAGCTTTTTAAGGAAGGATGTTTTTTAAAAGTAGCCAGCTCCTTCCCTTGCCTGTGCCTGTCATTCCAGGCAAATCATTCCTGCTCTTGAATTCCATTTCTGGCTTCCTGTTATTGCAGATCTGCTGAGTGGTAGTAGCCTTCTGGATTAGGAGTAAAAATAGAGCCTTGATGTAACTTGCTTTGTTTAAAAATATCTGTCATAAGTTACTCTCTTGAAGGTTAATTCATACAGAGAGTTTGTTAAATCATGTGAACAATTTATTTAATTAAGTAAGCAGCCACAAGCAAAACAGCGCTGGGCGGCCGGGGAGTCTCAGCTCCGCCAACGGCGCGCGCCTCCCTCACACACAGTCCCCCCCTTATAGTCTGCGTTGTAATCTCCCGGTGCATCCCGCGCATGTGTGAGTTGCTGGGGGGGTCATCTGAAGCTCTCTGGTGGTCGTGGAGAGGAAGGCCGTGGTCTTCTTCTGTCTCTTTATTTTGGTTTGTCTCCTTGTGAGTGATCACAGGGGTTTGCTTATCTGTTGTGTTGACTCCCTTTTGGGATGCTGTTCTGTGAGAAAATTATAGGTGCCTGCTTATCTTTTCTTTATCCTTTTACCTTCAAAACCTCTGAGCAGCTTGTTGCTTACTTCAGCTCTTCATAGTCCTGCAAGATAGCTAGGGCCCCGACACTGGTTCCACAAGGGGTCATATAAGCTTTTGTGCTTACCATAATTTATTTGTCTGACACCATGTCTCAACCCTGATTGTTGTAAAACCTCCTCCTCCCCCTCCATCGGCTTATTCCTCCTTCTAAACAATGAACAAATAGTTACAATTTATTACAATATCTATATTGTAGATACAGTACAGAAATTGCCAAACAGCATACAAAGAGTTTTAGCCAGAACATCAGGCTGAGGGACTCTATCAGCTCCAATAACTGAATATCTGGTGTTGAAGTTTGGTTTGCTTGAGGGTAGTTAAATTGGCATTGGTGTAGCAAAAAGCACTGGGATGAGCAAGTTCCAGGAGCTATTACTAAAAGTAGTTAAGTTCTTCTGGGAACAATAGTAACAATGAGGCCAACTTCTTCTGGATTTATTTATTTTTCCTTACATTGTTGCAATATTCCTTGGTTACCTACTGACATTTCTTTGACTCCTTCATGTAGTATGTAAGTCCTCTCTATTTCCCCTCATAATCTTCCATATCTCTCCCACAGCCCTGTGCTGCAGCAGAGAGGAGTCTTTCATATCAGCTATCCACCTATTATTTTGTGGGCAAAAGACAACACATGCTGCGGTTATCTACAGATATATGAGTGTGGATGGACCTTGGAGAAGGCTTGTGCTCATTGTCCAGCTGCATTTTGTAAAACAAGGTGAATAGATGTTGCATTGCTACTGCCTTTCAAATTTGGGGACATTCATTTGGGTCTTTCCTGTCCAGGGATTTCTCACCAAACTGGTATGACACTGACATTGCTGAAACCACTATTTATTCATTAAATTAAGCTGAAATTAGCCAGCAGTCCCAAAGGTTATCAGAGTCAGCAAACAGGCAGGTAGGCAGCCCAAATGCATTGATTTCACTGTCTTGGGAAATGAGACTAAAATAATAGTATATTTATTTCTAGAAGACTGAAATTGAGTTTGACCTACCAATCTCTTTAGCTAATGAGGGTGATGGAAATGAGATTATATTGTCTGATTCCTGCTGATTATTAGTTGTTGGGGCTTTCTTCTGAGTAATCAAATTTCTTTTCCTGCTTTATTTGACCACATTTTCCAAAACTAAATCAAGACTTTTTAAAATCCTTTTGAACAGAAGGAAATGATAATTTTCTCTATATTGTTGATTTGCAGTGCAAGACTATGAAGCTAATCTTATATAGACTTCATTGAGACTTTCCACTGTCTATGTTTCTATGAGTGTACAAGTTCTATTTGCACCTTGGCTGTTTACTTGCATTTTTGTTCTGCCTTCCTCGGTTCTTTTCTGTTACGGATTTGGTGTCCTCAGCAGAATTGATCACGGTTAGTTTTAAGCAGACTGATGTAGAGTGAAAACCGGACTTGGTTAACCATAAACTTTGGTTAACCCTAAGTTAACCTTCATCTCCCTAAGATGAAGATGTGTGCAGAGCCCTAGAAGGGTATTTCCTTAAAAAAAAAAAAAAAAAAAAAAAAAGGAGGTGCATGTAGTTACGGTGTTTTTAGATAGTTGCCCAGTTTCTTGTTTCAACTGTTATGGAGGAGTGTGAGCTGAGCCAGGAAGCTGTGACGAGTTACTGCTTAACAACTGTCTTTTCTGAGTCCTACAGTCCATCTGCACGCTCAGATTTTTCTGCAGATTGATACTCTTCATTTAAGTCTGTGGTCAGGTTGGTGGCACCAAAGGATTCCCGAGAATCAGTGCCTTTACTACCAGGACGCTTTCAGTAAATTTTTTCTAGTTCCTGAAATTAATTTTTTATCATAGGGTCAGACTATGTCCCTGCTTCTCCTTCCACTGATGCCGAGTACTCTATATAAAATACTCTGATACTGAACGTCATGACTAGTTTCTAGATTCTACCATCCTAAGGGGAAGGGATTTTTGAAATATTTTCTAAAGGTTAAAGCACTGTAGAGCTGCTGCTCTGTGGCCAGCTAGAGTATGGCATAACATCCTGTTTTGAGTGCAACTCTGTATTAAGGAGATGTGCAATAGATGAAGAGAAATCATGTGTATTCCCCCTTTTGTTCTTAAACTGTATGAGCAGGCTGGACTAAGGAGGACAATAAAAATTTAACCTATTGAGCTTAATGATACTGAGTTTGGGAATGGAGGTTTAGCTCAGTTGGTTAGAACATGGTGCTAATAATGCCAGGGTTGTGGGTTCAATCCCCATATGGGCCACTTGTTTCCCTGCTGAGCAGGGGGGTTGGACTAGATGACCTCCAGAGGTCCCTTCCAACCCTGCTGATTCTATGAAAGAGTGATCTTGTTAAATTCACATTATCAGACAAGACTCAAGAGAAGCTGAAGGGAGACATATTCATGTGTCCCCAATTAAATATAATAAGCCAAATATTTTCAATGTAGGTGGGGAACCATAACATCTTGAAACGTAGATCATCATAGGCATTGTCTCATTTCTTCCTCTTCTGATTGCCCTCTGCTGTTTTCTGGACCTTTGAGTGATGACTCTAATACGGAAGAATAAGTTGAGGCCAAGGAGCAGAATGATAACTATTAAAAATAGGACTTGTTGCCATTTTGTATTCTTATCAGTATGTTACAAATGTCATAAGGTCACATTTATTTCTCCTACCATTTTTCTCTTCTGGTTATTGCCCTTATCAGAGGAATAAATTAATTTTTTTGGTGTAGGGTTTCATCCTTGCAATGACAGGAAAAGAAAGAATAAGACTACTTGACTTTTTCACGATGCTTGTGGCTCCCTTAGGAGAGCAGATTTACATTCATACCATGAAGTTTGCAAAGTGAATTATGGAGCTGGGGCTGTGTTCTGCCGAGTGTGGTGGTAAGTTTGTTATGTTCTTGTTATGAGGCATTTGACCTTTCTAAGGATAGAAACATCAGTTGCCCACAGCAGTAGAGGAGTAGATGCAGGACACAACTTTCTGTCATTCCCTTTATACAACAAAGGCATCTTGTGTTAGAGTTGGCTGAGCTACTTGCAGCTGATCTGCTGTAGTCTTGTCAATAGATATCAGTGTAACAACAAAGAAAGGCAGCATATTCTACAGCTTATAAAGATTGTTCTGACAAAAAAACAACAACAACAAAAACAACCCCAAACAAATACCCTTCCCAGAAAATTCTGCCACACTGAAGTGGCATAAGCAGGAAACAGGAAGAAAGAAAAGAATGGAGTTTTGCCTGGTCAGATCAGTCAGTTGAATTATTAAATCTCCTCTTGTAAGTCGTCTCAGCTGTCTCAAAACCTGATCTCTGAAGTTCATCATGTGTAAGCTCTGCAGAGTGCCTGTCAGAGGTCTTTGGCAGGCCTTGTGGGAATGCTGCAGTGAAATCAGGCTGGTCTGAGAACTTTCCGTGAAAGCCAAGGCTGTTCTTAGCATTGAGAAATGCCCACTGTATCCACAAGGCTTGTATGGCAAGGGGTGCACTAGCTGCAAACGATGTCCAGGTCTTCATAGGCAAACCTCCCAGCTGGCTCCATTGGAGCAGCATGGCATTGGTTCAAATTCATCCACTTAGCAGGAGCACCTGGGATGAAGTGTGGTGTGGTGTGGTGGGGCCAGTGAGCAAAACCTTTCACTGAGAGTGGAGGTGGGATCCATCGCTTCTGCTCTCCACATTTAAGTTTATTCAGCTGCAAAACTGAAATAGGAGAAACATTAATCTTTGAACTAAAATGCTGTTTGAGTAAAAGATGGGCTTTTTGGAGTTTGTGGTAAATAATACATGTTCAAAGGCTTTGTAATTAACTTCTTTGTAAAGATTACATCAGTTTCTATGGTCTTCTTGCAGAGTATTTGCAAAATATTTGCATTCTGTCTTGAATGAACTAACACTCACTGTCCTTTAAAAAATCCTGTAGGTACTTTTCTAGGGCTAGCAGCAGGAATTCCCAGATCCTAGAAAGTGTCTGTAGCTATCATTCCCATATCAATTTTCCTTTGAACTTAAAAAAAAAAAAAAAAAAGGTTTCTCTAGAAAGGATTGATCACCTGCTTTTGAAATGAGGAGAACAATTTAGGAATATATGTTCTTTTTCACTCTGTGAAAGAAGAAAATGGCAAGTTTCCAAGAGAGGAAAAAGAAAATACCTTTCCTGACTTCAAAAACTGATAAGGAGAAGTATATTTTAAGTTTTTTTTTTTTTTTTTTTTTTTTTTTTTTTTTTTTTTTATGGAGTAATTGAATCCTCTTTGATCCCATACCATCCCTTTAATTACTAGAGCTGGAACATGGATTGATGTAAATGAGCACTGTTGAGGTATGTGACAGAGAATCCAGGAAATAAAAAAAAGACAGAAATTTGACCTGCCAGCAGAAAGTTTTGTAGGGAACAAAAATGTTCTCAGGGATATTTTCACTCCCCAGAGAACTAAACAATTTAGTTCAAAGGTGGTATAATAAACAGTTCTAGAGCAAGGAAGATCAAACTGGGAACTACCCTGCAGGCCATCAGGCTGTCAAGATTAACAGATATTCGTAGAGAAGACTGAAACATGGACATAGCAGAAGGAACAGGAGAAGTTTTAACAGAGAGAAAACTAAGGTTTACTGATGCCTCCATGGTTTTACAATATTTTTTCAAGAAGGGATTGCAGAGCCATCCACTGTGTATCTAAGGGGTATGTGGCTGGATTCAGTGAATCTATCAGCCCCTAATCAACCAGCGAATGCAAGTAAGCATGATGACTTTCCTGTCTTCTGGTCTTCAGAGACTGTAGGGTGATGGTTGTGTAATAATATTGATGGGGAATGAGCTCAAAAGTGTGAACTTGTTTCTGTGCTATATGGAAACTGTTTGAAATTTCAGGGATTGGAAACTTTCTTTTTTGTTTTAACTTCAATGTTCATTATATTTCCATAACATTTTTCTGCCAAAATTTTTACATATTTTTAAAAAGTATATACCTTTTCACAAAATAGGAATACTGAAAATTGTGTGACACATGAAGTCTTAATTTTAGTGAAACATTTTAATGAATGTTTTTATTGGAAAGAAACCTTTGTTTTAAAGCTTTTAACCAGTTTTAATTGTGAAATCAGTGAAGGAGTTATCATCTACTACTGTTCTTCCTATATCAGGTAAAGATAATACTGACATACATTCTTCTTTAAACTGTATTTGTACCAAAAGACAAATCTAAAATTCAGGTCAATAGATTAAATAAAATACTTTTAATTTCTTACATGTGCTGTCTCTGTGACGCTATTGACAGACAGGATTAGATGAATGCTGGCAACTGCTTGACAAGAGAAAGATCAGTATGTTTTACTAGTAAGAGTAATGAAAGCTTTTGACCACGAGTGGAGTTATTTTATGGCAGGCATAAAACCATATGGAATTGAACCCAACTTTCTGCATTAGATAAATGCCTTCTGGGCTTGCTCCCAAACCGAGCCGTGTCAAGAGAAATGGCTGCACTGACTTTGCAAAGACCTGGATCTGAAGCTCTTCGTGAGAATAAGGAACAACAAGTGTGTTTCTGATTTCCGCCCACACATCTGAAGGGTACCCGATAAGGAGAGCAACAACCAGTTGAAACTTATTATATGCTCTAGATGCTCTCCTCCCCAAATACACATTTATTCTATATTTTTTAAGCCTGGTCTGCATTTATATATGTCTAATGACAGTTTAGACAGTGAAGATGAAGTACTTTGAAGCCAGGTAATATCAGTTCATTGCTGCTGTAAACATTAATTGATTCCTAGTTGGCAAGTTCAGCAAATATTTAAGACAGTGATTTTAAGTACTTTATAATATCAAACATTTCAGTAGTTTATTGACTGCAGTAAGACTGCAGTATAAACCATTCAAAGGCTTACAGTTGTGTGGATAAATACCTACATAGCTACAAGATTTACAGGATCAATGGTTCCTAAGAGAAGAATCTGAGAGGTAAAATGTGTGTTTTTGGGTTCTGAATGGGAAAAGGTTTCCTGGAAGAGGATCTTGCAGCAGACCTGTGTGTAGAGGTTTTATTAAAAAAAAAAAAAAAAGCTGCCTTTTATATGTGGCTTTGGGAGTTAATGCAAATCTGCACCAGAGGCCCGGCAGTCAGGCATGGTTCGCACGTGCTGCGCTCACAGCGAGGTTCAGGAGAGACAAAGCTGCAATACTCAGGGTCTTCTCTCTGCTTCTGTCAAAGTCATTAAGGGCTTTGCTGCTGATTTAAAAGGGAGCTAGATTGTGTCCATAAAGTAAAACATCCTCATGCCATAATTATCTTGCTTGCTGGCTGCAATAACCATGACAGATCAAAGAAACTTATTCATTCTGTGGCTAAGGTTAGCCCTCCTTGGCTCCCCGAGGTTTCGTGGGAGGCCGGGCACCCGTGGGCGCCGGAGCTGAAAGTGAGCGTTTCTGCCTGGCCGGCCCAGCCGGGCTTCTGGGCCCCTTCGCTTCAGCCCGGTGCAGATGGTCCTTTTAATTAAAGTGCCACTTTCTTCATGTGTCTTTTGACCTAGAGGGTGTTTTACTTGATCTTTGGTTAAGTTAGAAAAAAAGGTCCTTATACCTCAGTGAAGCTTATTTACTGAAGAGCAGCGTTAGGGCAGCAAACCTCTCTAGCTCTCCACACACACGTTCATTGTACACCAAAGATTATTTTGTCCTGCCCAGTGCTAGCCATTAAGCCTTGTTTGCTAAGCTGTGCTGACAGGAAAGGAACTCAGCTTCAGCCCAAAGCAAGCTAGCGGGGATAAAACCGCTTTTGCCAGGCAGACGACGTGTCTGCGCTGCGCAGAGGAGGCCGCAGGGCAGGTCGCCCCGGGGTGCCTCGCGCCAGCCCCGAGGGAGAGCCACCAGGGGCCGAGGGTGGCAGCCTGCCCCTCACTCCTGGGGACCGGCGGCCGCGGGGTGTCCTTGTCCCGCTCACCGCCGTGGGGTTGGCTGCGCGGAGGCCGAGCGCCATGCCGAGGTCTGCCGCCTCGGCTCCTCCCCTCAGGCACGCGACATCTCTGCTCCCCCTCTCTGCTGCTCGCCTCCCCGCCACTGTCCTCCGTCCCATGTCCACAGGGATGGGCGACAGGGTCTGGCCACGTCTGATGTGCTGGGCCTCGCGGGCCCTGAGCCGCGGTGCCGGTGAGCTGCTCGTGGCTGCCAGGGCCCCGCGCTGCCTCGGGCGCCATTTCACAGCTGCCTCTGCCTCAGGGGCTGAGGCACCGAGTTGGCTGTTTCTCTCTGAGAAGGCTCCTGATGCGATTTTGTAAGAGCAGAGTGGTGTTAGAAAGGGCAGAGAGGAAACTCCACTGACAGAGGTTGTCAGGACCCTCTCAGACAGGGCTAAGGCTGGCGGCTGCCACCACTGCTGCCCCAGGGGCCGGGCGGGCGCTGGGCCCTGCCGAGGCCTTGGGCTCCCTGGGAGAGCTTCAGAGCTTCCCTAAGGCCTGAATTCCCCTTTCCCAACTTGCGGCCTCCCCTCCCCACGAACCAGTGTCTAAAATGAAAATCCTAATGAAATATGTTTATTGTTTTTTGTTTTTCCATATTGGAGATAGGAATTACCAATTTTTTTCTGGTAACAAATCAAACATCTGTGCTCTCTCTGTTCTTTTCTCAACCTATTTTTTTTTCTACAAAAATGAAACAATGTACCCAGGATTATGGGACCAACTGAAAAAATTCTTAAATCTAACAGTAATAAGTATCTTCTCTTGGTTTAACACCCAGTTACTGCACCATCACAGGAGACCATCTCAAGATCATCCCCAGTCGCTGTGTCTCCTAGCCGCAGGACTTGCAAACAGCCTTGAGCGTTGGGCAATACCCAACACCGTCCTTAGAGGGGATGTTTTAATTTGTATCTGGCAGTGTGTTTTGCTTGAATTTTTTAATGAGTTGGGAGTTGTACTTTGCACTTGTTTGGATTTAAATACTATAAGCTTACGAATAACCAGTATTATCCAAAGGGCTTCCCAATGATAAAATCACACAGTCGCTATCAGATATAAGTTCTTATATTACACTACGAAGTAACAGGGAGCTTTGCCATTGGCTTAAATTAGAAATACATTGTTTTCACAAACTAAATTAAAAACATTAAAAATTGCTGATTTTCAGCACTTTTAAAATCGGGCCAGTAACTTGTATTTTATATTACCTGATCTTGAGTACCAGAGAGCACTAACATCTCTTACACAGAACTTCTGTTTTTAAAAAGCAGTAAGATAAGAATGTGAGAGTAAGCTTGCAAATCTAGCATTTTTAAAAGAATGGTTACTTGAAAAAGAATATTGTAAAACCAATCAATGTGAAAAATGCAGCGAGAGGTATGATGTTGCATAAAATCCCTGTGATAAAGATTTTACTGTTTTTTGTGTTCTCATAAAATGTTACTGAAATGGAATTTTTTTTTCTTTAAATCTCCTTTGTTAGGAACATGCTTTGCGTAGAGAGATAATAGCTACTTTTGCTTAATCTTTACAGTCTGATTTGAATGTAGGCTTGGTATCCCTCTTCAATTTCTTTGAACCTGGGGGAAAAATATCAGTGTTTTATTCCAGAATAGTTGATGAGTTTTCAAGCTCCACGAGACATCAGAGAGAGCTAATAATTTTAGGCCATGACTGAGCAAGATAATTAAATATGTGCCTAACTCTGAAAATGTATCTAAACATGTGGCACTGAAATCAATTGTAACATTTTTCTGCTTTAATTTTGACATAAGATTAAATGCTTTCCAGTATCAGAACCTAGAATCTTTTTAGCTTTGCAAACTAACTTGAATTTTTTCAAGCTGAATTTAAAAATTTTTTTTGAAAAGATGGATTTTTTTTTTCATTCAGCAAAGCCCATAAGTATGTATTTTATTTATGTGCCTAAGCCCCCATTGATGTAAATGGGAATTCTATGCAAGTTTCTTGTGTTAAAGCCAATATTTACAATAGCAAAAATTCTTCTGTGGTGAAGGACCTTTCTAGCTTAGTTCAGAGAGTTATAAGGCCCAATAAGCAATGAGATAAGGATTTATAGTGCATGGGTTTTATCACATTATGCATGTTGAGGCTTTGCTTCATATATTAAACAAATATTTTGAGTATCTAAAATTGAGTCACAGCAAGATCTAGTCCTTCAACAAAAATGGAGGTACAATGGGTGTCCCCTTGTGAGTCTGCCTTTGGTTTTGCAGCTCAACATAAAGAAGTTCATAATCCCATGCTTTTACTTTAACTGTATAATGCACTTGAATTTTCTTAAAAAAAAAAACAGTCACTTTAGAGACTTTTACTGAGCCATTCTTGAACCAGAGGAGTAGCAGCAACAAATAGTTGATGCGCAGCCCTGTCTTAAAATTGTGAGTTAAAGAAATGAAGCCATTGTAAGAGTGTTTAATTTTACTTTTTCTGATGAGTCACTGAATGTAATATAAATATTAGTCTCCAGTGGACGGATATGTCATTCACTTTACACAAGGTAGCAACTGTCTTCAGGTTAATGAATTGATTGATTTGAACAAAAGCAGACACTTGAACAGGCAGTGCAGGATTATGCAAAGATTTGGGTTGGAACTAGATATGCCCAAGATGATATGTACAAGCAAGTTTTCACAGCAGTGGACTCTGAATTCCATTACCCACTGTATTGCTTTCCCTAGATGCTTAGACTTCTGTTCAGAGAAATAAGAGTTTATTTAAATTCATATTAATCAGGGAAATAGTGGTGTGTGTATTTAGCTTTAAGGATATGCTTAGAGAACATTCATTTTAATGGGACTGAAATGTGTGATTAATTTTAAACATGCTTTTAAATACTGTCTCAAACAGTGAGACCTTACTGTTCTAAAGCTTTTACATGAGTGTAAGGCCACTTTATTACAGAGTTGCAGAAACAGTCACATTTATGCTTGGATATACAGGCTTCATTTGCTTCCATTGCTGTATGATCCTCATTTGAAAATTATGATTGTAGGTCACTAATACTTAATTTTAACCTTGATGGAATCTTGCTGATTACACAGCAACATGTAATTTTTTAATTAAGAGTAGATGGTGGGCTCCCTTAGATTTTGATTAACCTAATAGCCTTCACAGCATGAATTGAATTTAATTAGAGACATCATTATAACTTTTAATACAATGATCTGAAGGGCTATTGAGTGCATCCCTTTAAACACTTATTAGACAGCTAATCTGCATGAGTAACCACTTGGCAGCTGAGCATAAACCACTATTGGAAACATTCTGCCACTGATTTCATGAAATTACCTCAAATTGTTTAGTCATGCGTGAGAAGCTTCATCAGTCATCTTTGACTTTAACTGGATCTGTTTTCAGCGAGGGAAGATGTGAAGGACAAGGGGCTTTGGCCTTTTATAAACCTATGAACAAAGTGATGGATAATAAGATACTAACCTAGGACTAAAGCCAAGATGCAGCTTGATTAGAGCTGTGCTGAGTGGTTTGGAAAGATAAACTTTGGGTGACACTGGAAAGAGGAATGCTGCTCAATACTCACTATTTCAAGTGAAGCCACTGGAACATTCAGCACTTCAAACAAAAACTAAACAAAAAGTGGTCTTTTTAGTTCTACGTGAAAATTTGTATCCCTTCTGTACAGGACAGCATTTATCTGAGCTTAACTGTGTTATGAAATCAAGTTTTGCACTGAGCTTTTGCATCTAGCAATGACTAATGTTTTCATGGATTCTCCAGTCTAAACATTAACAACTAGTTTGAAAATTGAAACTTTGAGTGCTTTACAAAACAAATCTAAAGAATCTATACTTCATTTGAACCTCAGCCATTAATAACCCAAACCTCCTCTGTGCAGGAAGATTAAGCTGTAGCAGAACCATGTCCGGCCTGTCCAGAGGGTCATGGTAGAGAACCTACACTAACTTTTATGCTACCAAATTGAACTGGAACCGTAACAATATGGTTTATAACCATATTGTGAGCTTGTCCTGAGTTTACCTGATTCTAGTTTTCATGAGCTTTGAATTTCAGCTGAGTTGCTCTTAATCTCTTAATTTTGTCTAATCTTCTTCAGACAGTTAAAGAGATTTCCTACATGACTGGGGTAAATGCCAAGCAGTAGGCGGCAATAGTTTATAATCCTTTTAAGAGAATTGGCACCAGCCTTTAGAACATCTGTAAGTTATGTCAAGAGTCTTTTTTTTTTAAAAAAAAAAAAAAAAAAAAAAACATTGGAGACAATTCCTATACAGTACTTAAGTAGATTACTCACACTTCTTACTGATTTTGCTGCTATTTTGCCTTTCTGTTTTTAGTAAGAAGGTCTTTAAGGATGTAAGCATGGGCTAGCTTCATTTATCATCCTCAGGAAAGAACATGGAATGACTATTCTTTTGCTGGTGTATGATTAGAGTCTTTTACAGAGCTATGATTCCAGCACTTGCATTCACAGTTTCATCAAGGTTGCTGTTCTACTGGTCTGCATAAATGTAACAACTGTTTAAAGTACTTGCTTATGCTCCACATGCCTCAGAAATGGTTGTTTCTCTTCCGTTATTTCAGAAAAGTACCTTCTTTAGATGATTTTTATGAACATCTATGGGGGGGGGGGAGCAACTCAGTGAGCTGCCACCATCTGGTTCTGCAGATGAGCTGCAGAGTATATATGGATTTTTTGCTTAACTCTAATTTTATTAAGTCTCTGCAATATATCAATTATTTTACTTTTGTTTAAAAGTTCCTAATCAGCACAAAAATGACTTCTGTACACTATAGCATGAAGAAAGATGTGATTTATATGTGTCAAGGTCATTGATACTTTCAAGAAGAAAGACCAGGTTTTTCCAATGTTACTGCTGAAGATTAGTTCCTGGGGACAAGGGTTTCTTGTTCCCAGGTTCTTGCTAAGCTTGCTGGTTCTTGAAGACACTGTACAGTAGAATTTCCTTCACAGCATGAACAGTTTGCTGTACCTGTGAAATTCATTGTCTTATTTACAGTATAGTCTCTTTCCTATATATTGATTCCTACACATTGAATCATTTCTTTAACTGCCAAGTTTTGTGGGTTTCTCTGTAGTTTGTAATTTCTCTCTCTTCATAGATAGCATTGTCACAAGCTTGCACTTCTGGTATGAGGAAGGTAATCTGTAGAAGGAAAAGGCCTTGAGGTCATGTAGGTTATTTTCCTGAAATCCCATGTTTTTATCCCTTAGGGAGTTACTTGAGGTGAACTAAGTATTCCATAATCTGTGAACCTATTCCATGAGAAATTGTTGAAATGTTCACAATGCATAGTTCACAGCAAAAGAAAATTATTGTGCATTTGAGAGCGATAAACATATTTTTAATAATTCACGTAATGACTATGCCCTTTTCTAACGCTCCCCAGATTTTAACAAAATAGCATGTGTCTGCTACAAACAAGGGAGTGAAGTCTAGATAGTGAAGTTTTCCAACAGAAGAGCATTGAGAGAAACAGTTTATGAGCAAATTACCAGACAGAATGTTGCACCTATAATTAATTGAGCTCAATGCAAAATCTCTGCAAATCAAAGATAGGATATGGATTGCTACTCTGCATGGTTAGTTAAGAGCATGGCAGAAGGCAGACAGATAGATGATGGTACTCCTTTAAAAGACATTAGAAAACAAGAGGCAAAAGTATCTTAGAATATTAAGAACAATTGTCATAGCTGTATTGGGGCATGCAACACAGCTGTGAGACTCAAGAGAGTCTATCCCATCTGTTGTAAATGTGCAATAGTAAAGAAGATGATTGGTAACGTATGAACCAGACCTTCCAATATGTCCTTGTGGATGTTAATGACAAATCAATCCAAATCTCTTGAGCTTCAGGACATTTTTTCTTTTGTCCAATTTCAAGCCGAAAAAAAAAAAAAGAATTCTGGTGCAAAAAGCAAGCATTATAGATTTTTAATTGTCAAGTCCTTGTAGGAAACATTTATTTGCAATATTATTCTTTGTTAATATAGTACACTGCCCAATCAGGATTGTAATCCTACTGTTTTAGGCAATGTATCAACACATTGTGTGAGACGGAAGCATTCCCAAGAGATCTTTCACCTGAAAAACAGAATAGCAGAGCAGAAATAGAAAAAAACAAAATGATTTGCCCAAGGTCATGAAGGTCTAAAATAAAGCTAGGAATGCAGTTCAGATACCGTAATTCATGGCACATCAGTTATCCACTGAATGTGTTGACCCCTTGTGTTTAGAACTAAGGGTCTTTCTCAGATGTAGTTGTTATACAAGTTTATTTTTGGGGAACTTTTCCTGTTGTCAGGGTCTGGAAAGAACTAAAATGTTGTGAGCAGCTGATAAGAATAGCTAAAGCACAAAGATAGGCTCAGATTATTGCAGCTAGTCTTTCTAGAAACCAGTGAAAAGATGTTGCAAACACTTGCTTAAAGAGGCAATGTATATGGTATCAATTGAATTATTCTAGCCATAGAACAAAAGGGCAAGGCTTTCTTCTGCTAGTAATCAAAGTACAAGCTCTTCAGATGTTTCAAAATATTACCTCAGTGCCTCAGTTCACAAGCTTTAAGCTAGTTTTAGGTAGTGTTTTCCAAGTGTCTCAAGACAATTAGACATCCAACTATTACTGGCTTTGGAAATTTGAGTTCATAGCTGTGAGGGTAAAACAGGGGGCTACACAGGCTACAATGTAATCTAAACCACAGTTTCTCCAGGTCACTTCTGAAATGCATTTCACTCTGCAATCCTTTCATTTTCCTTTCTCAGCGACAAAGTCTTTTTCTTCTATTAGTTATCTGGAAATCAGTTTGCTGGATTGCTATCAGGTAGCTTTCACATGCATAACTGTTTGGCTCAGCAGGTACTTAGCAAAATGCAGATGAGTGTAATGGTATAATAACGCAGTGTGCTTGGAACAGTGCAATGATAGTCAAAGGAGATTTTGAAGCCATGCAGTTTTGCTTTAAGACATCACTGAGAACGCCACTGATGTTTTGAGCTCCATGGGAGATAAAATATATTGCTTTTTTAAAAGACATTTTGTGACTAGAGATTATATCTGTTTCATGAATAAAGAGTATACAATGAGGCCATTCTCCCAAGTGGGAAAAATAAACTAACAAAATAAAGTATGCTGATTAATTTAGACGGAATTGGGATGCAGGTTTAAGGGAACTGCATATTGTTTTAATGAGGCATGAAGTAGCAAAGTCCAGACAGGGAGTCATAAATGAAGAGACAGAGAACCTAAACTAATGTTAGGAGGCAATCAGGTGGCTGTTGAAATAAATGTGTGGGCAAGCTACTCACATAAGGCAACCTACAGTGAAAGAAAGTGGATTAGTCCCTCGGACAGAGCAAGCAAGCATGTTATAAATGTTATATAAATATATACTATATGTTATTATAATACATTATATATTGCATATTAAATGTTAAATACTAAATATATATATGCAATTCACACATAGATATACGTAAATCACGTTTGTGCGTGTATTATATATGTGTATGTGTGTATATATATATATATATATATATACACACACACACACACAAATGTTATAAATTCACATTATCAATGCAGTTTTTCTGTGAAAGGGAAAATAGGCTCTGTAGAAATCAGGACACCATTAATATTGCTGCTGGATGACAAGTTGACCATGAGCCAGCAATGTGCCCTTGTGGCCAAGAAGGTCAATGGTCTCCTAGGGTGCATTGGGATGAGTGTTGCCAGCAGGTGGAGGGAGGTGATCCTGCCCCTCTGCTCAGCCCTGGGGAGGCCTCATCTCTAGTACTGTGTCCAGTTCTGGGCTCCCCAGGACGAGAGAGACATGGAGCTACTGGAGAGAGTTCAGCATAGGGCTGCAAGGACAATCAGAGGGCTGGAGCACCTGCCCTGTGAGGAACGGCTGTGAGAGCTGGGCCTCTTCAGCCTGGGGAAGAGAAGGCTGAGGGGGGATCTGATCAGTGTGTACAAGTACCTGAAGGGAGGGTGTCAAGGGGACGGGGACAAACTCTTTTCAGTTGTCCTGTGTGACAGGACAAGAGGCAATGGGCAAAAACTGAACCACAGGAAGTTCCACCTGAGTATGAGGAGGAATTTCTTCACTGTGAGAGTGAGGGAGCCCTGGAACAGGTCACCCAGAGAGGTTGTGGAGTCTCCTTCTCTGGAGATCTTCAAGGCCCGCCTGGACTCAACCCTGTCTAACATGCTCTAGGTGACCCTGCTGAGCGGGGAGGTTGGACTAGATGATCTCCAGAGGTCCCTTCCAACCTTACTGATTCTATGATTCCATGATTTGTATTATGAGTTAAGAGGTCCTGACAGGGACTGAGGCTACACCATTGCAAAACAAAACCTGTTTAATTCTCTGCATTTCCAATTTCTCCCTTATTATATCTTTTAAGAACCAAACCAGGAGCAGGATAGAGGTTTGCCAGGACCAGATTTGATCTCTGAACAGTAGATTTTGTCCTACTGAGCACAAGCAGCATTACAGATTCAGGGGTTATAAGCAATCTTTGCTCCTGAATTTTTTTCAAAGCTTCGGAGTTCAGACTTGATGTTTCCAAGTAAACATAGGCATGTAACTGAGGTTAACTATGTTATGAAATCAAGTTTTGCACTGAGCTTTTGCATCTAGCAATGACTAATGTTTTCATGGATTCTCCAGTCTAAACATTAACAACTAGTTTGAAAATCCAAACTTTGGGTGTTTTTACAACACAAACCTAAAGAATCTATACTTCATTTGAACCTCAGCCATTAATAACCCAAACCTTCTCTATGCAGGAAGATTAATCTGTAGCGGAACTAAGTCTGGCCTAGCCTTTGTAGATTCTCTTGAAATAAGAAACCTAAAAATTGTGTTGCAAATGCAAAACTTGACAGAAAAAATCAATTGTATTTATGCAGTCCTGGATTTTGAATGAAGGTTGCTCTAATAATTTATATTGGTGGCAAATCATATATCCAACATCTGTGATAAGTCTGAGGAAGTTTCCAGGACTGAGTGATGGCATGTTGCTCTGGCACAATAATTATTTTGGCAAAACATTAAGTTACCTGATTATTTGGGAAGTTTCATTTGAATATGTGAAATGAGGACCAACTATTTAGCACAGCATCAAGCCAAAATAATCGATCTTCTGTCTCTGCTTCCATATCTATTCAGATATTTCTAATGAAACCAACCCCAATGAGAATAAAAGTCATCAGCAACAATGATGGTATATTATCCATTGGGTAACTCTCTGAATTCTTCTTATCAATTTATTCAGAGACCCAAATACACCGTGGTCTTAGAAGCTGCACTTTGGTTTGGCTGCTGCAATGGTCTGGGTAGTGAAGATGTAAAATTTTATCAATTTGTTTCAGGCAAAAATCTTCAATCTACAATTCAGCAATCATTGTGGAACATCTTTGCTTCTATGGCTGTTCATCTAGAAGGCATAACAATCTTGGTTGTGTTTTCTTTTTACTTGTGTTGGATGATCTCTCAGCTACTTCTTCAATGGCTGTTTAGTAGAGGTGACAGACCAGAAGGTGAGGTTGCTGTGCACCCTTCCCTGCTCAAAGACAGACAAGAAGGAAGGCTCTGAGAAGAAGGAATAGACAAGAAGTAAGACAGATGATTTGCATTCTGGGGACTAAAATGATATTCACAGCTTGGATTTAGTGCATGCCTTTTGGAACGTGGAGCTAAAAGGAGGCACTTAGTGTTAGCAGCATCAATGCTCTTTCAGTTCTAATACCCAGAAGGACTGTACATTCTAACCTTCTGTGAAGCATTCAGGTCAAATGGTGATGGTGATTGGGAACAGCTGGCACCAAAGTATATGAGATTTGGAGAGGAAGCCATTTTGCTTTAGAGTTGAAGGGAATGATAGATGGAGTCTTAATAAAACTATGCAATTTTTAAAGTGATTTGTCCTTGCACTGCAACTGGGTGGATCTATGCTAGCATATATACACTCTGCATCTATTGCATTTGCTAAATATTCCCTGACAATCAATGCGTTTGGAAAGTGAGTCCAGTCTTGAGCATTTATAGGATAGACAAATTGTGGCCAAAATAAAGAAGTCCTTGAAGAAGTGAAGGCATCACAGAGATCTCCTGATCTGCCTAAGTAATGCCTTAGCACAAACATGCCATTCACTGCACATCCATACTTGGATGGGAAGAAAATTTGCTCTGACAACTCAAGCACAGTAATTGGCAGCAAAACAACATGTCGCATAAATAGACCAAGACAGATCTGTTCTGTAAGCTGGTTATGTTTTTGTACTTTGAAGTAATTATTAGATATGAAGAAGGGTTACAAATGTTCTTAACACCTTGAAGGCATCCCCAGATGTGGCATGGGGAAATGCATGAGGGGGGCTGAAATAGCTCAGCTAGAAGAGCATTAGTCTGAAGATCTAAAGGTCCCTGGTTCAAGCCTGGGCTTCAGCAAGGGGGGGGGTCCCTGTTGCTGCAAACCTGTCTAACATGCTCTAGGTGACCCTGCTTGAGCAGGGGGGGTGGACTAGATGACTCCCAGAGGTCCCTTCCAACCTTGCTGATTCTATGATTTACAGCAGCTGTTGCGTTCTGCATGGTAACAATGCTGGTTAACATTTTCAGTGCTTCGTCATTGTGTACCAATTACTGTGTTCGTACTGTGAGTATCACAGGAGAGACAATTTGCCCCATAATTGCATGAAGCACAATTTTGGTTTACATGATAGCCCAAATGAGCCAAATGTGCAAGAGAGTGAACTGAGACTGAGACTGAAGGATGATCCATCCTCCCTGTGTAGGGCAGAGAAGTCACTTGGTGCTGCATCTCAGTCACAACAGTTGGTCCTTTGCCTACAGAGGGCTGATATGTTCCCATGACTGGATTTACCTTTCCTCTCCAGATACTTTCTACTCACTAATCTCCTGTAGTCCAGGATAGGAGCACAAGCCCATATCCAGCTGTGCGCAGTCCCTACCCATGACTTCTTTGGCCCTTGGTGTATTATAAAAATTTATTGACTTATAGCTGGATAATCCATCGCCAGGGTGAGAAATAGGCATCTACTCTGGTGCAGAGTCTTATGGTAGAATTGGACTTCTTACCTTTGTGTATATACATACATATACCATATGTGTACATGTACACACACATATATGTGCATATATATAATATACCATATCTATATATACACCAGTATACCATCCATCCATATATCTATACACACACACACACACATTTAGCATACCAGGAATACAATGTCACTTGTGTGTGTGTGTGTGTGTGTGTGTGTATATATATGTATACACACATATATATGTGTGTATATATACACACATATATATACACACAAAAAAGTGTGTATATATATATGTGTATATATACACACACACACTTTTTTTTCATTCTTTCACCATGAAAATATGTGTAAACTGTTGCTTCTGACAGAGTTTCTGTGTGCAGCTTACGCAGAATAAGACTTAGGAGTTCGGACTCACTAAGTTAAAAATAAGAAGGGCAAGAAACCCCATGGTACCGACTGTCATTTCCTCCCAGCAGTAGTGTCTGGAGTTCACTTCTCATCTTTCTTTTTATTTACCTTGGTATAAAAATGATGTCAGATCAGTTATTTATGTTTAAGCTGAGCAGCTACAAAAAGGTAATTGACATTTCATATTTTAGCAAAGTGTGCCTGTATTTAAAGCTGTATATATTTTGTAGTGTCTCTGACCTACCAGCTTTTGCCATTTATGTTTTCAGGAGGTAAATTCCTTTGTTTTCATGCAGTTTTGTATTGAGCCAACTGCTGAGGCTTCAGTTAGGATGGGAGCTTTGGGTAGGGAATCCCTGTTAACAGTTTAAAGGTTTTAAAACAGAGCCAGAATCCTGTCTTTTCTGACCTTCTGAATAATAAACCACACATTTCAGGCAGTGTTTCCTACATGGATTCTAATAGCTTATTGCTGAACACTGTGCTTTCTAATTTGAAGATGCCAACTGCTGATAAATCCACAACATCCCTGAGTAGCCTTCCCAGAGTTTAGTTCTGTGAAGGTTAGATTTTGTTTTCTGTGTGAATGTAGCTCATTTCACTTTTCAGGCATGGCACCCTGTCTTAACTTCCCCCCCCCTCAAATTTTGTAATTGCAGAGAACTCTCTAGGCTGATAATTACAGCTCATGAACAAGGTGTGTTCACTTTGAATATCTTGCTAGTCTGAACTCTTTCAGTCTCTCATCAGAATAATGGATCAAAGAATCTAAAGAGCAGAAGTATAATTAGTTCTGAGATGACTAAACAGGGGGAGTTACAGTATGTCAGAAGGCATCACTACTGGCCCCAACAAGAAAGAAGAAAAGTGAGTGGGCCCCCTCATCTGCACTGTGTTGCCTTTGCTTTTTGTCTGCCTTAACTGGCAGAATGCTCCTTTATTCACCTCTCTGGGTCACACAGGTCCTTTGCAGCACTGGCTGTGGGGGGCAGTATTCTTGTCTTGCTGCAGTAGATGTTGGCATTTTATGGGGAACTTTGAGGAACATTTATCAGAGGGAACAATGGACAGACAAGTGGGAGTACAGAGTAGTGGTATATAGACAAGTGGGAGTATAAAGTATTGTTTGTATTTCCTGTGTCATGTTTATTTAGCACAGTAACATACCAGGAATACAATATTAGCAGCAATAATTCATGATCTTTTGTAATGAGAGAATGAGTGAGAGAGAGAGAGAGAGAAAGATAAAATGGATTCTAACCCAACCACCTCATGCAACTGATGCTTTTTGTTTGAGGACATTTTTAATTTGTCCTTTTCAAATTTATTTAATTTAGCTTTTAAAATTTATGTCTTTTCTATACATGATTATGTGTATTTTCTTTGTCTGCACTCCTCTAATTTATGTCTCTACTATGCATCTTTAAATGTATAGCATCCTCACTTTTTATACCTTACTGCATTTACAGTCACACTAACTTTTATGCAGAGCAATACTCAGACAGCACCTTCCCTAGTACATGCTCAAGCAATCAAAGAAATAGTCTGACCTTCCTTGATTCCTCAGAGGAAGAGAAGGTGTTAACCTAATTGAGTCATCCTGTAATAATTCTTTAGTGGTTTAACATGAATGTTTTCATGCTTTTCTCTCTTTCCTTATAAATAGCCCAAACATATCCTTTTCATCCTTTAATTCTTATGTGATTTTATTTTATGGCTCTTTCTCTGTCTATTGCTCTCCAGCATCTACCTCAGTGGTTGCATAGCTGCTAGAGGAGGCCCTGCTGGGTGGGCCTCGTTGTACATTGCTGCTCATCTTGCATTTTATTTTTCTCTGTTATTTCATCAGATGCCCTGAACTAGCGTCCCTCCCTTAAGGAGGGAGAGTCCTTAAGAAAAATTGCTAGCACAGCAGTATGCTCTGAAAGCACAGTCAGTGTCCCTATACCTTGTGTTTTGAAAATTGTGCAAGTTGTAAGGCAACAACAGGACCATGGTCAGCAAAGACATTATAGCTAAATATCTGCCTGTGGATGAAGGCATCTGGAGAGCCCAAACCACAACGCATTTTACTTGGAGCAAGTGCTTTGAGAACATATATAAACATGCGGAAATGAGCATTTGCAGTAAATAGTTATAACAAGATTAAATGCTGAGAAGGGAGGTAACCCAGTAATGGCATTAATCCTACTGCACTCTGTGTTTAAAGGCTGGAACCTTACACCACCTTCTCACACTTCCTGTGTTGTCGAGGAGGATTTTCTTTGCCTACAAGCTTAGGTTGTCCTGAAATAAGGCTGCAGTTGAAAGGTCCTTTTACAAAATAATTTCTATGTATATTGTGCTGAGTTGTGACAGTTCTCTTCTCTATTGGAATTGGGATCTCTAGAGTCTTTGCAATTTGAGCTGAGAAACAAGGGCTGTAATGGACAATATATGCATGTTCTCCCCCTGTTGGAGCCAGCTGGGTCCAACATCCTTATGCCATGGGATTCCCAATAGTTGCTTTACATCTGCAATAAATGAATTTTGCTGTGAAATACATGTACTTACACTACAATTTTTTCTTCTGTATTGTGTGTTAGGGAAAAACTTTTCAGCATGTAAGGTGTGCCTTCCTGCTGAAGAACTACCAGCCCAATAAGGAACGAGCCCTTACTCCTTTGGGCTGGAAACCACAAATGTTATGAGGGTTGGAAAGATTCTGGTTTGATTGCAGTGAGACATAGCTGAGATCCTTACAGCCTGTCAGCCCCCAAGACACAGTAAGTAGCTCTGCAAACAAGGCAATCTGCAGAGGTGGAAGAAGTGGAGGAGGCTGATCATTATAGATATCACTGGCCACAGACTAGGACTCTTCCCCTTTCCACCTCTAAAAAACAACTTTTCCAATCATGGGCTTTCAACTTCATTACTGCCATTTCATTTTGTAATAGCTTCTTACATTACTGTCTCCACTGATAATTTAGTTAGGCTCTCTGCTGCACATGTTATTGCTACAGTGTGGAGGTAGTGGAAAATTATTTAATAAAAGTTAACATTGCTTTCATTTCATGGTTGTTATTACTGAGTATTAGTCATTGCTGAGAATCATTCCCTCAACAGTGTTTTGTTATCATCTGTATGCATTTGGCTATCACCTCTTTGAAAAGCACCAGCATCTTGGGTGGTAAATGATGGCTGTTGCCATGTTATTTAGTTGTACGTCCTGACAGCAATTGTAATCATGTCTTAGCAAACAGTGGCTGTTGGCACTTCTGAGTCTTTTGTGGTAGTTCAGCCTAAAAATGGTGTTTTAGTTGAACTGGTATGGATGAATGTCAGGGCTGAAAAACTTAGAAGTGATTGTGTTTGAAGAATGAAACTAAAAGGGTTTCCCTCCTCTACTCAGATTCTCCTTCTCTTGAAGCTTACAGGAACTCATTATCTCAAAAATAAAAATATTTTATATATTTTATAAAATATTTTATGAAATATGGCTTAAATTAAAAAATATGCTCAAAAATTAGTGGGAGTCCCCTCCCTATACACAGAGAAGTATTTGAGATCTTGTTTGCGTAACAAACCAGGCTAAAAGTCTTTCTCCACCTTTATAAACCAGCAGGCGCTTCAGAAGCTGCTGCTCTCTGCATTGCTGGTGAGAGAACCTCATCAGCAGCTTAGGCTGTGTCTGGGAGATAACAGAAATAGAGCTGTGCTCAGGAAGCACCTGTGGAGTGGGGTTGAAAGCCTTGTCAAATGGCTACACACTTGATGCTCCTGGAAAATATGCAATGGGGATTTTGAGCTAGTTTCTTTTGGTTGAGGTAAGTGAAAAAAAATCATCTCCACTTTTGGGAATCTGTGCTGAAAAATGAAAACCTCTGAACACCTGAGTAGTGTATTTATGATTAATAGACATAAGTCAGAAATAGTCAGATTTGTCTCCAAATCTACATGAATTTATCAGCATTGGGATAAATATATTGAGATCTTGCAAAATTTTCTATATGTGTGTATACATACAAATATATATATATATATACTTACTCCAGTGGTGGTTTTGTCAGTTCACATGAATAAGCTCTTGACAGTTCAAAAGACTGTCAAGCCAAACACCATTTTCATTACTACTTGAAAAGTATGAATCTCATTTATTTTCTTCTTATATTCACTGAATAGTCAGGATATGTACTGTTAATGTTAGTTTGGTGCCAATCAATGTAATGCTCCTGATGTCCTCTTTAAAAAGTTACGCTCTGCTTGTACAGCCATGTTACTCTCTCAGGGTAGAAGAACAAAGCATTTTGTGTTAAGAGTCTAGACCCATGAAAATAACCCTCAAACAGTTTTTAATACTAGGGAGATGTTTCATGATATTTCCTGCTTTGCCAGATTTTTTGCTTATAATCTTCCTTTCAAAGGACTAGATCTTCCAGTCAGACAAAATCAAATTGTCATGTGCATAATATTTACATATTGATAAGTATTCCACTCCAACTGCAACCAGTGTTGCTTATACGACTTCTTTTCTCCAGCATGTGTAAGCTGTTTGGAACCTGCCATAGCCTAATTCATGCAATAGTTTTGTCAATTGTATTTTAAATGGGTTTGAGTAGCTAGACCAACATTTGATCATGGGGAGAGATAGAGGTCTGTGTTCACAGGGAACACGTGCATTCAGATTGTGCTAGATGTTACCGTGTTAACAGTCTCATGAATTGTAATGGCGGTTCTTAAGGAGAAAGTGCTATTTGTCATTTTTTTCCTGTGGTTTTACAATGCAGCCCTAATTAAGGTTAATTCTGTTTGTGCTTTCATACAAAATCCGTGCTGCATGGGGCTTCCTAAACCATGTGTTTATTGTAATGACACTCTCCCACTTCAGAATGCCAACAGAGCCTGCCTTTACGATGAGTTTTTCATTGTGTTTTCCCTCAGATACGTTTCCAACATAAACATGGAAAGCCTTCATTTGCTTTATATTGTGTGAGTGTCTTGAGTAAATTCTTGTGGTGGGTGTTTGGGAAAGATGTTTTCTTACCCTTCCAGCATCCATTGTGCCTCTACATGAAGGAGAATGTCTTCTCTGTGGAAATGAGAAGTCTCTGAAGGTTCAATGGAGTTTTTTAGAAGCTTAAAAATTTACCTGGAAATGAGAAGAGATCTTCTGTCATTATTTCATCTCATTTCTAAAGTCATCTTCATTCAAACTTTATTTAAACAAAAATAGGTCATAAAATGATAAAAACAACTTTCATAGAAATAATTTTCTCTGTAATAATGGTCATGGCCGACTAGCTCCATTTCACTCTCTGAATTCCAGTTCAACAAATCTTGAAGGCTTGCTCCTGCTAGTTTTGTGAGGAGAGGAAAAGAGAGTAATGAAGTTTGTCCAACTCTACACCAACTCTACGCTCTAAGCCAGAGACTGGCTTAGGACTTTCTGGCTCATTGAGTCCTGATCCAGAGTTTTCTCCATCTGACTGAAACTGCTCCTCCTCCCCTCTTTTATTTTTTTCTCCCCAAAGTCTATTGCCCTTTCATGAGCTGGGTGCCAAATCTGATGCTGTAGGAAAACCAGATCTCCTATCACTCAATTTTAGTTAATTTCTATTTGGAGTATGATGTGTAGGAAGTGGTAATATCTTTTATTGTTACATTTAGAAAAAAACAGACAAACTTTTGGGTGCACAGGTGTTTCTTGGGGACTAACATAACTGGTAGTATAGCTGTGCCTACCTGCCAACCTTATTTCTCTTTTGCATTTGCAGCCATTCTGAGACCTCCTTGTGTCATGATGCTGGCAATTGCCTGGGCATTCTTCAGGAGGGCTGCAGGAGGAGCTCACAGCGACCTAAGGTTAGTGGCCATGTCAAGATTCAAAGGCTTGCCTTCTGCCTCCTTTTCCTGGGATTCCCTGTCTCCATCTGGGAGGGCGGAAATGGTTTCTTCTGGCATGCCTAACTCTGGCTTTCATCTCTTATGTTCTGTCTTTGTCCTTCTTGTGTTTCAAAGAATGAGACATTAACAAATGAATTTTTGCTCAGATGTCAGAGACATCCTTCAGGTTGTGTTGGTTTCCCTGCCTGAGATCTTGCTTTGCCTTTCTGCTGTGCAGTGTGCTGCACACCAGCTAGCGCATGTCTCTGTTACAGAGAAGCCTGCTTTCCTGCAGCCAGTCTGTATGTCTCATGGTTTTGTGAGTGCTATGGGATCCTTTGGGATAAGTAGAGCTCTATAAATGTAAAATGTGATTACTGCAGTATTGATGTAAAGGTCAGCCTTCCATATCTGTACAGCAAGGCTGAGAATGACTGTCTGCCTCAGATGATTTATGCACCAGGATTGGGTCCAAATATTAATAGTGCTAATTAAATAAGTCTGAGGAAAGTATAATATCTCTACAAATATTGAATCTCCTTTCATATTTCTAGTCCTATAATAAAGGAAAAGTTAGTAGGAAAAATGAGTACATCTTCAACGTTATAAACTTGTTAGAATTTTTAAAAATTTCAGAGCAAAACCCCACTCTTACAAAGTCAGGTATCTGTTAGGTGCAAGGCCAACCTGTCTGTTCTGACCAATGCAGCAACAACACAAACAACATAAGATTTAAAATTCAGCCAGCTGAACCGTAACCCAAGGCAGATCAACAGCAGGAGCCTTAGAAGGATTTGACTTCTCAAATGCCAAAAGCATTTACAATTTTAGAGGGGAAGAGAAAAGGTCGGAGTATACTCACAGAGCGGTTTAAAAAAACAAGAAGGTTGAAAAGCACCATGTGGAATTTTCAAAGGCACTGTGGACACTTACCTGCCTCAGAAATATGTACCCAACAATGAGTATCAGGGCTATATGATTTATACAGGCCTCAAATCTCATTAATGCAGGCATCATATATTACAAAATTCCCTTTGCAGATATAGATCAGCAAACTGCAAGAACACCAGTAAATAATCAACAGAAAAAGGGCAAGGATTAAACTCATCCATCACTAACTAGTGTTCATCTGTAGCAAATCCAGAGAAACAAAAATAGTGTGAGGGGGAGATAAACAATTTTATCATCTTGTACTTGTTCCTTATTTATTACTGACTGTGTGAAGGGTGAGTATTGAGATCACAGCTGGAAGTAGAGAGAAACAACAAAGGAAAGGGCAACCTTGTCTATTTTCTAAAATGGACCTGAGGCTTGTGAAGGAACTCAGTATGTGTAAAACGTGCCTCATGGTACAACCTATTCCATTCAGCCCCTCAGTCCTAGAACAGGAGGAATCTGCTGGGATGAACTCTGCCCATTGCTATGCATTGACAAGATCTGCACTCATTTTGAGGTCTGCCAGTGCTATAGCAGAGGATTTTGTCTTCTCTGAATTGCTAGGCATCATGCATCCTCAGTGGCACCCATCTCAGAAGCAGAGACAGAAGCAAAACTGGCAGCCCTTAAGTTTATTACCCTTCATAGATGCATAGCATGGAGAAGTAGTGAGCACACTGGCTGCTGGTACTGATGATAGGTCTGCTAAGGGGTGAACCATGATAGAGTTCCTCTGCAGCCCCTAAGTTCTTCCCAAATGCTGACCTTAGTCTTGCCATTGATTCCTTGTTGGTTCTGACATCATTTGAGCTTGATGGCCTTATTTAGCGCCTGGTGGTATAACTACTGTTAGATCCCAATAGCCCAGGTCCAAATAGCAAGAGATCAAAGGCTGTAAAAGTACTTTCAGGGTTGAACCATCGTGTTACTGACCCCATTTGGTATATGTCATTTCACTTCCCTCCCTTGGCAAACTCCTGCTGGGTCTCCTTCCCTCTCTGCACACTATACTTGGCTCCAGTCATTCTGTGCTGCCCATGGTGCTGACGTCATCCTTCCTCCCTTGTTCCTGATTCATACTGTTTCATGTGCCCAACTCATATCTGCTCCTTGCAAACTCAGATGAACCGTCCTGCACCAGTTCTTTTCAGTGCCGCTCCACACCCTTACTGTGTCACTTCCAGCTCCTCTAGAGATTGCTTTGCAAGCCAGGTGTCTTCATGGGCTGCACGACTGCTGAATGGTATTGTTATTAGGTACTGGCTTCTCTGCTGTCTTTGGGCTTAGCAAGTCTAAGGGAGTACCTCAGGGCACAGTAGGCAGGGGATGCTGGAAAGGAGGAAGGATGCCAGAAGGTAAAGAGTGGTTGCATTGAAGTCTTCCAGCTCGTGCAGATAACTGCTGCAAGGAACCTGTGGTCTGCCTAGTACCACCTCTTCATGGAGGAGATGGTTTCTGTGAGACAGAGGGGACTAAGTGGGGATTTATGCAACAGCCCCAAATTTTACTTCAGTAATCTGCGTGCTTAGGAAATCAAACACATAGCAGTGGGCTCTGGGTATTTCTTCACAGACATGATTCAATGCTGTAGTGATATCTTTCTTGTTTAGAATGAAAACTTCCCTTTATTAGGACTTCATCATTTGTTTATTTTCTTCACTAATTATCTCCTCATAAATATGGCAGTATATTATAAAGTATTCCCCTAAAGAACCAAACCTACAGTCATCCCAATAGATGAACCAGGAATGCTTTACGATGCAGATCCTTTCCTTGTTTTCACTGTGTTTTTCCAATTACTTAGTAATTCACAAGGTTCAGTAACTCATAATGGGTCTCCAAGCCATTACTGCAAATATGCACACTTCTGCTGTAGGTAAAATTTCATGATCAGAAAACTCAAGCAAGAAAATCAACTACTTAACTTTCATCCAAGCCTTCCATACCCTTGACTCCTTTCTGTCCTTTCTGTCACTCCATCTGACATGTATGCTCTTTGTTATGCTGTGACTATGAGGAACAAGTTTTTGAATATTACTGTCAGATACTTTGAAGAGCTAGATGAAAAATTAAAGTGAGATGGGACTCGCTCTTGCTATTTGCTGATCACTCAGAATCCTTCTCCACTGTTAGGTAAAATGGCCTTGTGGCTTCTTATAATCTCTCAAGCAATAGCTGCCTTTAGTGCTGCAGTCACTGGTGGGAGAGGAGTTTTGCATCTCTGCATTTGTGTTATGGTGTCAGAAGACAGCTGGGATAATATACCTCAAAATCCTCTCTGGGAGACTGTGAACATCTAGGAGAAACAAGAAGCCTGTTTTCTATTTTCTCTTCTTCCTTCCTTTTTTTTTTCTCCCTCCCTTTCCCCCCTTTTCCCCCCCTCTCTCTTGTTTTCTCCATCTTTCTCTCCATTCCCCTCTTCTGAGCTGTTGTTTGTGCTGAGAACAAGCTGTCTGAACAGACCTCCTGCTGCTTTGCCACTGATTGTTACAAAAACAAAAAGTAGCCCTGCAGTGATATCATCAGAAGTCCTCCTTGCCAGATATATTATGGTGTAGCAAGCTTATTTGAAGGAACACACAGTAAACAACAACCAAACAAGTCCTAGAGAAGGACTTGCTAATAATTCCCAAATAAAAAGGGGTGGAAGCCTGTAAGAACTCTTTCTGTACCTCTAAATATACTGGACTTCCAAGAGGTCAGATCCAAAGCATGGATTTGTGACAGAGGCCATACTTACAGCACAGGCAGATTTGCAGGGTAAAGGAGAAGTGAGGGTGGAATAGGCTGAGCTGAATAGCAGAGCTCCAGCCAGTGTGAGTCCAGACCAAATTGCATTTGAATTGTTTAGGAGTCTGTTTTTGAGGTTAAAGTACAGCTGCTGGCTGGATTGCTTTAGCTTTGCAGATGCAGACAAATTGTTGACCATTTTAGTCAAAATCTTGGCTCTCTTAGCTGGATTTCCTAAGGGGAAAAATGCCCGTATAGTCATGGAATATGTGTGTGACTGTCCATTCTTCCTGACAGCTTCTGAAACTGTCAGCCCATTTCAACTTACAGATAGATAGAGGGGAGCTCATAGATATAGTTCTTACAATCTTTGTGACAATAGATGAACAATAAAATCCCTCCTCCTGCCTTACCTTACTGCAAGGTAAGAAAATGATGGCACAGACTTTGATCTCATTTGATTCTGGAGAATCTATGCACACTTTATCAGTGCCCCAAGTAATGGGAAAATTTCCACTGAACCTTGTATGTTAGACTTCAGAGAATTAGCTAGAGCTTAACTACTGCTGACAGGGCTGCTTCTTGCTCTAATTATTATGCAGATTTTGAAAAGACTGGGCAGTGCCAAAATGAAATCAATACAATTTGCTGGGAGGTTTACTGGCCTCTGCAGAAGGTCAGTAGAAATAATAGATGGGAAAAGAAGTGGCCAACTTGCTAGCAACAAGCAAGGCTTGGTAAGAGAAGGAGGGCAGTGGCAAGGAAAACACTAGAGTATAGCAATGAAACATTTAAAAATACTAAAAGAGAACACTGGTGAATGGGGTCAAAGTGTCAGGCAGTGAAAATGGCTCAAAGTAAGGGTCTGAGGTAGTGTAGGATGTTTACATCAATGTGCAGACAAATGCTGAGAGTATGGCTAGGAAGAAAACCTTGAAATTCCCTCTCTACTAACTAAGAGGTAGTTAGATCCAATGCAATTTTGAGGCAAGAGCATCTTTATCTGTAAGAAATGCTGATGTCTCCTCCCATCCTGAGCTGGGAGGAAAAGACACAGAAGTGAAATGCAGGAAATGAAAGCCCTTGCCAAGCCTTGGTGTGGGCAGGGCAGACTGAATGCCTCCTGCTGGAAACAGCACATTGGAGACCAAGGAGGAGGTATGAGAATAGGACTATTTTTTCTCATTCTATTTTATTGCCACATTTTTCAGAAAAAAAGGGAAGGGGTGGCACAGCAAATCCTCAGAGCAAGTTGGAAAATCAACATTTATTATTTGCAAAACTTGAAAAAATGTGCAAGAAAACTGACCTAATTTACCTGCTTAATATTGTCCCATCTAGAGTTCAAAAAATCTCATCTGGCAGATTAGTTTTTACTTGATTGTTTCTAGTCCCATTCACTAAAGCAGAGTAAAGATTTACAGAGTTGGTCTTGAAACTTGACCAAAAATTGCTGATGAACCAGAATAAAAATGGGGAGAAGCAGAATAAACAAGTAAATGTGTAAAGTGTCTGACTCTGGAGGGCCATAAAATCTGTTTTGGAAAGTTCAGCTGTAAGTTGAACATTATGTTAAAGCCTCAGGATGGCTTTAAGTAACAGGAACTTATTTTATAGGCATTTTAAAGCAGCCTTGAAAAGAATGGGAAGATTGCCCAAATTGCTAACGCTCTCCAGGAAATAATGCACTGATTATCTCCAGGGCCAATTTAGAAACATACCACTAACATTACAGTGCTAAACTGTTTTCTGACTTCAAGTAGAAGGTACAGGTTTGTCCATGGCTGATGGATACCAAGTAAGCAAGCTGACAACTGGTCTCCCAAGAAGTCTATCTGACAGCATGGAAGAAGGAGTCTGTAACCTGTATGTTTTATGTATACAGAAACATGAAGTTCTGATCAAAGAAAGAAGCCAACATGAAAAACCCTTTCTTTTTCTCTCTTAGATTTTCAATTCCCACTTATTCTTCAGCAGTTAGAGAGGGATAGATATATTTACAGGACAAACTGTGGCCTTTAATCCAAACAGCTCAGCTAGTGATAGTAACCCTGATAGCTGAACTCATGAGATGTCATGAATAATAACTACAGGCTCATTAATAACAAAATGTTTGAAAAATGGTCATAATACTTAAAGGCACTGAATCACTTTTTATTTAGTAACCACTGACAGTCGTATGTTACAGGATATGAACAATCGTTCATACTATATGAAACTGAATTTGAATACTTTTTTGATAAACAACATTTATTTTAAGATAATACATTTTTTTTATTCCACAGTTCCACTGATATCTTAAACATATGCCACATACTGATATCCCCAAAGGTTAAACTCCTACTTATCCCTTAGAGGATGTCAGTTTTGAGATGCAGTGTTTCATTAGAGTCTATTCCTAAACAAGCTGTTTAAATCCCTCTGCATGCTTGGAATGTGTAATATTATTATGAGTTTCCAAAGGCCAGATTCTGAAATATGAAGGTATTTCTAGGCTGAGGCCTTGTCTGCAAGAAAACAGAATTACCCGAATTGAGTGTCATCCTAGTCTTTAGCTTAATATAACACATTGCAACCAGAACTGTCAGGGCTTCCTAAGGGATTTCAGCCGCCTGCTACTTATAATTTTAATTAATTTGAACAACTTTCCTGACAGATTCAAGTGTTTTATAGCCATCAGATAATTCACATATGCACACAAATACAGCTGTGTGCAACTGCTGAACAGGTGCCATTGCTCAGAAGAGTCAGGGTACTTGTGTATATGATGCATCCTTTCCAGAGCACACTTCCATGTATACTTTGCAATCTTAAAACACAAGGGAGGTGAAGAGACTGTGTAAACACACACCATGCAATTACATCTGTTTGCTGAAAGGGCATTTAAGTGTACTCGGTGATGGTAATTATTCTAACACGAGAATGAAACCACTGTTGAAAAGGTCATCCAGTCATAATCATAATATTTGGTTAAGAGGAAATCAAGAGATGCTATACCTTGAACATAATCCTATATCTATTTTTATTATAGTTATTCTGTGAATAAATTAAGGCCTTGAGATCTAGTGCTATCATTCTTTTTTCTTCCTAAATGAAAGCCTTGAAATAAAAAATGGTATCCTGATGTAGAAAATGTACCAACGTGTTCAATACGCTAGTCAAACATTCCTTACTCTCTCAGTACAATGTAATTTACAGAACATACCATATCCTTTCCATCTTTCATATTATCACTAACAGCCAGCTGATAGAAATATTCTGGGATAGTCGTGGTGCTTCTGGAGATGATGTATGAGGAAGCAAGTAAGCCTTCAAGATAGATTACTCTGCAAGATGAAGAGGTAGAAATAAACTGTCTGGTGAAGGGTACAGGCCAGAAAGGCTATTTGAAATAATCTGTTGCTCAGCACTAAGGAATTAGCCCCAAATATATGTTTTCTGTTCAGTGTGGAAGAGGGGGAATGACTGCTTGGCACAATTTGTCCTGCGGTTTCAGATTTGTGTCTGTTCAGGGCCAAAGTGACATAAGCACAAACTATGCCAGCTTTTTGTTTATGAGTTATCAGAGCACAGGCACGTCTTAGGTGAAATAACTGCTCTTCAGCTATCAGTCTCACGTCTTATTTTCAACTTTTGCCTGTTCTTCCAGGGAATCACTGCTGGAGTGCATCTGAGGAGGGTGCAGGCTCCTAGATAAAAGTTAGACCATAATAGTTGAGATTAGAGAGCTTTTGCATGTGCTCTCTTTTAAGCATTAAAGCTGCTGAATCCAGAACCAGGCAGTGACGGATAAGGAGGATATGGGACATTTTACCTCTGAAAAAGAAAAGCAGATGATGTAGGGCTGGAAAACTGTTCTTAGACATCCGTCAAAGGAACAAAACTGGGCATGTGGCTGTCCCCATACTGCATAATGGAAAAGGCTCCTTGAGTTTCCCAGAGTCACTGTGAAGCGCTTGGTCTTTTAACTGGCCACAGATTATCAAGGTGACATTCTCAAACAGCACGGTGTTTCAGGATCGTGATCATGTCTAGAAACACACTAGCTGTCTGAAAAGTTGGGCATAAAACCCAGTCCTGTGTGGCTGAAGGTGGCTTTCAAAACTTCAGAGTTCCTTCACTTGGCGTTAGGTGGTGCTGGGTGGTTCTCTGGGCCAGACTGCGCTCCTCTCTCCTGTACTTGAGTGAGGATGATTACAGGTACGTTAAAGACTTTCCCTTCTGCTGGGTCGAGCACTGTCCTTTTCCATATCTGCCTAACACCATTAATATGAGGAAAGCAGTATCAGTGAGTCTAAGAACAGCATTTGGATTGGTATGTGCTAATAAAAGCAGAGATGTTTGCACCAGCTCCCATTAGATTTCAGAAAAGATTTTTATTCATAAAGGACTCTGTGGCTTGGGATTTTAGGATAGGTTGGTTCAGCTGCTGTCTAAAGCTTGGCAATTTCTACATTGCTCTGTGCCTCAGTCTCTGTTTTGCTAAATAGGTCTGGTCTCCTTTGCAAAGGCTCTTTGTGATCTCTGGCTGAACCTCTGATTATTGCTGTTATCCTTGGGTCCCACCTGGTTGATCTGCAGCTGAGTTTGTAGCCTAACAAAGCTGCTGTTCTGAAGGGAGCTATTTAGAAGGTCTGTGATTGATGCTCTTCTGCCCGGTTGTGCTCCCTGTGCAGGCATGCTCTCAGATGCAAGGTGAGCTGCCCTGAGGGAAACTGCAGCTGTTTTTCTGCTCTGTTTCATTTGCTGCCTTGTGGGTGCATTCAGCTTGGGATCATAACAGATCTTAGACACTGTGGTGCCACATAAGACAAGAGAACCGTTGTGTTTTGTGTCTGTGTGCGTTCACACGAACGGGTAGGTGTACAGCTGAGGGGCTGCTTAGGTAAACAGTGTTTGCGTGAACGCAGCCTGTGCTGCAGTCACAGGCGCAGCAGCTGGTCTGGAACTTTTTGAGTTCTAAATCAAAATAATACTATTGCTACGTGTGCTGCTGAATACTCTACTATAATACATGTGCTCTCATAGCTATTCTCTGCCTGTGCATCCTGGTATTGAATGTGACTGTTATTTATCCCCAGACCGATTAGCACTGTTCTGACAATATTTGTGGGTCTGTGAGGAAATGATGTGCAAAAAAGAGGAGTAGGCCCATGATAGTTAATTATACAGTTATATACTGTTTTCTCAGATTGCAAAGTCTTTTGTATTCACATTTACTGGAAAACATTTTCAGCTGGTATAATTGTCACAGTTTCTTTGACTTTAATGGAGCTATGAGAATTTATACTGGCCAAGTGTCTGCTCATGGCATTTTATAATATAGTTTCATTCTTTTATATTTAGCCTGATTAAACAGACTGATTTTCAAAACTGTCAAAATGATTTGGAAACCCAGATGTATTTGAGAGTAGTTGAGACTGAGGCTTCTTAGTGCCTCGAGGGGAGTGGATACTCGAGTATTTGAAGATGCGAGTGGATGGTTAACTCAAGGCCCTGTGTTTCTTCAGGAGACTAGTGCCTTTCCTGTTGTTAAGAATCACTAGATAGGCCTCTCTGCCTTTTTTCGCACTTCCATAGCTTTCTAGGCTTCACTTTGGTTATCTGAGAAAATGGCTCCTAAATATCTTAAAATGTTTTGAAAATTGTGCTCAGGACAGCTAAGTACCCTACTGTGAGACAGCCTGCTTTTAGAACGGAAAAAGCTGGGTCTAGAAGATGGTGTAAGAGATATCGCTGGGAGGGACAGTGGAAAGGGTAAGACAGCAGTCAAGAAGGTTTTGTGAGGTTTCACTGCTATGCAGAAAAGTGGAAGAATGCAGCAGTTTGTTCTCATTGCTGGCTGTCTCGTGTATGCAGGTGGCCGTGCTCATGGCTTTGAGTCAGTGCATGATCATGCAGAATCCCAGTGAAATCTGGTAGCTATGCACCTTGTTTACCAGAGCATGGGGAATTTTACTGGCACTTGATTATGGTCAACAGGTTACAAGGTATTTATGATTGTTACTAGTTTAATTGGAAAAGCAAAACTGGCATGGCTTGGTTTGGATAATATCTTGGAGACATTGTATCACATATGGAATCTACTATGAAAGCAGTTAAAACCTCTGTGCTCGGATATGCTTATTTGTCTTAGAAACTGTTAAACCTCTTTTATGCAGTAACGAGAGGTTAGCATATTTGCAGAGACAGAGAAATTGCCGGTAGTTTAAGAGTAGATTAACTGATGCAAAAAGCTAAAGGTCTTTTCTATATGTTTTAACCTTCTAAACCAATTTGGAAGTTAAGATATCAAATTTAAAAAGGTTGGAACAACTGTTTAACTAGCCTTAAGGCATGGGCCAAAATTCACAACCTCTAGTAATATGAAGTTTTGAAGGAAGCTGAGTAAACTCAGAGAAGATGGAATACAACAGAAAATAGAATAGAATAGAATGGGATAGAAATGCAGGAGTGCAAACTGTGTGCTTCAGTTCTCAGAGTCATTGGATTGTTGCATATACAGCTGTAGTGTCCAAGAAAGAGAGATTAGAAGACTTTAAGATCTTAGGTTTAGTAAAAGCTAAAGAAATATTTTGGGGTAATGCATCTCTCTTACAAAACTTGATGCTGATTTCACCTGAAGGGATATCACTGAATTGATCACAAAATCTTTTAAAATATGATCCAAAGCAGAGTCTTTAATATTTTTTGAAATATCCTGAGCTGTCTTCTTGGAATTATTGTCCTACCTGTGCTTGGATATAGCTTTTCTGCTCAATTATGAAGTCCCCAATTCATGTCCTCTGTAGAAATAAGATATTCAGTAAATGCAGACTCTCTGGGACTTTTTTTTTTTTTTTTTTTTTTAATTTGGAGAGGTCCCATTCTATCATATGTATGTGTTACCAACTGAAAAGAAAATACTTCTCATTGCATATACTTCACGTAACACCTGTGACATTTAGTAACCCAAGGTTTCCCTCAGATCTTTAAATGAGCAAGTGATGATATTAAATTCAGTTCCCTAAATTATTCATTCTCTCACAACTAAAGGAGTGTTGAACTTTGATAAGCACTTAAATATCTGATCACTAAGATTATGTTGAATATATTCCTGAGGTATCTTTTTCCCTTTGTCTTTCTGAACTAATAGATCCATTTGCCTTTCTTGAATCTGATTCCTCTATTCCCATGATTTATGTTTCCCTCTCTTTGACAAAATACTCCCATTTACCTCATCTCACAAGACTCCTCTTAGTGTATAGAAATGAAGGAATGTCTCTTGGAATTGGTAGGGGAGGCTGAGCTCTCCAAGTATCATTAATAGTTAGCTTACAAGTCATACTGGTCCTTAAACTCTGAATGCTTTGCTCCTTTGAGAAGATCAGGGAAATCATGAGGTACAGAGAAACATTAGGTTAGCATTGTACCTTCTGAGAAATCAGTGGATTTCAGTACGTTAAAGGAAGTCCTAATTTGTTATATTTGACCTGACCTAAGCTTATTGTAATTTTAATTAAATTTTCAGGAGATTGGGGGAGAGTTCTTACTGAACTGGGTCACTGTCCCTTGGCATGCATAATCTTTTATTATACCAGCAGAATTATTATATAGATTACATTTAATTTTCCACACATAATGAAGACAAGCACTCACAACAACTCATGCTGGCTTTTTGGGAAGTAAATATTTAATTTTCGAATGCATACATTTGTTCTTTGTTAGACTGTCTGTTGTTGACAAAACTAATTAATCCCTGCGTATTATCACAAAATTAAAGCAGTGCAGTCATAATGTACTTGTAAAATGCATATGTAATTGCAACAAGGAAGGGAGGAAATGCAAATTTCATTAAGGCAGTGTTTTACTACATCCTGTGATGAAAGCAAGTCCATGTATAGGAGGAATTCTTGCAAGAATCTAGGCTCAGGAAGTTAAGTTTTGTGAATACCCACCCCATGGCTTAGAACAGCCTTTGCAAATGCTGCAATTAATATTTCCATTTGGTTACAAAGGAATTATCAAGGATGCACAAGTATTTCAGTGGGATGTTCTGCATAGTATTTACAATATATACATTTTGAAATGTCTAGATCTCAGGATGCTAGATAAGCAGAGACAGAGTAATATAGCTCACTGTATCTGCAGAAGAGTCTCATGAATTGCAAAAGGAATGGCTGAAAGAAATATTCTTGCTCAAGGATTTAAATTTTACTAGCAGAATTTCAAATAGAGATGCTGGTTATAGATTACAAGCCCTCCCCCCTCCTCCAGTCCCTGCCACTGCTTTTGAACAGTAACTAAATTTTCCTTCCTTTGTAGTAAAGTCAAGCTGAAACAACTCCATTGCAGTGCTAATGCTGACATGCTGGTTCCTGCTCTTGCACTTACATGACTGGACTATTTTCAAGGTCATTGCAGTCAGTTAAAAGCTCTTGTTGATGTCAGCTGGGATTTGGGTTTTTCTAGTCCTCTGGTGATGTTGTAAAGAATGTAGAGCAATGGTGCAATAGAGCCTGACAACTGGGAATTTGTACATATATATGGAAATTTTATGAGACATTTATTCCTTTTTTTCATGAAGTCACACAGAAGATGTTACCAAAACCTTTGGGATCTATTTTCAAAGACAGAAAAAGATCTTGACAAGCTTCAGGAGTAGGCTAACAAGACACTCATGACATTCAGCAAGGACAAGTACAAAAAGTCTGCATCTGAGATACATCAACAATACAGGCTGGGGACTGACTGGCTAGGGCCAGCTCTGCAGAAAGGACCTGGGGATCCTGCTGGAGAACAAGCTGAGTATGAATCAGCAGTATGTTCTTGAGGTGATAAAGCCTGACTGCGTACTGGGGTGTATTTGTACGAATGTAGCCAGCAGACTGAAGTGATCATTCCCCTCAGCTCAGCACTTGTGAGGTTGCAACTCACAGCTGAGAAACTGTGTTTTTGGGTGACCTCAGTGCAAGAGAGAGGTTAACAATTAGTAGCAAGTCCAAAAGATGGTCAGTGAGATGCTCAGGGAATTGGAGCACCTGGTATGTGAGGAGAGGCTAAGAGTACCAGGTTTGTTTGGCCTGCAAAAGATAAGCTAAGGAGATCTACTAGATGTTATCCACTATCTAAAGGTTATAGAAAAGATGGAGCCAGGCTCTCCTTAGCAGATGCTGCAAAAGGACACAGTAGTGATCATCTGTTGCAGCAAGGGTAATTCCAACTGGCTCTAAGAAGAAATTAATCAAAATGTGGAGCATTCCAGCAGCCCTAGAACCGATTTTCCAGAGAGGTTATGGGCTGTCCATTCTCACATGTTTTCAGAACTCAGCTGATCAAAGCCCTAAGTCACTTGCTGTAACATTAAAGTTGGCTCTGCTTTGAGCAGGCAAGACTAGAGACTTCCAGCAGCCCCTTCTCATGTCAGTTATTCTCTGATTCTATGATTTTATTTCAGAATGTTTCTAGTAGCTCTAAAATATGGTTCTACCCTAAAAAATGACTATTATGCCACTCAGTTCCATGGCAATACATAGTCCTGTCTGGTAAAAACGGAAAGGTCTTACGCCCACAGAGATGATGAAGAAGCTTTTCCTTCCTTCCTCTGTGGTATTGTTGTGTGAATGTTTATTGGCTCCAGCTCTGCAGGCCCTGGGAAGTCCTTGGATACATATGTACACCTAAAAAAATATCTAATTTATGAAAAGAACTGTCTCTTCCAGGCATTGCTGGTATCTGTGGGTGAGCTGACGGTTTGTTGGTTCTTGGAGCATATGTTGATTTCAAGGACAAGAATAAAATGGAAAACAGAAAAAATTCCCCATCTGCTTGTCCGCTCCTTCTGTCCACAGGGATGCACATGTGTCCCATGTGTTTGAGCCTGCAGCCTCTGTGAGAGCAATACCAGTGCAGTTCCTCACGCTCAGACCAAAGCAGATGGGATGAACTTCCTTTGCTTCCTCTCAGCTGCCTCTTCCTAGATATTCGTGCAGTCTGCACCCAGACTGCAACGTGACTGGACACCCTGACTACCAATGGTGGTTTTTTTAAGTGGCTAGCTAGTTCAGCCAACTATGTCCAGAGAGCCTTTCCATTTAAAATAACAGGGAATAACTTGGACGCTAGGGACCTAATCTGCTGTACCTGCTTTTTCTGAGAACTCTTCCCAATTATGCTTCCAGGTACAAAGCAGCAAGAAATTCTCATGACTCTTCGATTTCACTGCAAATGACTTCTTCCCCTCCCAGCATTTCTCTCTTAGTTATGCTCTTTCTAATGAAATTACCTGTTCTGTGTTAGGTTTGTAATGTAAAGTGACTGCTATAAATTAACAGTTGTTGCTGCTTTATTATTGAAATGAGAGTCATGGGATCAATTTAACTGTTCTTTGCTTCATTATTTGCTTAAGACAATAGAGCCATCTCTGCAAATTCTATTGCTTTGTGGGTATTTTTAGCTTAATTATCATAGATATTAGCAACAATCAGCACAGATTTCCTGGGTGCACGCTCTTGCTCCTTGGAACACTGGATTTTTATAGGAGACTTTGTCCTTTTAACTTGCAGTAACTTGTACCTTTTTGCAGTAACTCCAGTCTACTACCAGCAAAAAACCCAAAACAAAAATCAGTCCAATATATTTTGCAAAAACACTAATGTTTTCCTGGTAACATATTTTAAGAATTAAAGGGATAGTGATGATTGTGCTTTCTATTATACATGTAGCTAAATATTCTAGCAAATGAGGATGCTTAGTTATCTGCTGCAATTGATCAGAGAGACTTTTCTTTACATATTTCCCCAAAGATTCAAATGAAATCATGCAAGAATTTGAAATTCATTATATTCAGTGGACAAGGACAGAGAATGTTCACAAGCTTTCATAGTCACAACTGATTTCTTTTCTTTGCCATGTAGCCCCCCTGCTCTTAGCCAATTGGGGGTTACTAATTCAAATATTAGTGGCAGATGAGTTCATTATCTAGGAGTCTAGTAAATTATACTGACAGCATCGAAAAAAAAAGAAAGTGAACCTGTTTTTGTCTCAATTCAGCCTCCCTCTGCCATCCTTCACAACTCATTTGCACATTTTTCTATAATTTTGCCTGCAGTAAGGAACAACCAAGATTTAATGAAGAGATTTAGCTTTTCTTTGATGAGGTAGCAGCTGTAATAGAGTTTACCTGCCTGTATAGTCACAGAGGTATAGGAAAAAAATCAAGTATGTTTGCTTCCTTAGCATTATTTGACCAGCAAAAGATTTAAGCCAAAGACTGCCTTTATTGAAGGAATATAAATAATTTCTTTTGTCCAATATTAGAAGAAAAAATAACTATGAATATATCAGTAGGTGGTATGGAAATGGGCACTTGCTAGTTCATAGTTAGAGGAAATAAGTAATTTTTTTTGCTGTGCCAATCTAACATATCACAATTCTGACAGATGCTAAAGAAGACTTTTCAAGTAGCAGCTTGCAATGAGACAGTACTATCTGCACAAAATAACTGTAGATTAGAAATTTGAAAAAAGTGTGCATGTTAGTAAATACTGCCTTATTTAACAAGTGCCTCACAAGCACAACAGACTTACTTTGATAGTCTGGATGCCATACTTCAGAAAGCTGCTTTGACACTCGGGGATTATCCTGGCTCTTCAAAACAGACAGGAAAATGTGACTTCTCACAAACTTCTCCCGCTCTGTGTAACTCCTCAGACACTAAACAAGTGTGTGTCTGTAAGAGCAGAAAAGAGAGCAGCTGTGCTTACACCTGATTGTTCGAAGAGCTGCCAGAATGGATCCATCTAGCTCAGTGTCTTGTATCTTGCAGAAGCTGCTTTTTTTAGCCATAATCGAGGGATGGCAAAGCTGAAGCGCCTATGTATTCCTTCCTCCCGTCATGCAGGGCTTGGTTTATTCTTTGGTAACCTGAAAGTTAATATTCACCCTACCTGAGATAATTGTGGAATTCCTACTATCTGTGCACTAAATGACTTTTTATCTCCCGAATCTTCTGCCAGTGGAATCCCCAGGTTTACCATAAAAGGTAAACCTTTGCTGTGCTTTGGAAGGATATTGCCCTTAGTATTTCCCTTGCTGCTGTATTGGCACAGATTAACAGAAATGTGAAGTTGCCCTCTGTTGTTTCTGCCCAATCAGTACATCTCCATCATGCATCTCTCCTTTCTTAAGTCTTTTTGTTGTAGCTATCTATGACTCTCCTTCTGAAAATAAAAGCTCTGCAAGTTATTATCCCATCTTCCATTGTCTGAGAGCAGATTTTTCATCTAGATTCTCTTTGGGGCTATCACCAAAGGCTGAGTGGGAGTGACACCCCATGGTGGGGAGAGAGTGACCTCACTTGCCTATCTCAGATTACTGGAGAATGTGTTTCTGAGGACAGAATACTACAGCAATGAGAATTTTGGGGACTGATACTAGCTCACTCTATCTTCTTTGAATTAGCACTGACTAAACAGATGATAGAAAACAAGGCCTTTCTCTTCAGCCATAATCTCAAACTTTATTATGCTCACTCATTTTCCTAAGAGTGTCTTCAATTTTGCAGTGAATGCTCTCACAGAAGAACTTATCATTCAAATAGGAAATCACTGTTTTAGAGCTCTAATCTCAACTCATGTTCTGAATTTAAAAACAGATATTTACCTTTCTCTCTACTGCCAATTTGATCTTTATTTGCTGCAAGTACAGGTCTCTCTAGTGCCTCATTACAAATTCTCATCAGCTTTTGTCTTACAGTGCTTGCCATTAAAGTCAACAGTTCCCTCACAGCAGTCTTTTGAATACCATATTATTATACAGTACATAGATTAGGACTATGGGTGATATGTAAATGCCACTATGTGATAATACCTGATCAATATGGATTTTTTGCTTTTTATGATGAGCCTCTGAGTATGTATTGTAAGAACTGAAAGATAGTTTGCAGCAAGAACCCATCCTGCAGGCATCCTGCAGTATTGCCAGAAACAAAACTCCAAGGTGACTGTGCCGTTTCCACCCAGTAGAAGTGGAGCTCACAGAGGAAACACACAAGCTGAATGATAATGCAATAGGTCCCACTCGAGAAATGGCCTAATTGGGAGAAATTAGTTTCAGGCCACAAGATTTCAACCAAACCTTAATTCTGCTGAGGAAACCATAAGGAACAGTTTAATGTGGTATTGAGATAAAAGCTGTAGCCCAGCTTTGCTGAAGCTAACCAGCTCAGACAACAGAACTCCGTTGGTCTGGCTGCAGCTGTAGGAGCTCACCACTGTGAGCACTGGTACTCCTGCTGCTCATGTAAATTCTCAGGCTGGGAACGGAGCCTGTTCCTCTCTTACAACATTTCAGACTAACAGTGGGATGACAGTACCTGCAGTTTACCAATATACCTCCTCTACTCTGCACCATAGATGACTTCTAATTCTCTCTAGCCTCCTACCGAGTCCATACTGACTACACCTGGAAGCTTACAAAGTGCTCTGGGACATTTCTCTGGCTGCACTGTCACCCTCATCTGCCACCATACTCCTCGGGAGGATGGCACGATCACTGACCTCCATGTAATAAAACAGCTTCATGGTCCCTTCTGACCAAAGATGGACCCATGTGTCCTCAGTGATTTGTGGCTGGGTCCATATGCCATGGGATAGAGGTTTTTACTTGTGTGATTTATCCTTCACAGATCAGTGCCAATCACTGTGGTCTCAAGGCTCCTTTTACAAGGACAAATGATTTGGCCTTTGGTCACATAAATATACTTGCTCATTGAAACTAGGTTATTACCCCATAAAACCTTTCATCCTATTAATAAAGAGAGCATGAAGCATGTCAAATAGACAGTAATTGGTATAGGGCAGCTGAATACTGTGGTCTGTCCTGAACGGCTGGAACCCGTTTTATTTTCAGAACTGTCATCATAACAAATGTTTATGGAAAGGTGGCATTTTTCTGCTGTTTCTGAGTCTGAAAAATAGGTGGCTGGTACAATTCTATCCATTTGTTTTTAAATAGTTGTTCAGAATGGGTAGAGTGGAATAGATTTCTCAAAGGCAAATGGAAATGTCCTTTGCCTGGAACTGGAGAGAAAAACAAGAAAACAACAGCGTGTCTGTTTTTGTCTGGCCTGTTTATTGCTTACAATTTGACTGTGCTTTTATGAAGGCGAGGTGAATTTAAATGCAAAGCAGCAGACAAATCCACTGAGAGAAAGCTAAAAGAGTCTGAAGCCATTAGAGGCAAATGGAATAACTGACTGTCCGAATCTGAAGACCAGGTGTGGGGGTGGCTTGCTGATGTCTCATCTCATATTTTGGTCAGTCAGTTACCATTGCCAGCAGTGGTGTGCAGCTGGAGTGTGGGTTGCCACAGTGCAAGCTGCTGCGACGGGTTCTTGGGATAGCTGGCCTCCCAAAGGCTGCTCCATGGAGAGGTTACATGCCTCTTAGAGGACCCAGTATTGTGGTGCTTGTTGTTCTGGTTCTGATGCTGCATAATATTTTTCACTGAAATCTAGTCTATGTAAAAAGATTTGGGCCCTGTTCTCTTCCTGGTGTGGTATGCACTCATTTGAACTTCCTCCCTATGTTGAAAGCCTTATAGGAGCAAAAGAAATGTTTCTTTACAAGGGAATGGGAAAAGGCAAGTTTCTAGTTTAGGGCCCTATGCCAGTATGCACTGCCAATATCCTAGCGCTGTCTTCCTTTGTAACTACAGCTGTTTCATGTATGTTAGTGACTGTTTGTGCAAGCTGCTGACTACCTCTCTCCAACATGCTGGCCTTTCAGTATCAATCAGTAGCTATTAGCATGTCAAAAGAAAGTTATTCCTACAAGTATGAACACAGGATCAGACTAATATACTGGATGCATTAAAATCAATGTAGGTATAGTACTTTACCTCTGCAGAAGCTCTGGTCCCTTGATCTGAGTTTTTTGCATGCTTTCTGGGTAATACCAGTAATTTCACTGTAATGGAAAAGTACAATGCAAGGACACCAATGATATAGTCCAAGTGACAAATAGCTACAGCTCATTGCAATTTTTTTGTTGCAGATCATAAAAACCAAGTGAAGAAATGTTTTCTCAAATGAGCATTCACTTTTTTGCTTCCTGCTTTTTAAGATTCAGAATCTTTTTGGCCATGCCTTGTAATGCCAAATGATGTGTTGTTATACTATGAATGTATAAGCAGCAACAGATTCAGGGACTTAGTATGGGCTGAAAAGTGAAGGAAAGTGCTGAGATAACTAACAGTGTTTGCAAATCCAGCTTATGATAATTAATATGTGGCTGTTTTACTTGTCAGAGGAATCAGTCCAATTTTCCCATCCTGAGGGACAAATAACATTCTAGTCCAATTGACTGTTATTGTGGATTGAACAAAACTGCAAAGAAAGAACAACTGAATAAACGTCCATGAGAGAGCACATGGTGCTTCTTATTCTGCTACTTTCTGCATCTTAATAGAAGCTTGAAATGACCAGCGCCTCTGCAGCGGATTAGAGGGTCACCTCTCCCATTACGATCGGGTGTGCAGAAAGATTGTCATCTCCTTTTAGTTGCATAACTACAGATACCACAGTGCTGTCTTTCACATATCCTTTCTCTGCTTCCCAAAATACTTCTCCCGTGGTTAAATAAAACTCTGAGGTGCTTTTGTTGTACTATTCCCATCTGCTTTCATCGCTGCTTCTTTCTTTCTTTTTCTTTCTTTTTCTTTTTTTTTTTAATTGTAATGGAATATGCTGAGCTGCAAATGCTGTTAGTCACTGCATTCTTCCTCATCCCTGGAGTTATATGTTCATTTTCAGCTTATAAAAATAACCTGTTTGTTCCATTTCCAAGTCTTGCAGGAGACAGTTCTGATTTTCCCTGTGCTGGCTCCCTCTAGTTTTATCACATCTAACTGCCCACCTATGGTTTTTTTCAGCCATGGATTGCTCCTTTTCCAGCAAAATGGTTGTGTGAGCAGCAGAAAAGAAATGATGGTCATTACAAAAGCTTCTTTATGTTGAATTAATTGAGACTCTCACTATGATTTCAAAGAGAGCAGTAGAGAGGCTTAACTCACCCTGGATGACTTTGGAGAGCATTTTTTTTCTCTGTTTCACAGAATCACAGAATAGTTCATGTTGGAAGGGACCTCTAGAGATCATCTGGTCCAACCCTCCTACTCAAACAGGATCAGCTAGAACAGGTTGCCTAGGACCATGTTCAGTTAGATTTTGAATATCCCCAAGGATGGGGACTCCACAATCTCCTTGGGAAACCTGTCCTAGTGCTCAGTCACTCTCACAGTAAAGAAGTGATTTCTTATGTTGAAGTGGAATTGCTTGTGTTTCAGTTTGTGCCTATTACCTCTTGTCCTGTTACTGGGCACCACTGGTTGTCTTCAATTGGTCAAAATAGAAGATAATATGCTTTCTATTTCCACTCCCACTCATCTTATGCATCTCACTTCACTACTGCTTCTCAATGCACTATTTGTAGGCTTGGCCAGGTTAACCCACCTACTGCAGAAGCTGCAGTCTATATCACTGTAGTTCTTGCCACAGTAGACAGATGAGTTTAATTTTGACAATAATCAGCATGATCATCATTATGGTGGAGGGGCTAGGACTAACAAAGGAGATCGAGGTTCAGCATGCAGAAGAACAACATTTCCAATAAAAAAAAGATAGTGAAGCCCTGGGATAAATTGTTGGGGTGAAGGAATTGGCATTGCATTGGAATTTGTAATAGGTTAGACAGCATGTGCTACAATGGCTATGGCCATGGGTGATGCTATCTTGGAACTGAAGGCTGGACTAGCTGTCTCCTCTGGGTCAGCTCCCTGTTTTCCTATGGCTATATGATTGGCTGGTTTCCAAAGGAATTTTCAGAATATCAGCATCTTTATTACCTTTATATTTTCTACTCAGAGGCCATGAAGTATTAATGCTCTCCCTTTTTCCCCTCTGCCCCCAACACATACACTCCACACAGCTCTTTCTCTTCTGCAGTCATCTAGAACCATCTACCCTCAGTCAGAAGTGTGACTTGCAGATGGATCCTTGGAGCATTTGTAGGACACATTTATGAGTAGTTATCTATCATCTATAAAGTTACAAAAAGAGCAAAAGCATAAACCTGACCTGCTTCCCACATTTGTATCTAGTACAAGACTAAGAAACATCTCTAACAGACCAGAAATCCCTCCAGCCCCAAAATACTTCTCTAAAATGGATTACTTGCAATTTAGCACCTACAGACAGCAGTGAGAAGTGCATACGCCTATGGAGATAGTTGTGAGGAAAGGCTATGCCTATCGTAGTTTCATACTATCTCTTCTCATCGGAGAAATGAGAGCTTATCTGACAGTCCTCCCTATGTCTTTTTATTCGTTTTTCTTCTTTCTCCTTTAATCTATATGCATCTTAATCAAGATTGAGCAAAATACAGAATGACAAACTAGCCAGCATAGGTGACCTCCTTCTGACCTATTTTGTGGCCTATTTTCTCAGTTATACTTTTCTAGAAAATCGCATGCTTGGCTTTGACACCTATTTGTTAAACATTCACAGATGTTTCCTGAATACTGTATGCCAAAACCTTTCAGCCATTGGGTTGTCAAATACTATTTTCACTCCAGTTATTTGCTATTCACAGCATAAGACTTACCCACATGAGGAGGACATCCCTCCCATAGGCCCTGTTAGTACTCTCCCCACCAGGAATTACTCTGTGCACAGATAGGCAACTATCATTCAACTGAGTGATGACAACAGAACAAACTTCATTTGGACACCAAAGAAAGTGACACTTGGCTTGAACTGAAAGTCAACAGAAACTGGCATGTAACTCTTTGGGTTCCTTTGAAAATCACACCTATCTCTGTTAAAATTTGTGGAATTATTTTTGTATCAGTTTCAGTTATTTGAACAGAAGTATTTTCACTTATATACTGTTTGGAACAGTAGGATGTCTTGTCCTAAGCTGTCACTAAACATGACCTCTTCTACTGAGGATACGTAGCTCATCACCTCATACTGGAGGTGGAGTCCACTGATGCAGCTGCACAATATGGAGCTGAGAAAGCTGCAGAGATAAGCTGGCCATTTATTTATTTATTTATTCCCCCCCCCAAAAAATGTATCAATATGTCTAGCAAATGAAGCACACCATTGCCATGGATTTCTAGATGCTGCTAAAATACAGTTCAGGAGGCTGTACTGGCAAAGTGTTCTGAATTCATTTTAAATAAGTGTAACAACTGTTAAGACAGTAGTTGAATTCACTCATTGTAAAGTAACTATTTTTTTCTTTAAAAATGAATAAAGAAAAAAAATTTATCATCCTTAGGCAAGGGGAAGAAATTCTTCTGTGAAAGCCAAACTCCAAAGCACTGTCACTGTCAAGGTATCAGACAGAACAAAGGCATTAAATCCTACCACTACATCTTCAGAGGGCTTGGTGGGCATCCAGCTGTTAATGCAACTCCCACACTTATTTTTCTATTCGTGATACCCCCTTGCATACCATTCTTTGACAGAGAGTGAAAATACGAGTCTAACTTCTTACAGCTTTAGTTAGATGTGGAGACTCCATTTGGAAGTTTATCTGAAATGCCCACTCTGTCTGGAAACTGGTGATATCATGAATAGAGAAAATAATGTCACAAGACAAATGAATTAATTTTGTTTCCTGGGGCTTCATCTTTGGACAGAAGAGGTGTCTGTAGTTCCTGTTGCAAGATATACAATTTACTAAAGCTATGTAGTGCTTTACTCTGGGCTTGTTTTGTCAAGATGTATGCTTGTTCTTTGCAATTTATTTCTCCCAAATGCAATGAAGCCATCCAGACAGAAATCACTTGTTTGGCTATCTGTGTATAGAGATAAATCTTTTTTGGGAAGTTTCCATTTGTTAGTTTCCAGGCCTGGAAAAAAGTTGGGAGTACAGGGTAATTTCTTATACTGTAACTTTCTAATAGCATTTTCTAAGACTCAGAGGTTGTATTTGGCCTGAGCTTTAGAAAATATTCAGGCCAGAGATCATTATGTACAAGCTGCTTCACTTCCTTTTAAACTGAAATGAAAAAAAAGAAGAAAAAGCTGACGTTTCAGTTGTACAAACAGAGCTCAGAACTTTTGAGGGCTAGTTCAGTGCCTTCGCTCAAGACCTCTGTCTGCCACGTCCTTTCACACCTGGAAATCCTTGAGACTGCAGATGCAGGAAGAGCCTTGAGAGTGCTATGGAAATTTTAGCTCGTTATTTTTTTTAATCATTGAAACCATGAACTGTGCAAGGATTTGTGACAGTGAAATCAAACATATTTAAAGATGGCTGTATTCTTGGGAAGGGAAAACTGTAGGAAATATATGATCTCTCTTCAAAAGTAATCCTTTTTATTCACCGTCCCATGAAGTCGTTGATTCTTCAAAACTTCTCAAACGAAGTCAGACTAAGAGCAGAACCTCGCAATGGGTTTGACGCTGCTTTCACCACAGTCAAAGTGAAAGCTCCCATTGTAAGCGGTGAGACCCTGGAGGGAATGTGCTAGGCAATAGAGATTAAACCTGTTTCTGTGTTGTGTAACAGAACACATTTTAAGGTTGCTTACAATGAAAGCTTTCCAGAGTGACAGGATTGAGTTCCTTCTTCTTTTCTTCCCCTCCTTAAGCTGTTACATAGGTATGAAAAGAAATAACATTTCAGTAAAGTGCATGGTCATTCAATGTTCAGAAGCTGGATAAAAATACATTAATTTTTCATGGATAGAGAGCTTACCATTTTGGTCCCTGGGGGTGAGCCAAGCAGCTGAATTTCTCACAGACTGTCACGCTGTTGGATTGGAAATGGAAAGTCTTATCTTAGAAAAAAACTGATTTTTCTCTGAGATTGGCCAGGTTTATGTCAAACTTCCTAGTCTCTCTAGGAGGCAGTTTCATTAATGTCATAGCAATTCGATAGGGGTTATATAACCTGATGAAGAGTGTTTGCTTGCTGGCTTGTTATTTGATCTTTTTGCAACATGCCTGGTTTAAAGTTAGAATGTAGTTTCTAGCTATAATCCCAAATTTGTTCATTGCAAATTAAAAACTTTCAAGTAGTACTACATCTAGTAAATACTTTTGTCCGGGTAGATAGCCTGTCAATGGACAACACGTTGTTTACCTGGGCCAGACTAGGATTTGATGAGGTTTGATACCATCTTCCTTTAGCATGATGGAAAAGTGTGGATATGAACTGAACAGTTCAGTCTTTTATTTCCTCTTAATTTTAGTTCATGAAATTCAATGAGATTTACTTTAACTGTGGAGTTCAAAGTAAAAGTCAGAGAATGTAAACTGAAACAGTTGTCTGCCCTTTTGAAATGAAATACATGGCCTACAATTCCCATGCATCACTCCTGCACACCTAAGGCTAATGCAGTTCAGTGTTTCTCCAGTTAGAAACATAAAGGGTCAACAAACAACATTTCTGGTCAAACTGATCAGCAATGAAATATTTGATTTGAATTTTCTTAATGGAAAACCATTTTGAGTGGTAACAAAGTTTTCCTACTTCGGTCAAAATTGCATTTTTGCCAGCAAACGATCTGGACAGAAATTTTCTGACTATCTTTTTGAGGAATAATTGGGCCATGATAATACACTCATATTGAGAGAGACTGGAAAGATTAGGTATACTTGGTTTGGAAAGTCTATTCATGCTTGTTTTAGGAAGGAGAGTTCATGATAAAAATAATGACTGTTTCCTGTAACGCATATAGGGAATCTTTAATTGTATTATTATACAAGAGTGGGAAGATATTTAGTAAACTGAGAGATGGCAAATTCAAACTCATAAAAGAAAAAGAAAATTTAGTAAGATTTCAACTATTGTATGAATAGCAAAAATAGTTGGATGTGACAAAGCTGATACTGAACAGTACTTGTTGCATGGCTGAAAAAAGTATCAGGATCTCCATGAATATCTCCCTTGTTCAGAAGCAAAGGAGTTTCCAGTGGCTTCTGATTTCCTGGTCAGGAAATCTGATCTGTCTGGGTCATGTTTCACTGCCTATTTCACCTGCCCAACCATCACTATTTCCACTTTTCAAGCGTTAAGGTCGAAAAGAAGAAAGTTGCTCTGTTTCTAAAGCAGAAAGTTGTTTGAGTACTTCAGTAAAGTTCTCAGGGTTTTAATAATCCAAGACCATATAGGTTTATATCCCCAAATTTCACACTAGAATTTGAATGATCAAAAAAAATAAATGCTGAAACAAACACTTTTGCATGCAAATACCATAAAACCCATGGAACACCTCTGAGGGTTTGTCTGGGGCTATGAACTTTTCTGTACTATTTTTTTTTTTCTTTCATGGGTTAAGCACTATCTGGTAAATTCTTGGTTTCTTGAGAACAAAGTGGTTTCAACTGAATTTAAGATGAATTTTCAAGGCAATCCCAACCATTTCAAGGAATCTGGCCTCATATTTGTTTGTAAAAAATACCAAACAAGGTAGGCTTCCCTAAAGTGGTTTTATTATAAATATTTTTGTGTTTTTGCTCTTCATACTTAGGAAGATAATGATGGATGTGAAGAGACTTCTGGTCTTCTGAGGAATGGGAGCCTGAGCCTTAAAATTTTCTGCTATGTTATCAACTTCAACCTTCAAGGTGAGAAGAAAGCACTCATGTTCCTGAGCTGGAACAGCAATTTTTTCTAGAAGGTTATGAGCTAAGATAGCCTTTCTCACTGTTTCTAAGGGGTTGAATTAAACTCCCAGAAAATCAGTCTTGCATATATTTTGTGTTTGTTTTTCAGAATTTAGATTAGAAGCACAAAGGGGTTCCAAGTAGCAGATGATGACCCTGTGGCTGTCATTGTGTTATTACTCAGTTCAATGTATCTGGTGAGGGTTCCCTCTAACCTCTCAAAACAGTGGGCCACCTTCTACCTTCTCAGCGCCTCTACTCTGAGTGGCTATGGGAAGAACGGAGCTGAGAGAGTTGAAAAGCAGCTTTATGTCTTTTACTCATTCTTTTTAAATTTATTGTAATTTAAACTTAAATGGTGGTTGAGGTCAGTTATTTTCCCACATCATACTGTTGCATTCCAATGATTTTAAAGACTGAGTCTTTGACCTCATCCTTAACACATGGCAATGCATATAAAGACTTCTATTGACTTCAGTTGTGTAAGATCAGGCTCTTCTTTCAGTCTGTCCTGACTCTGCAAAAAATACTTTATAAACTTAAATATTCCAGCTTCTGATTTCCACTAGACACTGTGAGCTATCTCTTCATGGCTGGGAGAGAAGTGTGGCATTGTCTTCCTCTGGTGAGGCACGAGCAAGCACAGCTGAAGCTGCTAAGGGCCAAACCCTGCCTTGGTGAAAGGAAAGGGAGGGAGCACATTAGCAAAACTGAGTTCATGTTTGGGGGCTTATAAAGAAGAAAGTCAATTCATTCAGCTACTGTAATAAGCTCAAAAAGCAATGACTAAAATGCAGCAGCTAGGCTGGTATTATTTAAGGTTATATAGGTGTCCTTTAAAGAAGGAAATTGAACGAAAGCTTACCTCATTGCTGTGTGTCCTAGTGCAAGCACTCTGAGCGTCTGGCTGTGCTGGCTGGCTGAAGCAAACCTGCCGCTACAACGAGCTCTGAAGCATCTTTTCTGAGCTATTACCTTCATATCATCCACCTTTGCTGCTGGTGACCTTCTCAGTGCTTCTGAGAAGTGCTATGTGTGCTTGGTAGATTCAGCAGACAGAATATTTTTGCATTATGATTTCTGTTGTCCCACCTATGCCATAGCAAACCCTGACTGTGCTGTTTGCAGAAGGCAGCTTTTTGATTTTTTTTTCTCTCTAAATATCATTTTCCCTGATTCATTACTGATTGAAAATGATTTCTGCTGGAAGATTTTTTTTATCATCAGTTTTCTGCAAATGAATCCAAACTGCACACCTGCTGGACAACTGCCAAGGTATTTATCTGTTTCACTTTGGAGCTCTGGCCAGGTTTATTTTTTGATCTTGTGGTGGAGCAAATAACATTTGTAATTCTCTTCCAGCTCACTGAACTGGATCAGCTGTATGTTTTTGCAGGTTTTGCTTACTGCTGTGAACAGTGAAGGGCTCCCCACGGAGTCCAGTGTAGGGTTCTTGTGGTGCGTCTAAAATGCCCTAGTGCAAAGCTTTGCATTAGGTGATGGAAGCAGTCTGGTAGAGTGTGGTTTTGTGAGTTTTTACTTTGATGACTGCGACAGATTATGGACTATTCCTTCCCACATGCTTGTTCTTAACACTGTGGCACTCCTCTGATCATGAGCTGTATTTGAAGTTGATATGTCTGAAAAATAACTTGCCAGAAGTAGCTGACACTTTTAAGTCCAGTAGCTGCTGGAAAGCTCTGGTTCTGTGTTATGAGCTTGCTTTCATTTCACAATCCTCAATGCTTATCATTATTTGTCCAAGAGTCAATAGTGCATTATGGCCACCCAGGGGTCTGAGGTTTCTACTTCAGAGTTTAGTGCTTCTTTTAGGTAGTGCAAAAATTTTAGCTGTTAGCATGGGCATAGGGTATATATTTGAAAACATAATTACTGAGTATCCAATTTCAGGCATGTGAAGACTGGCTTTTCAAAAGGTACTTCCAGCTTTCATCCAATGCTACTTGAGCTGATTGTTTCAAACTGTACACTCAGGTTGTTTGCTCCTGTCTTCTGTTGCAGTCGCTAATCGTTACGGTTGCAGTTTCTGTGTTGTCTTAGCGTTTGGATGCAGACTGTGTCCTGAGGATGGAAAAGCTGGGAATATATGAAAGCCTTCTGTGAAACTACTTTCAGTGAGGTCTAAGCTGCTTTGTAGTGATGCCCTACGCCGACTTCTGTCGGGGGGCAAATGCAGAAGGGCTTTTTGCGGAAGGAGGGAGATCTTGGGGTATTCCCAGTGGTGAGAGCAAAGAGGCAATGTCAGGAGAGAACTTTATTCTACAAAGTGTTATTGTTTGGACTTAGATGGTTTGGACATATCTCCAGATGAACCAACCTTTTCAGCTTCTCCTGTCGCAAACTCATTCTGACAGCCTCTGTTGCCAAATAACGCGATGAATCAGCATTTCCCCTCTCTTGCACTTTCCCAGTGAAACACATTTTCTTTAGCGGGCCAGCAAGCAGTGCTGGTTATGATGGATGGAGGCATAAATGTAACAGTCCATGTGCACTGACACTTGCTCAGTGACATACCAGTCAAGCAAGACCACCAAATGGGTAATAGTTCAGCACTGTCCAATCATACTGTCAGATAAGTTGTCCTAAGGATCGCCCAGAGAGCTTGCTAAAAAGTAAATCTACTGAGGAGCAAACTTCTCACCCTCACTGTTTTGGAAGTTGGCTTGAGCGTTTTATCACACTTTCGTGTGAGTGAGGGTGTCAGTAAACTTGCCTCGAGGGCATTTTGGTCTTATTTGTTGCGAGCAGTGTTACTGTCATCTGCTTGATGAAATCCTGCCTGACAACAGTCTGATAACAAATGAAGCACTTCTGATGAAAAAGCGTTTGACTGGGTTTTGTGTTGAATTTTTAAACTGAATACAATTTTTCAGCTGCTGAGAGCATGGAAAGAAATGTGGATAAACATACTTGTTTTGGGAGGCAGCTTGAATTAATAGATCCAGAATACTTGGTCTGTTTTTGTCTCAGGAGTGCTATGATTGCTCTGAACATCTGGCTTTTTTGTTATATCTATGATTGGTGATTGGGCAATGTATTGACACTAAAATTAAGAAAAGGCACCACCTTTTTTTTTTTTTTTTTAACCTGTATCGGTAGAGTTGTTACTTATATTACTGTTCTAAGGGTTTTTCAGTTGGAAACTAGATTCAACTCCCTATTCTGCCTAATTCATACTGGGAACAAGATCCTTCTATGAATCAGCTAATTCACTAACTGCCTGTGTAGTTTGGGGATTCTCTTTTTCCCACAACTCTGAATTTCCATTCTGGTGGTAAAATTCTTCTCTGATGGAAATTCTCTCTAAGTCAATATGCTGGAAAAAGCTGTCATTTTGATGAGCCTGCATTTTGTGTGCATGTGTGTGTAAATAACAGAAAAGGCCTGGCAGAAATTCTACTATTGTACTACTACTACAATTTACAGAATTGAATCCTCAGCATTTGTTGTTGAGCATTTGTTGTTGAAAATCAATTAGTAAGAAGTTTTCTCTGTTCTTTATGCACAGCAATACCAATACCCATGTGAAAATACCACTTTTGATGAGTTATTTTTCCTCTTTATAGTAACTTAACATAACTCTCCCAGTTCAATAGGATGGGTTCCCAGACTGCATTACCTAGGGGCACATTAGAGTGAGAGAAGGCAAACACAAGTCTTGAAAGTCTGGATCTTATCTCTAATAGTTGTCCCTTTTCTTTTGCTAAATTGAAAGCAAATGGTAAAAGAAACCCAATATGTATGTGGTTTGTCTTATTATTTCTAAGATATTTTTCCCTGGCTTTAAAAAATACCTTGCTTTAAGGAAACTTCCTGGCCACTATTCGTTAGTAATCAGTAAGAGCTCAAATCTTTCTATAAGGATCAGTTTGTTCCTCTTTTCCTAAAACTTTGTTCCCTTTCAATTATCTGCCAGACTTTACAAGGGGAAGTCAGGAGCGATGGGATTTGAGCTCAAGGCAGATCTGGAGCGAGGATTGCCTTGGTTGTGCTGGTGAGCTGGAGAAATGCGTGTTTGCTCCACATGTGCTGCCTGGAAGCCCTTCTTGCACCACCCCTAGGTCCTCCGTGCGGTAGGAAGGACTGTTGGCTCTTAGGAGTACGTTAGATGTATCTTCTGCACTGGGACTATGAGTGTGAGAGGAAAGTGTGTCATCTTTTACATAATTAAAGATAAACTATATTAAATACGTTCAACCTTTCAATGAAAAAAAATCCCGGTTATTTAAATACCTATCTTTTTCTCCCTTCTTCAAATATTTAAGAAGAGTGGATGATACCTTTTATTTTCATGAGATAGGTAACTCAGGGTCCCTTCAGAGAGCAGTTAGGTATTAGAATTAACTTCTTTCTCTGTCACTTACAGTATCAGCAGGGATTGCAAAGTTTTAATATGGCAGCTCTTCCTCAAGAGCTCAGGGGCTTTAGATGAAAGGACTGATGTACCTCTTCAATAAAGTGTGGGAGTGTCTAGGAATAGATTCGGATAGAGCAGTTTCATGTTCTTTATGTATCTAATTTACCTGAAAATATTGTATCTGGTTTTCAATGCTAATTATTGCAGAAGAAGGAACAGATAACTAATACACATTAACTGTTTTCAAAAAATCTAAGAATATGGACTTTTACTTAGTAATAACTATTATCCCAGACAAACCAAAACAGCGTGGTAAAGTGGAACTTCAGTTAATAGCATTTACAGTATACTCTACACATTATGTAAGCTAAATAAGCTAAATGAATATATATATATATATATATATTCACACAATAAATACACAGAACATTGCTGTATGTTTTAAAAAAAAGATGTTAATACTGTGCTGACATAGATTTTAGGATGTTGGTGATCTATAATTAACATGCCTGTAAGAGAACTGTAACATAACCTCTTATGTTAGAATACTGTACTTCATTTAGACTCTATAGCTTTGAATTCTTGCACTCACTAAATTGGTTCTCTGTATCAGCCAGTTCTCTGTTCTTAAATTTTTTTTTTCCAACCAGTGAAATTTCCCTTGTGGGTTTTCTTGAATTATTCAGTCGACCTGGACATCCAAGATAATCTCAGTATATACAATACATGTTTCATGTAGCAAACACGCTTTGACTAGGACTGATGCATTTTTCCAGCAAAGAGTTTGCTATGCTTACCTATGCTCTCTGTGCATCAGACTCCCACAGATTTTTCTGTAAGGGTGCATACTTCTGCTGTCTGACTCCATACTGGTAGAAAACCCAACAGAATTCACATAAGCCTATCTTTTCTGAGGGGTTTCAGGTACAGCAGAATGAGAGAAGGATTTACGGCATCTCATGTCTTGCTGAATTCAGAGTTTGTTCTTATGGCACTAGCTACAAGACAGGTTATAAATTAATTCCAGCTATGAGATGTAATATATCTGTGCAGAGTGCGAGTGTTTTATATTCCCAAATGGCCTACCTTAGCCGCTTTTGAGTGAGAGATCACATGTAAGAGAAAACATTGCCTCACTCCCTGCAGTGCTATCTTAACCATGAGCCTTTCTCTAAAATGTATGATGTGTGCTCTGAGTCCTGTGGCTCTGAGAGAAAGAAAGAATAAGCTAATATATATCCTTTAATCCTTTTTCCCTTAAACATAAAATCCTGTTTTATTATTAAAATAATAGAATTATTGAAAATGATTTTTTCATTCCAACGCACTTCATAAAGACAGATAACAGAAATAGGATAGAGAATCTGCCTGGTATTTATAAGCAGAGAGTTCTGCTTATGACCTACCTGAGGAATGATTTGTTTTAGATGACTTCTTGCTGTATTATATAAGGAAGAACTCTTTAATCACTACAGCCCTTGTCATCAGAGCTGAAGGAACTCTGAACTAGAAATGATGAGATAAAATGAGGTAAAATATGCAATATACTATGAAAATATGCCCATAGTATATTTTAAATTTAAAATGTAGATCAAATTTCTTATTTGAAATGCTCACCTGCTCTGAATATTGCTGAGGGCTGAGATGGGAGGAGTTTTATTTTTAATTTCCTTATTTTCAATCTGAATTTTTAGATTTTGTATAGTAGACTTAGCCAGCTGCTCAATAAAACTATAAGCTTGCTGGGCATGCCAAAGTAGTATGTAACAAGAGCAAAATTACAGTTCCGACCAGAAATGGAGGTGAATTAAGAGGTATTTATGTGTCACTATCAAATTAGAATTAACATTCCATATAAATATGAGCTAAGAAAATCTATCTCAAAATTCGTTGCAGTAATAAACCTGAACACCTGTGGGTGGCATTATTGCCTTTCTTTTCATTTTACTGTGCAGGGCAAGAAAGAAATTACCAATAATAGAAGCAAGTATTGGTACAAATGGAAGCGAGTGATGCATAGGGTTTCAGTTTCTGACAAATTTCTTTCTTCTCCATATGACAATTTTGTAGAAGGACTGGTTACGACTACTCAGTATTTCAGGTCTGACTTGCTCATGCAGCTTTTAATAACTAGTATGACTGAGTTTGCAGTGTGCTCATAAAAGCTATTTGCAGTGGTAAAAAGCAGTAAAATACCAATATTAATAAGGAATATATGTAGATCTCTTTTAAAAACAGATTCCAACATACACGTTATCCAAGCTGCATTCCCATAATCAAATACATGTAAGCCCTGGACTGTCCTCTCTGGCCTTATGAATCCTCTTAGGTCCTTGATAAATGCTGTTTTGGATGCTCTCTGTTAACAGGATTCTTCTCACCCCTCTTCTGCTGCTGTGAGAGGGTTCTCCAGGACTTTCTCCCACCATCTTCTCTTTTCCCTCACACCTTGCATCTAGCTAGCATCATCTACATGCATAAATTCAGCTAATTCAGCTACCATCTCTTAGCTGTTGATTCACAGCACTATCTTACCCATGTTCAGGAGAATATCTGCTTCTCTGACATCTTTTTAGAGGTATCTAGCTGTCACCTCAATGTCCCCATAGCTACAACAGAGATCTTAATCTTCACTCCCACCCTGCCACTTCTTTACTAGAGCTGTATGGACAAAACTGATATCTTGACTGTCTGTTAGGCTAAAGCATCGTTGTTGACTGAGACTTTTCAGTAGATGCTTTTATTTGAGCACTGTCTAACGTAGCCTATGATAAAAGTGTCTAATAGCGCAGCTACTAGATACTTAAAGGTGTACCTTGAAGCTTCTCCTGTGCTTGGCAGGAGATTTCCACAAACAAGCCACCTCCCTATTTTGTCTCTAGTTCCCCCATAACTTTCAGCAATGGGTAGGCTGCCGGCGGGCCCTGTCACGCTGACCAAAGCCACTAGCATTGCCTTGTACTTGCCTCTCTCTGTGTTACGTCCTGTCTTTTGCACTGCAGTTAGGCTTTCGTTCTTGCATCAATCCACTGTTTTTGTGTTCCCTCTTTATTTGTCACTTTGAACAATGGGGTTCTGGTTCAGATATAAGGTTTTCAGGCGCTTAGTAATACAGATAATTAACTGTAGCTGTATGTGTCTGATGCTGCATGTAGATGGTAGCTTTCATTTTACTGATGTATTCCTTTATATACTGTTGTGGCTAAAGTCTGTTGTCAGCTCTGTCTACCTGACCTACAGATATCAGTGGTAGTGGAGGACTGTTAGCAAGAATATTGCAGTCAGCTGCTGCTATTTCTCAATCAAACTAATTTTTGGTATATGATGAGATGACAGAGGTAGATGGTATTGACTCTGTTTATAAAGGCTACATATGAGTTGCTCAAGAATGTTGGCATTGCTGACAAAAGGCATAAAAAATCATGTTTGTTTGAAGAAGAATGATTTCTTTTGTATTGCTGACATTTACTTTGGGGAAAAAACTTAGGTGTTCTCTTGACAGCTATTAAAATTACCATTTAATTTTTTTTCGTAGTGGGTTTTTGTGTGTGTGTGGTTTATTTTATTTATTTTTAGCCTCAGATTTTGAATCAGGATTTAAGGAGGAGAAAGGAGATTTCTGAAAACAGCATTATATGTTCCACCAGAGGAGATCACATACTTTTACTTTACTATCTCTGGCTTTATCAATCTCAGCAAAAATTTCTTGGCTGAATATGGCATTTTGCTTTATTTTTTCACCAAAATCAGATGAAGTTTAATCCTGATCCAAAGCCCGTTGAAATCAATGATTATTTTATTTGGCTGCAAGGGTCTCTAAAAGACTCTTACGTGGGTATTTGTTCCATCTAGGTTTAGACACTTAACAGAAATGCTTGGAGTGCACTTAACCTGTGCTCCCCTGCAGATAATGAGATAGTTACTTTTAGCAGGCACTTGATGTTCTAGGTAGGCTGAATAGCTCTCTAGAGGTGCCAGTCTCTGTCTACCGATTAACTCTCTTTAGGGGTACCTAAAGAGCATAGTCACTGAAGTCAGGTCGGATGAATGTGAAAATGTGAGGTGAAATGCCCAGACTGATGGTACTAGATACCAGTACGATAGTGCTTCAGAGTAGTTATGTGTTTAATCAGTGAAAGTCTTTAAAGCAATGAAACTTCTGGTAATGCGGACACATTAGTAGTAGCAGTAGTCATCCACATTAATATGGGTATGGATGTTGTAAGCTTCCTTGTATCTTCTTGCTTATATGTTTGAGTCAACATTTGAATTAGAGCTGTTGGAAGTCTCTCCACTCATTCATATCTTTCAGTTCAGATTCTTTCCTTTAATACCCATATTCCCACTAATCACAAACCTTGTGTTTCTCTTGTATGGAGAACAGTATCACTTTGTCCAAGTATATTAGCTTGCCTTGTATTTTGGCAGCTGAACACAAATTTTGACTTACTGTCATAGCTTTGTGTAGCCTTTTCAATACTGTACCATCGCTTACTTCTCTATCATCCAGTGAGGACCAGTGTCTTATATCAATGGCTGAGGGAAATCCAACTTGAACTTTTCATATATATGCTGCTTTTTGAGCCTGAAATATCTTCTGCTTTGGAGGTGGTAAGCAAAGGCTGCTTTACAGCTTCCCTGCAGTTGTTTTGACAAATCTTTGCCTTTTCTTTCCTGCATTTCAAGGTTGAAAAAAAAATTAGCTCTAAAATATAAACCAGAGTTTTAAGCTCACAGCCTTAGGAAAGAAAGACGCTATAATAAACAAAGCTGTATGAAAAGAGTGATCGTAACAGGGCTTGGATGTCTGTCTTCCCTGCTATAAAAATTTCTTTGCTCCTACGACTCTTACATGGACTCCTCTGTTTTTCCCTCGTTGTTTTAAAGCTTCATAATTTTCCTCAAGTCTCTTCCTTTGGTCTTTGGCTCAATTTATCATTGCCCTTGTGTTCTGTTTACAGCAATGATTTCTCATTTTGACTTATTTAGTACTTTGCACATCTTTGCATTAGAACAAAATAACAAAGCAATTGTAAGGCAGTGATAAATTGGTTATTTTCTTTGGAAGTCCAATTCTCGCCTTGGTAAACTGACGTAGCTTCATACCAGTAAATGCTGTCTTCGCCACTCTCCATTTGTTAAACCTGCAAGCAACTGAGTCTGGAGGATGCTAGATGAAGTGATTCCACTGAAGTACGTGTGCTTTGCATGTGCTGAGGCCTTTGATACCCTCGGTACTCCATAATGTGAAGAAATTCTTATCAAGCAGTTAGGGGAAATTTGAAGTAATTTTGTTTTATGAAGATAGTGCAAGTGTCTTTTCCAGAAGTAACATCTAGCAGTGCCTACGGCAAATACTAATGTGATTTCATAACTAGATGAACCTGGCAGGAAGTACCTGTGCAATCCCTGTGATTTACAAATACAGGAATGCCATTGGCACATGCACTAAGGTCCTGAGACAAAATCCATAAGGTGGCAGGCCCTGCTGTGTGTCTGGAGGGTTCTCGCTTTAAATGGTCTGTTTTCTGTTCTGTGGGTAAGATTTAATGGCTGAATGTCTGTGGTGTTAATGACTGAACCATTTCTGCTCCAGCACTTTATGTTATTTTATGACTTTCCAGTTGGATAGCTCCAGTGCAAGTGGAGTACAATATATCAAGTACATCAGCAACCTCATACATTACAGCTTCAGACCCTCTGAAGTCATATCTCAATGTTTATTGAACTTTCCAGCATATACCTCAGAGGTAAAAATGTTGTTATATTAAGTTGCTGCAAGATGTAAATAGCTCAACATGTTATACAAGATGTAAGCTTTAAATTGCTCATGCAAAAGAAAGTGTCTTTCAGTACTACCACTTCTTGAGCCTCTGCCTACAATGTGCTTGTCTAGCTTCAGAAGTTTGTGTTATCATTGAAATATGCAGAACCTAAGTTCTCTGACAGGGTGACACCTTGAGTTCTCAACTTTAGGGAGGGATTATTCTGTAAATGGAGATTTTTAACTAGTCCTTTCTCCTTCTCTTATTAAAGTGACTAAGATAATGTCTTTGGGACTATACTACCAAGAATGTGATGGTCATGTTTTCTTCTGAGTGCACTGGGACTTGTCATAGCATAAGGCACTAAGAAGCGTGTGTAAGGAAGAGAAATTAAAGCCAGTCAGTCATGCATGATGCGTTCACGGGGTAATTAAATTCACTTTCATTATATCATTTAAGAAGCTTAGAATACTCACCTTCAGAACATAAAAGGCAGGTAAGTAATAGGTATTGGACATCTTACAAATGTACTGCAGAAAAGATTTCTTGTTTCTGAGATAAAATAGCACAAAATCTTAGATCAGCATATACAATAGAGGTCAGCAGCACTGTGCTCTGGTGATTAGGGCACTGGATTTCTCACTTGAGTTCTAGTTGATTCACTGCTCTATTGCATAATTTTGGCCAATTCCTTCTCTTCTGTCTCTTCCTCTCTGCCTCATCTGTGCAAGAGCTCTAGGATTAAGACTTTCTATTACCGTATAGTCGTTGAGTGCCAAGTGTAATTGAGTCTATCTCTTCTGGAGTCTCTAGGGGCTGTGTTAAGACAAACAGTAACAGTTAGAAAAGGAAATTAGCTATTTACAGGGCCATGACACAAGGAAGAGAGGGAGGGGGAAAAGAAAAAAAATCCTTAAACTTACTGTTGCTTTCAAAATGATCCATGAGGGTGAGATTTACCCCTGTGTGAGGTTAATTTCAAGCTGTAGGTACTGTTTAAGCCTTCAGAATAGAATTTGGAGTCCAACATGGGAGGTTTGTGCTGGCTCTTGCATTGGGTATTTGAGGAGAGATTTAAGTTAATCTCAATGAAGGTGCATCATGTTTTTCCCTCTAAAATGACTTATTGCCTGTATGTTTGGTGGTGAGAAGTGCCTGTCTAAATCTTCTTCAAAAGATTCAATTTACTCAGCTGAACTTGCAGCATAAAAATGATTAATATGATAAGAGTGACTTTATATATGTACTGAGATATCAAAAAAGAACATTTCAGAAATAGACAATGAAGTTTATTTGGCAATGAAGGAAAGTGAGTGCATTCACTGCTGTGTCACTTTGGGTTCTTATACAAGTATCCTTAAAAAAAAAAAAAAAAAAAAAAACTATAGCTCAAATCTGCCCACAAATGGACCTCCAGTGTGGCTGGCATAGGCCCTGGTTCCAGAGGGTTACAAATGTGCAGGCTGCTCAGGTGCTCCGTTGGGCCATCTCCAATATAAATTTGGAGATGGAGCTTTTGCTGCCCTCAGGACTTGGGTGAATTTCACTGATTATGAATTCTTCTCTTCTTACATAGTATACCTGACACTTACAAGCTGAATTTCTTAAAGTTCAAAACTATGTTGCTTACAAGGTATGCAGCCTGTTACTCAAATTAAAGAAAGACTAAATAGTTAATAAAGGGAACAATTACAGGTTTCTTGGAGGATGAATTCACTTGAAGTCCTTAGAATTACTCTATGCCTGCCTGTCTCTGAACACCCTGTACGCAAATGATTAGGCAAATTCTGCTAATTGCTAATATCTTATTTCTGTAGGATGAACAGAATTGGTCAAAACTCTTTAAAGATAATCCTTACTGTTGTAAGCTGTGTTCTCTATCTGATATAGAGTAATAGGTTCTGGAACTATGACCGTGTTCTACTCTGTGGCATACAGTATTGAGCACAGTAATAGTTCTCATTAAATAATAACAACAACAATCTATCAAAGAAACATTTGGGTCAGTTAAAAAAATTACTTTCTTCTAGTGTTCTACAACACTAGGTTTTTGTAGCTGGCTTGCTATTTTGCCTTAACGAATGGTGTGTCCCTTGCAAAGACAGCTGCTGTGCCCTCCTGACCTCATCTGATGAAGCTACTTTACACACCTGGGTGTTTCCCAAACTATGGTCCATAACTATGTTTCTCCTCAGGGTGGCACACTTAGAGGAAGGGTTTCTAAGGCCACTCAGGAAGCAAGGCCTCCTAAAAGCCTGTTCTGGCTGCTCAAGCTACATGGTCCAGTCCTGCCTCAGCACCTGGTCTCTGACCTGCTTACTGCTTCTTTAGTACTGGCTCAGGGGAGCACAGACAGATTGAACAGCCCTTCCAAACTCCACTTTTCCTTCCTGATGATGCTGGTATATGCCACATTTTCCTTGCAGGCTCAGGTATGTAAGCAGGTGCTTCAAACCCAGATGATGAAATTACTTGAGTAATAGATGGTGGTTCAGCAAAGAGTGAATGAAGGACCTGAGCTCTTGGGTTTATTTCTTCCTCAGTTCCATGCTTGGTCTCACCTCAGCTCCCTGGGTTCATCACTGGTTGGACAATAGTGCTTAAGCCCTAGCCCTAATATTTGAGAGCGTGGGAAATGACTGTTGACTGCTCCGTGGAACCATGTTAAACAGTTACATTCTTGGTGATTTTCAGTAACTTGCATGATAAAAACATATGATAAGCTACAAGAGATACTACAGTCTGAAAATGGTTCAGGGGCCTAAAAACTTTCAAAGCTGCTGATTTATGTGACTGAATGTGGTCCCTTATGAGTGTTAATACGGTATGACCGCTGCTTGCATAACAAATGCACTACCCTTTGAATTTGAGTTGTAACTCCTTTGATTTTCACTTTCTTGAGCCATTTCTCTATCTTGGTAGTGACCTGGGCTTTCCTGTTCAAGCACATTGTGAGTCCATGAGGACATGGTTACCTTCTGCATCTTTAGAGGAAGACAGTATGGTGCATTGTTGCTCAGCACGTTTATTGTCCCTAGTGTTGCCTTAGACTTATAAATCATCATGGCGACTCAATACTAAGAGTGAAGTAAGCAACATTGTTAAAAGCAAAACAGTAGAACTTTTGAAATTAATTCATGTCTCATTATTTGGAGCTGGGATTTTGTAATGTGTCAAATGCAGCTGCAACACTAATATTAGTCTTAACTTATTTTGGCACTGAGAGGCTATGACACAAGATTGCACCTGTGATTTCCACTTTATTTTATAATGCTTATATACAGCTCCACATGAAAGGGGGCATATCAGCAGAGGCATTTTATCTTTATTAAATCTTTCATCATAAGCAACATCTTCATTTGACACAATTTTAGGGTTTAATTACATGCTATACCAGGTCCAGATATAGAAGAACAGGACAAAAGCAGAGAAGTTCCCACAGATGACCATTTTCCTAGCAATTTCTGGCCTGGGAGTTTCCTAGCAGGGATAGTTTCCTTCCTACTCAGGTGACACTCTCAGTTGCCAAAGGTCTGGTGCCTGACTGGCAATGAATGTCAGGAAGCTTCCTATCTGTCACAATTTAGGTTTCTTAGAATAAAGTATTTTTAAAAATCCCTTCTGAAACAGAGAGACTGCATAAATTGCACAAGTGGTTTAAACAGTGAAGAAACAAGTAATCCCATCTGGCAGAAGGCTGAGCACATCCTGTTCCTCAGAACATTTTATCTACTCCAAGAGATTGGAGTCACACATTCTTAACCAACTCACATCTTAAGGTCAGAAGAAGATGAATCCAATTTTTATTTCTCACAAAGCTCTGTCGTTTTATGATATAACCTTTTTCTTTTCCCAGCCTGCTGCACTGTTACCAGGCAGCATTTCTGTGGATGTTTCAAATTTCCTTCAGCATAGGTGAACCTGACTTTTCCTTCTCTTGCAGTAAGACTAATGGTTGGCCATAGGTGGTGTCTACTGCACCAGCTGCAATTCATGTATAGATTGTGTATGTTGTGAAGGCTGTAGGTGCTGAGAGATTCTGCTCAGCTTACAGGGATGGCAGAGACTACCATGGCTGCCTCAACAGTCCAAAACAAATCTGCAAACTAATAAACAGAAAATAGCCATATCTCTTAGAGTTTACTGTTGTCTGGCCTGGTAATGTGTTAGCAAAATTCCCTATACGGAAACCTCATCTTTGCCTTAGCAGAGCCTGAGAATGACAAGACAATTATGCCGTGAAAAAGTGCCTACTAAATGCCCTTAGGATTGCCTGCCATGCCAGAGAGGTAGAGGGGGAAAAATATCAGTCCGTCAAGGAAGCCAAAGAGCTCTCTGAGCAAAGCAGCTCTTGCAAGTTCCATCCTAAGAAAAGTTTGAGGAAGTGAGGTACAAATAAAGACAACACTTGTGTTGAATAGTCTGTGTATGCCAAGTGCCCTGACCCTCGCAGGGCTGTGGAGAGCCAGGATGAAGCAGAGGCAGGCATTAGTTGAGTTGCTTATTCCTCTTAGAGATTCCCACTCTCCAGTCGCTCTAATGGGTTTGTGAGTGCTCCTGTTCTCTCAGAGCATTTACATGAGCCAAAGCAATTTTTAGAAAAATGCCTTCTCTCAGCTGCTGTTTTCATACACAGTGCAATTAAACATGTCTTCTATTTGTGCAATGATGGTACTAAAGAAGAAACAAGAGTGTCTTTCATAATGGCTTCACTTAATGTTGACTATCAATCCATCTCATAAAAAGATTATTCTTTGCATCCAGTGTTGTGAATGTAGCATATACCGCAGATGAAGAGCCCTCCTGGTACAGGCTGAGTGCCCTGAAAGCCGGTCAGACTGTCAATCCATTACTCATGCTGAAGGGCAATTACTCACAAGTAATCCTCTCTGAAGTCAGTGAGTCTACCACAGTACAAAACTATATATGTATATATATGAGCAAGGGGCTGAAACTTAAATTTTCTGTCGATTCTAAGCATGAGGCCCCATTAAGGGGGAGACTGCTTTATAAATCAGTTCTGTGAGCCAAAGCAAAATATAATTCTCATAAGCACAGAAACAATAAAACTTGCTTAATACATATGTATAAAACCACAGGTTTATCACATTGACTGTAACAGGATCAACGGGCAAATGCTGTGAGGGTGCGGTGCCAAGTAAACTCACAAGACTTCTACCGTTCAGGAAACTAGTTTTGTACTCTGTACTCAGGTGGGCCCATCCTTACACAGATGGTCACACTGGACTCGGTCCATTGGTGCTGGGGATCATTTACGGAAACTAGATTTATGGAATCCAGCAACGACTCTATGGCAATGGCTCCTGGTGATCTGCCAGAATCATGTTAACACTTTATCAAGTTCTGAGGTGCCACAGAAATGCAGGGTCAAGGCTAAGATATCTGACTTTGGGACTGCTCTTTATGGCTTTTAGTCTTGCAGAACTTAGGAGCCCTCCAGACTTTCATGGTTCGCTAAGTCTTGTCTAGGCCTCCTCAAGATAGGTAACTGATGCAGCTTACTAACATGAATTTTTCTTTACAGGTTTAAAAACACAAATCTCTCTCATCTAAAAGGGCTATTTGTAGTATACCAATCAGGACAAATTGCATGCCCTGTTACATCAAAATACTGATCTGAGTATTTTGTGAGATGTTGTAAAAGGATCGTACAAACTATTGCTTACTATTGCATTGAGCTTATTAAATCAGTAGCAAACACTGCTACAGGTAAGGACCAGTTGGTAAAGTCTGTGCCTGAAAAGTGCCTGATGTTTGTGTTCATCCCCTCAAATCTGCAATCACAGTAAAACTCTAGCTGCATTTGAAATCCTTCCTAACTAAGCAGTAACAGGTATGGCAAGCTCCTGATGAGATGAGGTTGTTCTTGAGTACCGGGACACGATCTTGTGAGCGAGGAGTGGTTTGCACAGGATGGCAATGCAGAGAGACTCAGCTGCCTGTGGGCACTGTCGAGAGTCCTGCAGCGGCAAAACTTCAAGAAGCATTACAGGAAGAGCTGACATTGCAGGATAATCTGGGAACATCCAGAGTCTGTTTTCTTCTTAAAATTCCTTTGATTCTAAAATCTAGTCATCTCTAACTGCTCTTGGGGCAGTATAGTTGTTTGCTGCAGAAGGTCCAGAGCAGGCTGTGATGATGGTGCTGATAAATGATTCGGTTTGCGGTAACAGTACTGCTGAAGCAGCCACTCAGTGATAGAGATGTGGGCTTAGCACTCTAGAAATGGTAAGAGAAATGCCTTTAATCACAGAAGGAATTAAATTTAGATTCGAAAGAAAAACACAGGTTTTACAAAATATCCAGTGGAACTAGAGCATTGCTTTAGAAAAGATTGATCTATCCATGCATTAATAATCTAATGTATCAGAATTCTAAACAAGTCTTCTGCTCAAAGATATTTATGGAAGTAAGTTTGGCTTTGAATAATCATAGATACATTAGTGCAGTGCTTGATACCTTGAAACCTTTGCTTTACCTAAAGAAATATAAAGAGAGTATCAGAGCTGGGAATTTTTTTAGAGCTAAAACTGTTTTGGAAATGTATTATTTTTCAGTGGGTGGTATTTTGCTCTTGACCAGATAATTACACAAACTGTGACTTCACCAGCTTCTCAGGCAATATAGAGGCTGATAGTATGAGAAAACAGTCAATATTGCTACTGATAAGAAAATGACCCACTGCAGTATGGGATCAAATGGGATTATTAAATGAAGTCAGCAGCTTTTGTGTGGAAAAAGTTACACGTGTGCTTTTGGAAAACTTAGGGGATGAGAGGAGGTTTAATTCTATCTCAGAACTATTCTTTGCTGAAGGAGTTCTGTAGAAAACGATTAACTATGGATTCATATCGCAGTTAAGGAAATTGGATTGGGTCTGATTCTATAACATCATAGAATAAGAAGGAGATGGGAGTGTAGGTTCTTGAACCTGTTTTTAAAACTCTAAACTAGCTTTATAAGCTTTCAGTCAGGTGTCTCAATTCTTCTGCAATGGCTGTATATCAGACTATGTTAGTTTTCTTAAAAATAATGAAAGTAGTGTAGTGATTGTGATTCCAGGAGCTTTAGAGCAGAAAGAACTCCTGGCGAAGATGTAGGATAGCCAGTAATAGAGGGAGTGATCACAGAGATATCATAAAACCCACTTTCTTTATTCAAGATTCACAAGAGTCCCTGGCTACAGAATGGGCAGAGGATTAACCCTTTTGAAAGAGGGCTATAAATCTAAACAGTCCTGGGAAGTTAACTCATCTTGTCCATGTGCTGTGAGCAGAGGCAATGTATTTCTCCAGATTTCTTCCTCAAAAGAGGAGAGACCTGAGGAAGAAGCCGAAACTACTAATAAACTACTATTTGAAAAGTAGTAAGACTTACTGCATATTCTAATTGATGGAAAAGCACTTAGCAAATACCTATTGTTTCAAAATATTTTGGGAAAAGGAAGGGACTTTTAATTTTGAACTACTACAACTTAAGATTTGGTTGGTTTTAGATTTTTTACAGTAAAGCATTTGTCATAAATTTGAACTTGAGAGATTAAAAAAAAAAGTAACTTTGATTTCTTTCTATGTATTAATACTGATTTTTCCCACATATTTTCCTACCAAAAAGCCTAAGAACTCTAAATCTCCAGTTAGCCTGGAATTGTCCAAGCTAGAGAAACAACCTTACACTGCTTTGAGGAGCTCCAAGAATTCTTTTAGTGAACAGCTCTTGTTCACATAGGTTAGTAAGTGGAAGTTTCATTTTACCTGTCATTTACAGGAGGCAGCAGAAAATATCTAACCTTTCAAATGGAGAGGATAGTAGAGCTACTGTGTGAGATGTGCTGTTTGGACTGAGCTCACTGGATCATAATCACACTTTGATTTGTTTGTATGATTGTCATAGCTGAAGAGAGAAATAATGCATTGAGCCAGGGTCAGACAGTACCGCTTTGTTAGCCAGGCCTCACTTTTCAGTGCAGTTATCGGCTAGACAGGGACAATAGTTGTAGCACTTTGCCAAGCAGGATGATAACATTGCCGTAATGAAGTACTTTCAAAGTCACAGTAAAGTGGTTTGTAAATTCAGCATGCCCCAGCTCCATTTAATTTTCCACTGCATTAACACTGGCATGATAGTATCTACTTTTACTGATTAAAGACTATCACTGTAAGTGGAGTAATCTTTTCTTTTACTTAGAAATCTTATGCACATTGCCATTGTTGCAGAATTCTACCTTTGTACAAAAAAGCACATTCCCTGGCAATAGGGAAATTGGGTTCCCTAAGGCGTTCTCCAAGACAGTTTTGAAGATCTAGGAGGAGGGACTTGAGAAACAAATAAAAAAAAAATCTTTGTTTTCTGTAACTTCTTCAATTTTTAAGGCAGAACTTCGTGTGATTCAACCTCTACTGAAGCAGACATCTAAATAGTTTGCAAAAATTATATCTTAAAGTTCTTATTTCTCTCCTTTCTCTTTGAAAGAGAATTAAGGGGGTGATTAGGCATCCAAATTTATTTGAGGAGAAGCCTCTCTTTCCTGCGTGATATAAAAAGTGTGAATTATTTTATAGCTACACTGTTAGTCTGAGAACCAGACAAATGAATTATGAGTCACAGAATGATGTAGTAATTGAGGTTGGTCTGGATGTCTCTAGCACAAGATTCTGCTCCAAGCTGAGCTAACTTCAAGTTGGATCAGGTTGCTCAGGGTCTTGTGGCCTTTCACTGGACTCTGCAGTTTGTCAATGACTCCTATGCTAGAGGATCCAAAATGGGATACAGTTTTGTAGATGTGGCTGCCCAAGTGACGTGTAGAGGGAAATAATAACTTTCCTTGATTTGCTGATTATGTTTTTTCTGATGCAGCCTGGTTTAAAGTTAACCTTCTTAGTATGTCCCCAAAGGCACACTGCCAACTTGCATTCAAACTGCCTAACCAATCTGTATTTCTGAAATGTTCAGATCAGACATCTGAAACTAAGATGCATTCATTTTTTTTTTTCCCTTGCCTCAGCATACTTAAGACCTTTCTGCAAGCCAAGGAATGATCTGCTGCTGAGTAGCCCAGCTAGAAACTTGAGGTAGGAACTGGGTGCATAAGCACAGTGTTTTAGTTCAGGAGCTCGCTTGCTCTGCTCCTTTCCTTTCAACTAGAACGGGGGAATAAGCTTGCATTCTCCTCTGCTGCTTCTATTTCTTTAAGTAATATAAAATGCTGGGGCCCAAAAGGGATGAAAGGAAGCAACCAAGTACACCTAGTGATATATTTTACTTTACTATGCGATGTCTTTTAACACCCTATGGCTTTCAGCCTAAAGAAATACATAAACTGTGTTTGCTTTTGTGCGAAATTCTGATCATTTCCTCAGAATTTGTTGCTCTGAGAAATGATGTTAAAACAAACTGTTTAATGCCTATACAGAACAGGAGGCTACATCAGCAGATGCCTTCGTCACAAGAACAGAAGATATTTGTTGCATTATTCTTTTTTCCTGTCCACTCTATCAGATTGCAACACAGGCAGCAGCATAGTATTTATGCACTGTATCTTTCGATGTTACATAGGTGTTATCTTGTAAGATTCAATCTCTTAAACTTTTCTTTACCAGTAGCCTTGCCAACTCCAGTCTTAAAGGACTCTGCATTCTTTGGAAAGCAAACCTTACCAGGGAGATACAATCAAAAAAAATATTGCATAATCCTAATTCTCATAAATACAAATTATAACTCTGAAAGTCGTCATCTTATTGCATCAGCTCAGTTTGTAACTGAGTGAGGCAAGGAAAGCGCATGTTCAGAAGCTCTAAAACTGCCAGTATCTGTGCAATGTTTGTTTAAATATTACAGGCTTAGGCAGTGCTCCTTCAAGGAAGAGTGGCTCCAGATCTATGAAGACAAGGCAATTAAGTGCAAACACATAAAAAGTGAACACTAGGCCACTCCAAAGATAAACAAACAATATACTGTCTTATCCATAGGAATGTATTCGTTTTCCAGTAGGCATAATTTAGTCTCTACAAGAGGGTAAATAAGTTATTTCTTAAAAAATAGCATTGTTTGCACTACCAGCTGTAAATCAAATGAAACTGTAAGACAATGTAAAGGAGGATGAGAGGGTGTGGAAGATTGTAGCTCATAGTTTTGTTACCTTTTCTGCTGCAGCTATTTCTTGTGCAACCATGATTCCCAGGTCTCTGTATTAGCAAAGGCATAACTTCTCATGCACATTTGAGCAATCTTGGTCTTGTTTTTATTCACAAGTGAGTATACATTTAGTACACAGGTTGGCCATATGTATTCCTTCCTCAGAAAAGGTGTTGCTTAGTTAATCTCTCTTTATGTTACACGAAACAAAGCTAGTTGCATATCCTTTCTTCTAGTTGCCCAAGAACTACATAATGGCTATCGCTAGGATGTAAGTGTGTAGCTGTAGGGATAATACTTCTCTGATGTTTCCAAAGAATAATGGTTTATAGAGGGCCAGGCTATTATTCAGCAGCACCTTCAAATAATAAACCTAGATGACTTCAGCAAAACAGAAAAATGAAGCATCTGTCTTCTATTTCTAGGTTAGAGGGGAATCGATTCAGAGATGAAGGATTCAACCTACACATTAGAACCAGCTTAGAGCACGTATCAGTACATTTAGCACATGGTGGCAGCGATAACCACCAAAGCCACTATGGTCAGAAGTTAAGTGACCCTCTAGGTTCTTGTGGCCAGGTTGGCTCCACACCAACAAGTGATTGGTTGACTGTGCACATTTTCCCTTAGTTCTTGTAGCATGGAACAGAGTATTATCATGTCATTCTTTTATAAATGATCCTGTTTACACTGTGTTAGGGTTTGTAAAGGTGAACTCCAATGTTATTTAATAAATAATTTTAGCCTTTCATCTTTTGAGATGGTAAAATATTAAGGGAAAGAACCTTCCTTGTTTAGAAAGTGAACATAAAACAATTTTCATTCAGTTTAATGCTTTTAAATTTAAAGTTAAAAGACCATGGCTTAAATGTTGCCATGGTCTTTTCCTGGACCCAGATTTTCACAACAAAAAGTATGAATCCACTGACTGGATACTTTTCTCTGAGACCTCAGTGTTTCCAGGTAATGTGTCTTCACATAAATAATACAAGGGACTTAAGTTTAGGGCAGGAAGGTGCATCTTAATGGTTACCTTGGCCATGGCCCATGTTTAGGCAGGAGAACAGAAGAGGTGAAGATAAAGATACTGCAATAAATACCTGACCACTTTAGTGAGGTGGGGCATGCGTAACAAAAATTGAACACTCGTGTTAGAAATTTGACTGGAATTCCATTCCTGGATTAGTCCTTCTCCCTTTGCTTGAGTGTTGGATTTAGCTAATGAATTTGGATAATTCATGCAACTTAAATTTATGTCAGAAAGGAGTGTGGACAAATGGTGAGAAATGAGAAATTTTAGGATTTAGAATAATAGATAGTTTCTATTGCTTTTCTGAATAATCTGAAGAAAAAAATATTTCTACTATCTCTCCTCTGCTAACCCGAGGAATATAAGCAATAATTCACGCTGAGGTCAATCTCTGTAGTCTGAATTATTACAGTAGTACAGCTGTCTACTGCTGTTGCAGTTGGGAAGGGTTGGCTGCACAAACATTTGGGTTGTGCCTTTCAATTGATCTTCTTGATGTATAATACTTTAAGGCTTTGTAACACGTGTCAAATCACTCAATCTGAAAAGAGCTGCTTAAAAAAAAAAATCTGATTTTGGCAGAATTGCCTATGTGGTTGTTTTCAGAAGCAGTGGAGAAAATGATAAAGCTGATTGCATGATCCTTCTTTTCAGGAATTCTTACAGTAGATAAAAAAACAATATGCTATTTTATTAAAGCAGAATTTTACAGTTCACACTGGGAGAAGTAGCATAGACAAAAAAAAAAAAATCCTTAAGAAATTGTTGAGATTTAATTGAGTTTTAATATACATTTTTTTAAACATATAGCATTTCCATAGTATTACGTTTTTGTTTTACTTCCTGCAGTAAGATCTGGCAGGAGTTGCAGCATCCTGGTTTCTAACTTGAACGCTGAATGAAAATGATAAGTGTAGATAAAAATCTAAATTTGGTCCTTGTTTTTATATTTCATTTATTCAGTGCATTTATAACGTCAGGAGATTTGTGATGGCTCAGATTTACTCATTTATACAACACTATGAAATGAAATGGAATTGCTATTAGGCATTTGCTCTATCTATTAATTTAGACTAGATTAGATTTAATTTAATGGTAAACCTCAGGACAGAAATTTATCTGAATTTAAGATTTCATAATTTCAACATGCAAAGCTCGTTGCCAGCTTCCATTCAATGGGCATTAGTTACAGAAGATCTTTGACTCTTTCAAAGAAGGCAAAAGCTCTTACTTTTCCAACTTCCAGACAAATATAATGGAGGCTCAAGTCTTAAAGCCTTCCAGATTTCTTTTTGAATATCATCTCAAGCCTCTTCACTCTTAACATACTTATGCTGAAGTACACCTGTGCTCAAGGCTTGTATTTTAAATTTTTAATTTGAGAATTCCAAATCAACATTACTCACACTTATTTTCACAAGAGAAACATATGATAAAGGCTGCCCAGACCTGCCTGCTGCAAAGGATGGCAACAGACTGTGTGGGGAAGCAAGCTGATTCCTGGTGTCAGCTTCCTGCAGGAGCTGCAGATCTTCAGGGGTTTTCAGCAGAGTTGCAGGAAGATTGCTGTTCACTCTCTTGTAGTGGGTTCAGGCTCACTACAGGGACCCTTCCCCAGCTCCCTGCCTTTGCAAGTAGGAGACTGGGAGGTAGGTGGGAAATAAAGCCTCCTCCTGGCTCCATAGAGCCAAGGAAATACCAGCTGGAAGGAAACTGGACCTTGGGGAGGCCTGGAGTCCCAGCAGCAGTCGCTGCTGTTCCCGCAGGCTCGGGCAATCCCGGAGCGGCTCCTTTCTGGCCGGGAGCCTGCTAGCTGTAGTGCCAGTGCCAGCAGGTACCTGCAGTCAGGCACAGCTCCTGGACAGCATCATGTGGACCCCAGAAGCAGGGGTGTGAGGACAGCCTCTGGGCTTCTCTACGAGGGTATTGATTAATTACTAGAAAGCACATTTTTCTTTGCAGGAAGGCTGTAATTATTCACTGAACACGTTTCATCACTTACCTGCTTTCCTTATTTTTACTGTCTTCTTCTGTATATGCTAATAATGTATATGTGTTTTCCCCTTACTTGATTTAACTGTATCCTTTCCTCTACAGAAATACTTCTTTCTTTCAAGCTTGGCTGAACCTTGATTTGTTTTAATCCATAGCTCTGTAGATGAAACAAGGATTGCATGCTTAATTTGTTCTGACCATTAGCTGCCTGCCCACAGTGGGTGCAAGGATGAGGATCTAAAGCTGCCCATGTTCATGCAGGGAAGAGAAGGCTTTGGGGCTCGCCGGGTCGCAGAAGGAGCCGCCTGCCTGCGAGGAGCAGCTGCTGCACGCTGGGGCCTGGCTGGAAGGGCTGGCTGGACGCGCAGCTGCTACTCAGCCCGGAAATAAGGTTTGCTGTGACCTGGTGCTTACTGACAGGAGCAAGGTGGTGGGATTCCTGAGGCGTCTTCCTGGCTCTCATATGGATTTTCCCTACCACTGTCGTGTTAAGTGAATAAAAAAAATTCCTTTACACTTTAATGTATCTCCCTGTAAGATGATTATTTATCATCTTCAGTGGTGTATTTTGAAATGCCTACGGTTAACTGGACAGGTTAATTCTTGAAGCACGCTACAGAACTAGCTGCAATTATACCAGCAGTGAAAGAGGCCTAACGCTGCAGTAAAGCTTTCAGACACCTGGTTGAGAAATGCTAAGTAAGAACGAAGAGTTGATGATTCTTATGAATTACAGTATACAAAAGCAGTATTCTCCTGACTCAGATTTTATCTTCTGGGTTTTATTTTCTTTTTTTCCTCCTGATTTCAATCTCTCTTAGTAAGTGGTTGAAAAAAAAAAGTGTGTAATATTTTTAGGGGAATCACTTTATACTTATGCCAAATCAAGAAGTTTCCAGTAAAAGAATGTTTACTGCCTAAAAATTAGTCACAGAATACAGCTCCCTTGTGATCTTTGCTGCTACACAAATAGCTTTATGTGAAAAAGAGATGTTTCTTACTTGTAATGATGGCCGAGGAAAAAACATCGAAATAGAAATTAAGTAAAGACAATTTATCATTGTTATCCTGAAAAAAAAGAGTTCTTTGCTGACTGAAAGCTCAGGGCACAAACTGGCCAGCAGCAGGACTGTAGTGCTTTTTATACTACAAAATCAAAGCTTATTTACTGACCAAGGAAGATCATATAAAGCTGAAAGAAATGTAAAGGATATGGGGCATTTTGTCTTAATGAAGAAGTAAGAATCTGTACAGCTGATGCTTGGAAGTGGCATTTCAATGTGAGATACCTATTGATTTACCAAGGCTACTGGGCATGCTGTTGTGACTTCTAGTGAGTAGCAGAGATGATCCTTGGAAATCCAGATGGATCCTTTTTGGCCTAGAGTTACAACAGGCTGTAAAACCCTCCAACTCATCAACAGTTTTGCCACTTGCCTCTTGACCAGGCTGCATAATCTCAGCCTCCGCCTTTCACTACCTGAAAACCAGTCCTCATTCTTCATGCTCTCCACTTTCTGTTTTGTCATAAGGGATTTTATCTAATAGAGTACTTACGTGTGTATTTAATTTTAAGCATCTGAACAGTACACTTGGGATATCTTACTTGTGGCCTGCAGTACAGGGACAATCTGCAATTTGTCCAAGATTTGGTAAGAAGAGTAGTGACATTTTTTTCTAGTGCTTCACTTAAATTCAATTTTAAATGTCTTAAGTGAGTCTGTTTTTTTTTTTTTTCCATGAGATAGAAGTTACAAGCCTTATCCCCAGAAATGAAAGCATTCCAAGTATTAGTTGTTAAGGAGAATCTGTATAAACTTTATTACACTCTGCAGACCATATTTTTAGTGAAGCTTTATGTTCTTCTGAGTGACAGTCTCTATAGCAAGGCATCCACTGAATGGTACTCACAAATTAAGCAGCATTGTACATAACATAAGACAGCTATAATATGCAGAAGCCTATTAACTGTAGTATATGTGATACTTTTTATTATTTTGCTTTCATGCAATAATAGGGAAGGAATGGAGAAAAAGACGCTTTCAAACTACTGAATAAAATGTACAACATAGATAATGAAGTTTTTAGAATCACCAGTTCTTTTTCACCTAAGTAAAATGGGCTATTTGCAATAGTTATTTTGTATTTGAAGCTCTGGAGTCATGTACTTTGCCTGTTAAAATGCAGTAAGTAAATACACCAGACAATACTGCTGCAATAATAACCTGGTTTTTATTCTCAAGTCCCATGTATGCAATATTATCCGAATTAAATCTAGACTTAAGTTTCACAACATAACTGACATGTGAGCGACCTTGAAAGTAGAAGCTGGTGAAGATGGTTATGTACTCTAGTGTCTGTTCTGAACATCTGATTACCATGAACTTTTTCTCAGCAAAGGTCTCCAAGAAGCATATTTTGAATTAAGCCTGCAAAACCTCTCATGGAAGGAGGCTGCTGTTGACTTCAGCTGGAATGCAGTACTGAGTGCCACTGACTTGGTCTAGAGCGTTCCTCTGCTCTGCTGCTGTCGCTGAAAAGCTGAGCTGTGTCCACGCAACCCTCGCACCCTTGTGCATGGGGCTAGTCCCAGCCTGGGCACCGGGAGTGGGCTCAGATGGTGTTGCTGCACTGCCCAGCTGGCTTGGACATGCCTCATGGGGCACTGAGGGTTTCTAGCATTCCTCAGGCTGTGGTTATATGCATAATGGTATGAAATGTGAGGAGAGGAAATCTGTGTACAAATGGTGACCTTAAAAGAAACAAAAGCACAGATTAAGCGATGCAGGGGAAGACAATAGTGACAACATTTCCTGGTCATTTGGTTTGTGGGTCCTACAGGCAAAGACTCACTAATATGTGCGTTGACAATTTATGAAGCACAATAGCAGTCTGATGAATGATCAGGCTAGCATGTAAAAATCTGTATTTTTCTTTTGGTATTTAGCAGTCTGTAAGGCCAACAGGAGCTCTTCACAACCACACAGGGCAATATAGTTGAAACTGGAGAATAGATGGATGTGCTTGCAGCTTTAAGACTTGCTTTTCCATAATAAATGATTTCATGACACAGCAGATAATGGGTTGGCTTTTCCTAACTTGTTCCTGTCTGCAGTGCAGTCAGAGCCAATGGGACAGCTTCCAGCAAAAGGTGAAAAGAAGAAAGCCTTCTTTCTACATTTGCAGATTTTGAAATGTGCTTGTTCAGAAACAGGACTGTTCTCAAAAAAGTAGTTAATTTTTGTAAACTTCCTGGGATATAGAGGAGACCTGACTGCCTCTTGCAGCAAGCGGTACATACTACTCAGCTGGTTTCATGCAAAGAAGCTGAGGTGACAGTTGGTCTGCAGATAGACTACACTAACATGTTTTGAAAGATTTATACCTGGAATACAAAGTGAGTCTGAACCTCAAATAAGCACAAGATTACACCAGTGCCTGCTCTTACCTTACAACTCTGCGGATAAGCAGTGCTAAAACTACAGAGAAATGGGAGAAATTTATGGGGATTTATAAATTGTGGATAAACACAGAGCAGCAATTTTTATTTACTTCCACTTTACAAGATTGACCCTGGGTTTTCTATTCCCTACGTATTTTCAAATCCCAGTTAATAAGTGCCATTCAGATTAACCTGTGGTTTAGTTACGGACTAATGAATGTTAGTAACATGGGACTTAGGATGTTCCATATATTCTTTTTATAAAACTTCAAATGTTAAATCACTGCATTGACAAATACTCTATCAAAAGCCATATAACATTCACAGTTTTCAATAATTTACCATACTACTGACAAATCTTTTAAAATGTTACTGGAACTAGCTATAAAAATAGGGGTACGAATTTAATGATGTGATAAATTCTGTAATAAATATCTTGGAGGTTACAGGAAGAACTGAATACAGACAGATTTTGAGCAGGATATTTTTCAATGTCTGGTAGTCTTGGACCCGTAAATCTGGTACTGAATGATAAAAATCAGGACTTATGGATAGCGTTAGCATTTTTACTTTCCTGTGTGGCAAAGGTAATACAGTAGATATTGTGCCACTGTGAATATGGAGCTATACTTCCACTGCAAATGCAGCCTGCGGCATCGTAATTAGAAAAATATGATCTTGAAAAATAGCACTAGTTCCTGGGCCTGGTTTTCTCTGCTCAGGTCAGATGGGCAAAAAGATGGTGGCTGTGAGGATGAGGCAAACTTCTACTTATCCAATGACTTGTTTTGAAAGGCTAAATAGGGTATCTTCTGCAGCATGCTTTAGCAGTTAGAGTGAATTCAGGCCTTTGCTCTCTAGAGCTTCTACTTGCATGGAAACAAGATCTGAGCCCCAAGGTTAATCAAGAGCCTCTGTTTTGTCAGTGTGCTCCTGAGGAACTTTCCACAGGCTGGTGCCTGGAGAGCTAAAAACTCTGAAGACTTGGTACAGAAGGACTGAGTGAATAGACCATAGTGACTAAATATTGTTCCCTCCTGTCTTTCAGGCCTCAGAACAACTTTCTGAGAAAGACTGGCAGTAGGCTACATCTTGCATTTCCGAGAGACAGCTACTGATTCCTGGACTTCTCTCTACTAGTAGACTGCTGTTTGCCAAAGCCCGGGGTGATGCGATCTCCTGTGCTTCCTGGGGGACCCCATGGAAGCCTGTGGGTTTGAAAGGGCTAAAGTGTACGTAGCAAATAAAAACATCTGGTCATGCTTCCTCCCTCATACACAGTGAAAGGGAGGCCAGAGGAGCTCACACTCCAGCCCTGCCCTCAGGCACCCTGCTTGGAGCACTGTGTCTTTCCCAGCAGTGCGAGTTATTACAGCCAATCTGCAGTGCAAAGGAGTCTTGGAGCTTCTTCCCTGAGTGTAGAATTTTGTAATTAGTTCATAATCACGTATGAATCTTTCTGAAGTGTGTTTATTTGTGTGCTAGAGATTTATGTCCTGCAAACTTCATAGAGCAGTGGAGAGAAAATTTATCTGTTGGATTACAAAAAATTATATAGTTATGGCAAGTTGATACAGAATTTCTTAGTTCACCTGGAGCTGGTCTGTGATGTAGAGGATGTCTTCTAATACACACTCACAGTGTAACTCTGAAAATAACTCATGCAAGCTGTAGTTATGCTTCAAGATACTCTGTCATTTAAAGCATAATTAGAGCTAAAATATTAGTGGAAAATAAATGTTGCAATCACATCATCTCCTACTTGTAGCTTTCATCTTAAAGCTTTCCAGCTCACTTTAAGAGCTTGCAATTATAGATGCCCATAATTCTGCTGGGCATTGATGGTCAGGTTCTCAGTTGTAAAATTGTCTCTTCTTACTGTAAACACAAAATTTCGTAGTACTAAGGGAATAATTTACATTTTCCTATATAAATATTTTGTTTAAGAAATTATGGTATATATTTAAAACAGACCTAATTATGATTTTTATGCAGACTAATATTTACTTGCTATCCTATCAATGATATTATTTCCAACAGCCTATAAAAATAAGCATTGAATAATTCACTTGGTGACCGTATAGTCCCTTCACTTCTAGTGAATCTTGTTCTGTGAGTCTACTGGGAGGGGATTTGTCTAAACTAGTTTTCTGTAAACTAGATTCTCTTTGTAAGTGTGAAAAATAGGCACTTCTCATGCCTATGAGCGCTAGTCATGTCCTTAGGTAGACACTGGAAGCGGATCAGATAATAAGTGGTCTAAATGTGCCTGCTTCATTCAGTTGGCTGTAAAGGAAATCTGTAGACAACTGGCTGGGGAAGTCTAAAATTGTGCGATATGAATCCCACCAATGTGTTTTGAAATAATACACCGAACCTAACGGTCTAAGGTTGTGCTCTTTGGGCTACAAGTTCTGTGAACGCTTCAAATACACTGAACTTTAGTCAGTGTGACTAGCTTTGCAAAAATGAATACACTCTCTTAGCATTGTATTTATTTATGCATTTATGTATGAGAGTTTCTTGGCATTGCTTAATCAGTTCCAAAACCATGTTTCATGTGGTTCTGGGTAGAGGTAGAAGCATTTCATAGCACATGTTTGTTCCCTGCGAGCAGAAACAACTACTCGTGAGGTATAACCCGTTCGTATTTTCCGTAATGGAAGGTCTGTCATCTTATTTTAATATGCAGGTTGTGACTTTGATATGGTCCAGGCTGTACAGTTCTCAGACACTTGTGTGTTCTTCGCCAAGGTCAGCCTTTTGGGATGTGCAAATATGCTCTGTAAGCTTTTCCCATCCAGTTCCTCACAGAAAATAAGAGAAGAGCCTACTAACTGCACTGTAGAAAACATGTATGTTGATCAGATAGATCTGGAGTTCTGGCTGGGTATAAAAATTGAAAGTAGGCTGGGAGCTGCAGGCAAGTGTTCTTGGCTCTCTTAGGCATTTGAAGCAGCCCCTGCTCCAGAGCCACCGCTCTTCGGAGAGCGCCTGTTCCTCTTCAGGCTCGTTTGGAGAGACTGAAGAGATGGGCTGCAAAGTAGATATTTATTTCAAACATTTCAAGTGTTTTGTCCCTGGTCACATTTCAGAACTGACAAGAAATGTAGTGGAATTTCAGAAAGTGATGCCAATAACCTATGCTGCAGAACAGCAGAAGAAAGCAAAACTTTATGGCAACAAAGAAACTCTGCCCCTTGGTAGTCAGCCATTTCATTAGCTGCATTTAAAGGTCTGCTGACTGCTTTGTACTTGTCTGCACAAGATGTTGTTTTGGAGGCCCTGCTTCCTACATGATGAATTCTACATTTAACTTCTAATGCATTTATCATGTAGTTTGCTTGTCTGCCCTGATAAAGGGAAAACACTATGAGAGAGCTCCTGTTTCTCACTGGTGTGAGAGCAACTTTGACTTACTAAATTCTGGGTGACACTTCAATCTACTTAGGTGGTGGAATATTTAAATTAATGTACAAGATATTTAATAAAAACTTCTTTCATTTATAAATCTACAAAAGCAAGAAAATGAATTTGCTAGGGGCAGGCTGGTAACAGTGAGGAGTTCTGCACTATGGAGATTCCAGAGTACTGATGAGTATTAATTCTCATTTTTCTGCTTCTGTGATGCTCTCTGAGATGTATTTGTCAGTATAGCTTCACTGGAAACAGTGAAGGCTGTTGATTTGCTCCAGGTAGTACAAATAGGCAAGTTACCTGATTTCAGTGGAGCTATACCAAATTACAATTCCTATGACTCTAGTACTGTGTATGAGTTTTAAAGCCATCCAATTCTTTTTAGAAAGTTATTTCTGCATAGAAAATGAAAGAGACTTAGCTCCCTATTTCACTTAAGTACCCTTTCTCTTGTTCAGAAATAGCTTTGATTTTGCCAAGTGATGCTCAGGAAAAAAAAATAGTAAAAACCTTCAATTCAAAAACTCCTGGAATGAGCTAAACATATAGAAGAATAAGCAAATTGTATTAGAAAGAAATTGTTTTGGTTTTCAATAAGTGGTGAGCATTTTTGGAGAAAGATCTGAAATGGCCTAAAGGAGGATTCCTGCTGTCATCTTCATTATGAAGACGGAAAACTTGTCTAAGTGCATACACCAAGTCCATAGCATATAGCTCCCCCCCCCCCACACACACACAGTTTCCTACCTCTTGATTGTAGTTTTTGGTTTATATTACCCAGTAATGTGAGTATGCAAACCTGTCCAAACAAGCAGCCTGCAACACCAGCCCAGATCAAAGCATGCTCTAGTCGGCTCTCGAGGCAGCATGAGCAGAAACAATTGATAGGGAGATCGGTCGGGTGCTGAGGAAAACTGTAGAGTTACTATGGAAAAGTGTTACGGGTGAGCCACACACTGCACTGAGGAGGATGGCTGGGGAGGGCCTTTTGGGCGGGATCATGTTGCTTCTCTTCAGGTCTGGCTGCTTTTGAGTGTTTTCCCTTTCCCTTGGTTTCTATTTTCCCCCAAAGTAACTTTTACGGCTGTAGTTAATGTATGTCATTAGCTATGGACCCTGCAGATAAATCTTTGTGTACGTGAACTTGTCTCTGCATCCTTTGGGCAAAATGTGTTACTGCATAGACATCACTGAGACCTGGTGCGTGAGGCTTTACACACAGAAATAAATGTCGCCTATAGCTTTCAATTCTCCTGCTGCAGCTATTTGACAGTATTACTTGTCAAGAGCTAGAAAATCAGTGGTGGTATTCAATAAACACCAATTTTAACTAGGCCTTTGCTCTACTACTATGCGTTTCTGTTATCTAAAGAAAACCACTAGAGCTGGAACAAGATTTTAGGAAGAAAATTGCCAGACAGGAAGCAAAGACTGCCCCTGAGGGCATTATGAAATTTTGAAGAGGTTTTCGGTTGGGAACACTATGATGCAATTGTGGTGTTTCACAGTAAATTATAATTACCTTTCTCTCCATTTGTGACAAGCAAGTATGGATTTGCTCTTGGGAGTAAATAACTCCTGGTTCAGGATGTGACCTCCTTCATTTATTCATCATGAAATATGCAAGTTACGTACCATGTGAGATGACATGGCCAGCATAAATGTTTTCATCACTAGAAATGTGTGCGATACACTATTCCAGAAAGAATATATTTAGATTTACAGCCTTAGAGCCCAGATATCTTAAATATGATTACAGAAAAGTGCTCAATTAACTGAGCTTTATATTGAAATAAATGCACAGAGTGCAGCCCAAATATCATATAGATGTCTTCTGTCTTTTTTTTCATTTCTCTGTTATCTGAACAATGCTTTAAATAGTGTAGTTTCCACAAATGACAACCTGAGTTTCATCGCAGAAATGCAATGAGTGCTTTTTTATACAGAGGGAACTATGGCAAATCAATTATGCAAAAGAGGTGTGTAAAAGTGAAAATATAATAGAAATTGTTTTCACTCTTCATCTTTGACCTTGACAGGAGCTATTGGGTTCAGACTCCTTTGAAGAGTCATGAAATAGTCTTCATTAATCCTAGCCCCTGAACTTTCAGAATACTGGGGAAGGATGATAACAAAGGAAAATGAATGCAATAGACTTCTAAAAGGATTCATAAAGAAAACAAAGGCCAATTTCATCTTCAGAAGAGCACCCTAGTAACATGTATAAACTAGAAAGTGAATAGGTTGATTAGTGAACATAGAACCATTTGTTACTTGCCCTTTTTTTCTAATATGAATGCTATATTAGAATGCAATTGCATGTGTGCCAAGAACTGGATGGTAATTTAAAGAAAGTTAGTAGAAACAGCAATGAGTTAGGAAATTGTGTTCCTCCCTTCAAAAGTAAAATGTTGGGAATAATATCCATTCCTGCATCTTTCCCATCTCTCTCTATTCCTACCTTGATTTAAGCTTGATTGAGATGATGAGGTTCAGAAATTAGGCAGGAATGTAATTAGCTTTGTATTGGATGACCTGTAAATACTGATAAGCCCTCTGTAACATTTATGTTATATATGGTAAAAAATATAGAAGAATTCTCCCATCAGGTTGGTAGAAATCAGACAGGACCTTATCTCTTACAAGAGTCTTCCCACTGGAGGCTGGAATTTCACTTGCTCTTAACTGTTCAGTGCTGATCTGGGTGAGGGGAATGGGAGGAAACAAGAGAGAAGGGCCAGTGTATGGATGTATTATTGACAAGGGAGTACTCACCATACAGTTGATTGTAATTGAGGGGGAGAAAGGTTAATATTCTGTAGTTCTTTCTGTGGATACTCCCAGCATCCAAAATAAGACTTTTTCAGGGTGTAATTCTAAGGATAAAAGGTTAACACTGAAGTTCTGAGGATAAAAGGTGGACACTGAAGTTCAAACAGAATTTCTTAGTGTGAATCTGGAAAAGTTTGAAGCATATCATTCTAATTTTGGCCTTGCTACATGTGGAATATGCTTATTCCTGTCTATGTGCTCTATTATTCCTAGGCAATTAAATTTAAAACACCAAATAAATGTAACTACCTCCACTGCAAATTATTATGCAAAACTGCATGTGCTAGCTGATGCAACACAGCCAGCAGCTACAGGCTTTCCTTTATTCTTATCACAACAGTATACTACCGGCTTACACTCTTCAACTTCGCATGAAGGTCAAAGATGTGAGATCTGAGCACATGTGAAAGCTGAGATGCTGTTGGTAGTAATACTAAACACATTCTGAAGTAGGACATGTACTGTCTATTTTTAGCTGTAATCTTGGCTGAGTGGCAGAGTTAATGCTCTGGTTAGAATTTGAATAATACATGAGACTTGCACTATGAAAACAACAATTTAGCTATAATCTGTTGCATGAAGTAATGAGTGGTAATGTTCTCCTGAGATGCAGTAAGTCACTGTGTGCCTTAGTAAACAAGTGTAAATGGTTTGGCAAGCACATGGTGATCGTAATGGACTCGTTTAGCCTCTTGTTGAAGTCACAAGAGTGATGGCACGAATTCATTTGGCCTAGTGTCCTGCAGAAGATTTGCGGCTGGAAAGCAGGAAGAAGCACGTACCAGTAAATAAAATGTGCTTTTATCAGAAAAGTAATCAAGAATATTTAATTCTGCTCTGTGTAGAAAAATGGTTCCATAGAGACAAATCTATTGTGTTTGCAACAGACTCAAGTGATACTAAAAATTGCTCTTTTGCTTAAACTTTGTTTTTGCTGACTATCTACCTTTCCCTTGAGGAAAATGTCTTGCACATACTCATTTATGATGGGGAATGTGGTCCTGACCAAAAAAAAAAAAAAAAAAAAAAAAAAAAGATAAAAAGCTAAATTGAATGAGAATTTTATCGTATACGTACATATAAGCAGTGAAAGTAGGATGGTAACAAGCATTCCCTATTTCACTGACTAAACTTTAATCTTGGATAAGCAAGTGGGTTCACTCAAGAGGCACAATCTGGCCATTTTATCTGTGGAATCTGGATGAGGTCTGTGGATCTGAGGTGCCCACTTACCTTCTAATACCCCAACACATATATTTAGTGAAGGAATTGGTATGCATAGTTTCTTTGGCTGTACGATATGTAGATTCCTAGATAGTAATACACATGCCTCATAATCTGCGAGATGGTTGCTTTGTATGCCTAATGCCCTATGGCATAAGCTTCCCTCTAAGCCAGAGTTTCACAGAAATTTGGTATGCATGATGGATTTTGAAGTGTAATCTGACCTCTTTTGAAAGTCTAATCTCAAGTGCTCCATTACTACCAAATTTCTGGGGGATTCTGAGGCCTTGCTTTCTGTTTTCCATGCTTGAGATGTTACTGTGGAAGCTATTGGTATATAGCTCTGAGTTACTGCAGAGACACAGAACCAAGGGTCTAAAGGTTTTTAGACAAACTCATCTGCATAATTAAGTCAAACCGGGCAGTTGTTGCTAAAATCTTCCTGAGGTGGGAGCATTGAGCTGAGCTTGTTTTCATGCCTCATTTACTGTTGCAAGGATCAAGTAAAGGTGAAGTGAAAAATTCCTTTGTTGAGAGTGGAGAAACCGTGACAATTCCAGGCTTTTGACTTTGCCTTTGAGCAAGAGAGAACAAGTCTGGATTTCTTCCTAATGGTAGAAAATATCAGCCCATTCAGAGTGTTTGATTAAGTCAAATCTATTGCTCCTGTCACTATAACACTGGCTGATTTATGTTTGCCACCCCTTCTTTATGGCAGATTTTTTAATGATTTTATTTTATGTACATTATAACTGCCCTGTTACCCTGTTATAAGCTGATATAAATGTGACAGAGTGTTAAAACTGAGTTTGATTGAAATACAACTTTGAAATCTTCTGATCAAGTTAAACAAATAGAAAAACATTGTTTCAGTAACATGATGTATTTTTTCTGATCCCAGACAAAAAGTTTTGTTTTGTTCTTTGCTCTTTAACAGAGCAGTATAGAAGGGAGGCAGCTTCAAATTCATGGTGAAGCACAATTATGTTAGAAGTTACATTTAACTGCTTTCAACGTCCTCTTTAAGAGGCAGTCCTTTGTCAATGGTGAAATGTCAATGGTCAGAGATAATTGATAAAGAATAGGTAATGTTGAATTTGATTAACTGGTTTGGTTAATGCTGCAGAACCTGCAGTCTCTGAGGTAACAGGAACTGTAGCTGTGGCTTTCTTTGCTTGGGTTACCCTATTTTCCATATTGTTTGGATTTGAACTGAAGCCAATTTAATTCCATAGTGGTTCTCCCTGGCAGTGCCGTAAGGTCACTAGGAAGAATTAAGAATCGCCGAAAGCAAGTAGGAAACTGAAGGGATGAAGGAAACAGCATTAAACCAGCCATTTTTGACATTAAAGTAAACCTGGGCTGAAATTTGGTAAGGGCAGGTTTATCTAAAGATCTAGTTCTCCTCCCTTAGAGCAGGAGAGGTGCAACCCAAAGTTTAGGCTGACATAAAGCAACACAGCTCTGCCTGAGCCCACAGACTGGCGGGAGCTGAGGAGCTACGGCCACCACGGAGCAGCCCGGTGAGCGCGCCTGGGCACGGCCGCTCCTGGGGCTGCACCGGGAGCGCTTGCTCTCCACGGCAGTGATGGGAGAAACCTTGTGTTGACTTGTTCATTTGAACAGGTTGATTACTTCCAATGCCTTGGCTCCTCTAGGGATTCAAGTGATACTTTCAAAATTTAAAAACTTCAGGAAAATTACTAACTAATCAACAATTAATTTGCTATAAATTATTTAGTTAGTTTTGGTGATAAGGACTGCAGAAGAAAAAAATGCCAGTGAAAGCCAGGAAATATAGAGCTGTCCATTTAAAACAAAGCCAAATCCAACCCAGGAGCACATCTGTGAAGAGGGGACACATCATTTGCTCTTGCAGGAGAGACAATTGGTGAATATTTAAAGTCACTTCAGCTACAATCAAGTGATGGGATTCTAGGCTAAACAGAGAAGGATGGGGACTTGGAGTCAAGGTGCCATTCCCTGCCTGACATAAAGCCTGAAACAGGATGTGTCATGGGCAAAGTGAACATCTGTCAAAATCTCAAATTACAAAAGAGCGACATAAACCAAAGCTCACAGCAGATTTGATCTGCATCCAGTAAAAGGTGCAAAGCCCTAATTATTTTGACTTTTATTCATTTGAAGTTTCATTTACCTTCTCATTTATTTTTTAAGTTCCAAAGTTCAAGAGCTGGTTTTTTTGACCTCCCAGACATCTCATTTCCAGGATATGGTTTCCTGTCTTTGACAGCTACAACATGTTCAGCTCATAGAAATTGAGCAAAGCAAAACAAAAGAGGCCTATTGACTTGAGAATACCTGTACAAAAACAACACTACCAGATGAAAACATGGTGAGCATTCAAAAGGGCTGGAAGATGTTCTAGCAAAGAGAGTGGCCGCAAACCTTGGCTGCGAGTGGCCTCGAGCACCTGGAGGGAGCTGCTACTTTGCCAAATTTGGTAGTAGTCACAAGAGAAAAGCTGCTGCCAAAGCCTCTTGGAGCTGATGAGGGCAAACTTCAGCTGAGAAGTTCAGTCCTGCCCCTTCCAGGATGTCAGAGAACAGCATGAGTAGGGTTGGCACTGAATCTGCAAAAGGGGATGTGGAGCCCAAAGGCACAAGAGGTAAAATTGTAAGGGAACAAAGAGACAGGAAGAGGGAAAAACCAGGGCAAGACTTTGACTCACTTGTTCAAAGGACAGAGCAGTACAGATCCTGTGCTGAGCTAGTAGAAGCACAGTATGAACAAACAGAAAATAACCAAAGGGAACTGTTTGCAGCCTAGCTTTGCTGATCAGTGAGTATAAAGAACATCTATAAGTAAAGCTCAGCCTTGGTTAAGGCATAATGCTTCTTTATACAACTTCATAACAAATTTTTAACAGATCTTCTATGTGTCAGATCCTTATCTCTTGAGGGATTTGTACTCTTTAAAGGAGCAAGTCTGTGCTGTGAAGTCTGTATCTGCATCACCAGGTTAGAACAGTATCTGCCAAGAGTTTGCAGTGTTGATAGTATAAAAGCTATAGATATGACGCTGACTCTGTTCTTTTTGCTTCAAGATGGAAAAGATGGAGACTAGACCATTTTTAATTTGCAGCAATACAATTTCTTTTGACCATGCAAAGAGAGTTAAATATGGTTTATCCCTAAGGCAACTGTACGTACCCACTGGAGTTACACCAGAGGAGATGCTGGTGTGTGGTTTTAATAGTGGAAGCAATTAGTGCTGAAGCACAAATGTTTATAGCAGACGTCACTGTGGCACATTTTTAATTATTTTACAACATATTTACCCGTTTAATAATATAGTGGAGTGTAAGCGCTATGAAAGTGACATTGTTATGACACAGTTACTTGAGAATCTGACTTTTGCAGCTTCTGGGACCAATCATCTCCTTTGGAGAGTTGCTACTTTTAGAGCTGAGGATGGTTAGCATCTTACAGGAACATCTCAGCTTCTTGCAAGATTGGCCCAGTACTGATTGTCCTCTAAAACAACATGATGATGGCATGATAAAACTTGACATAAGATGTTCTTTGAATCCACCTCTGTAATTCTATTTAAATTTCAAGCAAACAAGTTGACATTTTTTTCCTAATTTCAGTATCTGTATCTCTCTATATAATCTAAACACAACTTCTTAAGATTTCCCCTTAATGCCTATGTTGCCTACAGCATCCAGCTGCTCTGTGCCCCAGTTAAGAACATATAAATCTGACTCTGAGGTCAAGAGTTGAGAAAGATGAAAGAATGAACCTGTAAAGCTAAGAAAAATGCTATTTTTTAAGTAGAATGGTTTCACTGGAGGGGACATGCTAGCTTTATTATGTCTATGTAATCAGTTCCTATAGAGAACAAGGAAGAACTCAAGTAATTTATGCCTTTTTATTCAGCTGATGTACAGTTCACTGCAGGGCCATCTCAGTGGCTAGTATGTGTTTCCTATGAGAGGAGCTTTTAACATCCAAGCTACAGCTAATAGGTAATACTCTAGATTTAATTGCTGTTCTACTTCAGTGAGGAATATTATGGAGGGAATTTAGAAAAGTTCACTTTCATCATGGCTTTCCTGGCCTGTCATGGAGTGAAATTTCCTCTGGGATGGAGTATGTTAGCAGTGTTATCAAAGTTACAGAGCTGAGTCAGTTTGCTGCTTCCCTGCTACTTGCCTGGTAGGGAAGAAGGCGAGTAGTTTTCCTAGGGTGAGGCTCATCCCTTGCACTCTAGGTGATCATGGGGTCTGCACTGACTGCATAATTTGTGGTAGTGAAGGACTGCATTTGTGCTCTCCTCTATTTTTGTGGTGCCTAGTGACAGGAGGAGATGAAGGGAATAGGCACGATCTGAAACACAGGAAATTCTGTCTGGACACGAGGGAAAACCTCTTTACTATGAAGGTGACTGAGCGCTGCAATAAGCTGCCCAGAGAAATTGTGGAGTCTCCCTCCCTGGAGATATTCAAAAGCTATCTGGACATGGTCCTGGGCAATGCGCTGTACGTGACACTACTTGAACAGAGAGGTTGAACTAGATGATCTCCAGAGGTCCCTTCTAACCTCAACCATTCTGTGATTCCCGCAGACCTTTCTCAGCAAAGTTGGAAAGTGAACAATGGAATTGTTGGTAATTTCTTAGAGTCCTTTCCAAAGGCAGAATACATCTGCTTGTTTCTATGTTTAAAGATCTATTTCCATGCATCATGAACTTAACTGATGTTGAGCCTACAAATCAGATGAAATGCATGTCAGCTCAATGCACTGGACCCCACTGCCCTACTGAAGGGGCCTGTAGGGACCTGCTCTTGCTCATACTGAGGCAGGAGCAGTGACCTGGACTGAGCAGCACAGCATTTGTGTGGGCACGCCTGGGCAGGCAGTATGGCTTCATCAGTATAGTACTGCTGGCACCAGGAGCATCTCCTGAGGCAGGAGTTCCTCTGATTACTTTAGTGGGAGTTAGTTGAACCTGGCTGTGCAGTAATTAATGCACAATGAGTCACAGTCAGGAGAGATCCCTTTCTTTCTTGGAAAGAGCCATTAGTGTCGAAGAGAAGTACTTGTGCAGAGCTGATGGCTCCTCTGGTGCTGCATATCAGGGACATAGGCTTGTGAGAGGTGATGGGGAAGAGACTCTCCAGCTTTCCGTGCTTTTGCCTCTTAGAACAGAGGATTTAAGTCTTCAGAGTGCATTTACAAAAGGCTTATACCTTGCATCCAAACAACAGCATCTGTCCTTCTTGTGTGTGAAGACATGGACACTCTCTGGAGGCCTCCCAACTGTTTAAGAGAATCTTATCCTATGCCTCCACATGCCAGAGGGCTTTTTATCTTTTTGCCTTCGCCCTTTCCATAATCTGTTACGAGTGAGGTTTATTTAACAAAACTATTGACAAATATGCATACTATTAGGTGCCATATCATGTTAAGTCTCAGCTGGTCTGTTTTCCTCTTTCAAATTTAATTACAGTTCAAGAGGCAATGTAACATGGTACGAGTGACAAAAATTGACAGGACAAGTCACAACAAAATGTGTCAGCCTGGAACATCTAGAAGGCAGCTCCCCAAACAAAGAAGTGATCCCACCTGTCCCCCAGCTCCTCTCTCTACTTACTCTTCCACACATAAGAGTTCACAGTTCTCAGCTTGACTGGCAACATGTCTAAAAAATTAGGCATTTCTCTCCTGATTGCCTGTCAAACCAAAAGTCACATCCCATATATCATTTATTACAGTTCTTTGTTTATTTCTTTTTACTGTTCTTTGGGCTGATTCCTGCAGTCTTGTTTACATCTGGCCTTGTCCCTAACTCCTTCTAGTTCCTGTCTAATTTATAAATTTCTATATCAAGCCATTTTCTTCAGTCATATCACATTTGCACTCTTTCCTGATAAGCATGAATGAAAGACCCTCCACTGTTTCATGCCTTTGGACTACATTCTTCATGCCCACAAAGTAAAAAAATTAAATCTTAGAGATAAAGAAATTCTTTGCTTGGTTTTGGCTGATATTCTGCAGAAATTACCTTCTTAGCATGAAGGTTACAGCAGTGTTCTTAGTAAGCAGTGCAGTAAGAGTAAATATTTGAGAGAGGAAAAGATTTTCCCTCTTAATGTTACTGGTATCCTCATGGTCAAGAAAAGATGTGAAACAGGCAATTTCTTCAATAATGATCCTTACCCTGCAATAAGTAACTTTTTGACTTCTTTTGAAAATTCGTGTGGGTGAGTGAACATCTCTTAATGGTACTATTTCATGTACCAGCCAGCTTCCACTGAAATCTTGGTTTAATTATAAGATGGCTGTGTTTTAAAATAGCTTCAGAAACTTGCATTTCTTTGACCAAGTGGCACCTTAAGAAATGTAATGTGAAAGGGGTGTGACCAGTATGAGTGATCATACTGGTGAAATCAACTCATTTTCCCATTCACAGAACATTCATCGATTAAAATCAATTGATTCCTTTCACAGTTATTTAGCTATATGGCAGATGAGAATTTGTCGCTGTGAACTGACTGTTTTATTAATTTGCTACTGATGCTGTCAAACCAGCTATCATCTACATGTTGTTCTCTACACAGCAAATATAACAAAAGAGGTATAGTTGAAATCCAGAAACTAGTGCCTCACCAGCCTCATGAAGCAAATCATCCTAGCTCGCTCGCTCTCTCCCCCGCTACATTATACACATACACACTGTCTCTCTGCATAATGTCCTATTTTGGCTTCTGAAACAGAAGGCTGTGTAGCTGCGTTGCTCTGCTCTTCTGAATGAATTGATTCAAATGATGGAATGGAATGCTTCCAGTGTGACTTTTTCCCTGTAGAGCTGGTGTATTTGTCTTAAAATTGTTGAACTGAATTAGCTGAGCAATTAAAATACTGTTCACAGATAGCATCTAATGCTATCTATTTTTGAGATGATTTGGAAATTTTATGTTTTTTTAGTATGTTTGCTCAGAAAAAAAAAAAATCTGTTGCCATATGATCTTGTTTCACTTTAAACTGAACTTCAGGAATCCTTAGTTAAGTATTTTTAAAGATGGAGAGCTGATTAAATGTAGATAACAAAAAATATAATTGTGAGTAACAGTAAATAATAGAGTTAGAGGACAATCTGGCGTGAGCTCAAAGAACACAAGGCACATTTCAGTCTGAAAGGCCTCAATGTGTGTTTGTGTATAATCCACAAGCGTTCTCCTTATTGGCACATTTTGAGAACAGAATTGCGAGTCAAGCTAAAAGAAATGAGAAACAAAAATAGAAAAAAAAGAGCAAACATATTAAAAGTAAACATAAAGCTAAAATAATAACCTGAACTTTTTCTTTCTATTTTTATCTTAAGCTCCATCAGGACTTTATTAAGCTTCTAGGGTGAAAGGACTCATCTGTGTTCTGCATGCCCATACTGATGCTTAGGTCCTGGCAGAAAGTGCAGCCCTGCTTTAGATCTTACTGACTTCTTCTGGTGCTCCATTTCCAGTATCCACAGTTGGGTTGTGATCACCATGGGCATTGTTCTCCCCTCTTGCAGGTAGTTTTTCCTGTCCTGGAGGGACATACACCTTTTTCCAGAGGGAAAGTTTTTCATCCCACAGGGCTTCCACCACATCCCACAGTGCTCCTTTTTCTTCTTGAATGTTCTGGTCATTTTCCCTGAAGGCTATAGATTCTTTCCAGAGAATCAGTTTATCCCTTGAGATGTTCATATCTTCCTCCCAGAAGATCTTGTCCTTCTTCCAGAAAGCTATATAGTCCTTCCAGAAAGCCTTGTTCTTTTCCTGCACAGCTTCATTCTTTTTCTGCAGGATTTTGTTCTTCTCACGCATGGCTTTATTCTTCTCTTGGATATCCTTAGTCTTCTTCTGGAAATCCCTGACTGCTTCCTGCCAGGCCTTATTCATTTCTTCAAGATTCTGGATCTCTTCCTCAGCAGCCTTCATTTTCTTCTGGTATTCTTCAAGCTTTTCCTGAATGCTACTAACTTGTTCCTGAGAAGCTTTTGTTTTCATCTGGAAGTCCAAAATCTTTTGTAGGAAGCCTTTGTTCTCTTCTAAGAAATTGTTGATCTCTTCCATGCAAACTTTGTTCTTCTCCCGGAAGGCCTTGATTTCCTTCCGTAAGGCTTTGGCTTTCTTCTCCTGCTGAAAGGCTTTGATCTCTTCATGGAAGTTCTTATTTGTTTTGCAGAAGTCTTTGATTTCCTCCTTGAAGTTCTTTTTCTCTTCCTTCAAAATCCTGCAAAGCTGTTTCTTGTGGCAGTTGGACAAGTTTGCATAGAAGTTCTTATTCTCTCTCTTTGGATAGTAGAAAGGAGGTATCTCACTGCTTTGTTTTACCTGCTCCATCCTTTGCTCAGGTTTTTGCTTTCTTTCCATTAGATTATATCTAACTCTGGAGAAACTGGATGTCTGGAGCTGACAGGGTGAAGCAACAAACCTTTCAAGCACAAATGTGTTGCTGTGCATGATGCTGACTGCTTCTCCCAGAGACAGACAAGGCGTTTGTGCAAAGCCTCTTTTAGGACCCCCTAAAACAAAACTCAGGATTACAAAAGCACATAGCATTAGCTATAAATTCCATGGACTGTAATTAAGCTATATTAGATTAAGAATTTGTCAAATAAAACTAAGCAGGTCATTCTATAAATGCGGTATGAGCTAGGTTATTAAAAATTAACAATGAATAGTTTTCAGAAGTGACAAATGATTTGGGTAACTCTATTTTCAGAGTCTAATGTGTTGTACCTAAAAGGAACTTGTCTTACAGTGTGGCAATCACAATCACTAGTCATTTAGAATAATTTCAGGAGCCTTATATTATTTCATCACCAATTCTTTACTGAATAGTTTAAAACTGCTATGGTTTGCATAGTCAAGTTTGGTCAGTGATTACTGGCCACCTTAAGTGCCCTAATTTTAAAGGAAATTGCAACTAAAGCAAATACTTATGTCTCTTATGTCTGTACTTCTAGCTTAATGGTATCATGGGTGTAACAGAAGGGGATGAGCAGTCTTCTATGAATTACGCTCTCTGAGAAGATGATCTGAATTCTTTGTGCAAGTGTTTAAATATTCTTTGCTTTCAATCATTCTATCAGGAATGCTTTTGCATCTCTTCTGCTTTAGACTTTATCTTCTAAGGTTTATGAATTAATGATTAGATGGAAATACGCTGAATTTTTCAGGCTAATACCCCCTTTCACCCCATAGATCATTTCTGTTAGCATATCTGAGGGCATGTGTTTTTGGGATACAAGGCAAATTTTGTTTGTTTTAAATATAATAGTATGGTAATTTCAAGGTACAATCCCTTGTAATTTACACTTTCCAGACAACATAGTATAAAAAGAAGTAGCTACTAGTGTAATTATAGTGCCAGTAATATCACATTGTCTGTAAAGGATAGCAAGAAGGAACTGATTACTCATTTTAAGTAATGAGTAAGCATATGATTTATAATGGCTGTGAAAGAAATCTGCCACTGTCAATGAGCAGTGGCCATCTCAAAATGTACATGAACTCTGCTGCTTGGAAGAGAGAGAAAACACTGGGCAGATTTACCTTAAGAGGCTCATTTTGGCCTACAAAGATCATGACATTACAGCTGCATCTCGAAGTACACTTTGCTATGAACATGTGTTATGAAGTGTTTCTCAAAATGGATGCAGTGATTAGCAGCTTCCTTTTTTTTGCTCTCATTAGCTCTCCATATTATGTCATATTACTTTTCAGGGCTTAGTTTTTAAAACATATTAGAAGCTTTGGACCCCTTTTGTAGGCTGGCTTGCTTATTCTCTTTACCTCTAAATAAAGTTTTCATTATTAAATACTGAATACATATTTTCTGTATTGCAACTAACCTGCTTGGTTTCGTCTGTGCTTAAGACTCCTGTGCTGTCTTTGCTGTCAGAGCTTGCACCCTGAAGACAAGAGTGTCGCAGAGCATCTGGAACCACTGCTGTCACGTCTGGAATGCAAGGAGAGTAGGAGCTTGCTAAACATTCAGTAGTTGTGAGGTCACACAATCCTGATTTTACTTTAGCAGCCAGCAGATTACAAGATGCGGAGCAACCCCCTGCAGTGTCTTACAGTGTCAGAAATGTTCGTACAAATAACAGTTTTTACTAAAACACTTGAACAGCACCAAGGCCTGGCAGGAGATTCGGATACTCTGACGGAAGGCTACTGTGACAGGGATACTGCTGTTGTAGTCTGTCCTTGACTCACAGATGGTATCTCTTCTAATTGACCTATTTCCAAGCTTAGAAAGTTAGCGAGAGGCGAACTGGCTTCTGGGGGTGTTCTCTAATTCAGTCCATGAGTGGTAACCGTGTTATGATAATACTGCTCTGCAAGGGCTCTGCAGGTAAGGCAGAAAGCTGGAAAGTGAGATATGTTCAGGAATATGAACAAAACCCCCAAATACCTCGCCTAGCCTCCTGTATATCCACTTCAGTAGATTTTGGTAGCCGCCTTTATGTACCTAGTAGGTACCTATATGGTACACAACAAAAATAGCTTTACACTTTCATTTGTAGAACCTGTATACCATATATTTTAAAAGCTGTAGCCAATACTTTAAGAATAAACTAGGTGCCCTGCTTTCTGAAAATCAGCTATGCTTGGTTAGCTAACTCTCCATGATGCCTTTGAAAATCTTTATATACGTCATCTGTGGAGTAGGTGTAAATGCTGCATTTCCATACAGTACTTTCACCAGCAAAATGACTATATTGTGTCAGGGAAATAGCTGGAGCTGGATGTTCAACTATTTTTGTTGTCCCTAGCCACTTCTCAGGACTCTATCTCTCTGGGACACAGCATAGTGGGACACAGCTAACTGGTTAAATTGATAAGTGGATTAAAACTGCATTCCCATATCTGTGTATATGAAAATTCAGAAAAATGTGGATATCCAGTATGCGGTTTTAGTTCAAGCCCCCAC